>NC_081355.1:6460760-6791260 GCF_030684315.1 Stegostoma tigrinum
TGTGTTAGAATTTCCCACTTGTTTGACAGCATTAAAGAAACTTGACACCAGCCACAGCAAAGCAGCGCATTGGTTGGACCCCCATCCATAAGCATCCACCCCCTCCTCCACCAATGCCGAGTAGTGGTAGTGTGTACTATATGCAAGATGCATTGCAGAAATTTTGGTCGGCATTTTTCGAAACCCATGACCTGCCACCTAGAAAGACAAAGGTAACAGATACATAGGAACACCAGCAGCTGCAAGTTTCCTTCCAACCCACACTCCATCCTGACTTGGAAATATATCACTGTTCCTTCACTGTCGCTGAGTCAAAATCCTGGGATTCCCTCCCAAAAGGTGTTGTGGATCAACTGTAGCACATGGATTACTGCAGTTCATGAAGGCAGCTCGCCACTACCTTCCCAAGGTTAGTTAGGGAAGGTCTTTGCAGCAACAGCCATGTCCCACAAATGAATTTAAAAAACAGTTATGTCTTTATAATAGCCATCATATTGTATTTTGTTATTTCAAAATGTGATATTAATAATGTTTACTTTGTTGTGAATGCAATATGTATTCCAATCCACAGCCTTTACTTTTGTTTTTTTTGTTATCTTTGTAACATCTTGATTGTCAGTATTCTTGAGTTTTCCGTCACTGTTTGCTTTTTGCTATTCTCTGATCATTGTTTCCCATATTACTACATTCCTCGCTCAATCTTTCTCTACTCATTGTACTGCATATTTCCACATTGGATCCTTCTCCTCTTACTGCCAGTTCTTTTCTAGCCCTGAGCAATTGTCCTGAACCTTAACTCCGGTCAGACGGCATAGCTTTTTGGGCTCTTGTTATTTTCTGCGGAACACGAAGTTACTCCCCCGCTATACTGTCCCCTCTTACTGTGTTCCTTGCTTACCACCACTTAAATGACTTCCTGTACAAGTGTGCTATGGTCAGTTTGCTTACCCATTCAACAATCCCTACTCTCAACTAGACAGCATGCAAGAATCTCAAACTCATTCGACAACTGCAAAGGCTGACACTCCTGTCTTCTGGGTCCCTTTAGCCTGTTGCACTCTGTCACATCAAGCTATCCCTGACCACTGATCAAGTGGAAGGTGCTATCCTAAGTGGTGTGATTGCTTCCTGGTACAAAGGATCCAGGTAACTTCTCCCTCTCTGATGTGTTGCGGTGTCTGTGGTTCAGCCACTAGCTCATAAACTGTGAACCAAAACTACTCAAACTTCAAAATATTTACTGTGGATATGTTTGCCCTGAACCACAGTGGCAAGCAGGATGATTCCACGTGGCTGTGACCTCGACACATCACCTGTCCTGCCATCCGTAATGAGCTTTAATTAGTTATTAATCATACTTTTAATTTTTTAAAAAAAATTTCACCTCCAATTTGTATAATTTGTTAAAAATGAGAAAAGGCATGAACCAATCGCCAGAAACTCTTTGTTAAGACCAAAACCAATTTGAATCGGTTTCATTGAATCTAGCTTTGGTTTTGTCGCTGATTGACAAACTGTCAAAAGATACTTCCTTTACCAGCTCCTTTACATACTGCTAACGGTCTGTTGCAGGGATCTCCCATGTGCTCCTCTAGGCGATGATGATTGCATGCCTCGTGGTCTTCCCTTATCCACTCCTCCAGATGATACAAAAAAAGATTAAAATGATTTTAAAAAGATTTGACTTTATTAAAACATGAAGCTTTTTGTGACAATCAGTTTCCCTTTTGGAGTGCAAACTTTATTTAAAATTTAAATTCATTGTTAAAATCTGTCTTTCTCAATACATTTTCTGTTTAACGTGGTGAGTTACTGGTCACCTTCAGGTTGTCTTGTTTAAGCCTTGACAAAATGCTATAATGAGAAACACAGAGCTTTTGAGCTGAGTTAGACCTAATCATAAATTGGAATTCATAATGTATGTTTGGGAAGAGTCTAATGCAAAAGCCCAAGCTGAATATCTTTTGCACTCCTATACATTCTTGCAGATACTGACATCCGTTGTGACACAAATTCTCTCCGTAGTTAAAATGAACCAGGTCACCACTTCATCAGAGATTGTATGTGGGAGCCCCCTGACCTTTTTGACCTAGTGCACATACTCAAAATGTTATTACAATTGTTAATTAAATGATGGCTTTTTATGTCAAAAGTGGCTGGAGTAGAGAATCTTCAATAGACCCCACCTTGTGTTCTCTCCATTATTGAGCACTGGATTTTGGGAAGAATCGAAAAACCTTGGAATGTTTTCAGTGCCAGTTCACCAGAATGATGATAGAGAATTGAAGGATTAAATTATGTGGACAAATAACATATAGGCTGCAAGAAGTCTTTCAAACGATGACTAGGTTTGATACAGAGAAACTCAGGTGTTGCGGTTTTTTGTTTCTATTGAAGTGAAACCTAAAAGTACATTTTTGCTCGAAGTGGAGTAGAAGTCTGAAATTCCCTTGTTTATAAGGCTGCGATAGGAGATGTAGAGAAATTCATGATTGCAGTTGAAGGACTTTTATTGGCTGAGTGTTGAGATATGAATCAAAGATGTCTCAATGAATTTTATGTATCGATTAGCAATAATTTTATTGAATGGCATGATGAACTTGAGGGGCTGAATAGCCTCCTGCTACTCAGATATCTTCTGTTCCAATGTTGCTGCAACACACTGGACTATATTTTGGAATTACAGATAGGTTGAGTTTCCAGAAGAATGAAAATTGGTTGATGTTCACCTGTTTCAGCCTCCAAACCCAAGCTCTACAGTAACAGAATGAATGTAACCTTCTTTCAGCAGATGATGGTAATTAGTGCAAAAGAACGCCAAAGTGAAATGAGTACATTTTAAATACGAAGTGGGGGAATTTTTTTGGAAGTTCAGTGAATGCTGACCACTAGCTTTTTTGGTTGTGTAAAATGTCATTATTCGCATTCATTATATTTAGGGCGATTGCTCCATATTGCCTTAGTGCTGGCTTCAAATATACATCTGTTGTCATATCTGGAATGCTTTTCATGTCTTTATGTTTATTAAGCATTCAATTTTCTCACTGCAGGCTGACCTTCACAATGGCCTAAAAAACAGTGAGATTTCTCGGCGTCGGACGTATCATGGATGGAATGAATTCGAAATCAATGAGGATGAACCTCTTTGGAAAAAATATATTTCACAGGTTAGACAACTCCATAATTGTACTATAACAATGGCACAGCAGTAAATGGTGATTTAAGACTTTAAAACTGATTTGCCCTGTATTAGTTTTTCATTCAGTCTTGAATTTTGAGCATTACTGACAGGGAAAAACAAATTATTGCCCATCTGTAATTGCCCCTGAACTGAGGGCTTACTACGCCATTCGAGAAGTTAGTTAAAAGTCAAGAACATGGATGTGGATTTGGAGACACAAGCAGGCCATACAAGGTAAGGCCAGCAAGGTTTCTAGCCCTGAAAGACATAGGTGAACTAAATATGTTTCTATGATAGCAATCATTTAAAATATCAGATTATATTAATGAAAATGTGATTTTCTTCTAAATTTATTAATTGAATTAAAATTCCTGAAGTTGCTGCAGTACAGTTTCCAGACTAAACATTGAGTTGGACAATTTCAGATCCTAATCATTGCATCCATTTTTTGGGCTGCAGCTATTGGTAATGATTCTGCTATTTTTGTTTGCTACTCTCTGAATCCATCAATTTTCTTGTTTTATTGCCATCTCTTTTTGCCTTAGAATATAGAACAATACAGCGCAGAACAGACCCTTTGGCCCTTGATGTTGCGCCGACCTGTGAACTAATCTAAGCCGATCCCCCTACACTATGCCATCATTCATATGCTTATCCAAGGACTGTTTAAATGTCCCTAATGTGGCTGAGTTAACTTGCTCCACTGTTCCAGGGATGCCTAATCTGAAGAAGTTACCCTCCTCCCTCCGGACCAACCTCAGGGAATTTCTCTCCCGCTGCAACTATCCATCTTCGGTCCGCCTCCCCCCTCTCCCTATTTATTTCAGAATCCTCTCCCCATTCCCGTCTCTGATGAAGGGTCTAGGCCCGAAATGTCAGCTTTTGTGCTCCTGAGATGCTGCTTGACCTGCTGTGTTCATCCAGCTTCAAGCTTTGTTATCTTGGATTCTCCAGCATCTGCAGTTCCCATTATCTCTTGCACCACTGTTCCCTTTATTATGTAATTTCTCCTGCCTTCCCTCTTCTCACTGTCCCTATTTTCTTTGCCTCTGTGCATAGAAGCATTTGAACTAGATATAGAAGTAGGCCATTTACCCCCTAGCACTTGCTTCGCTAGCCAATAGCCTATACATTCCCAAAAACCATAAATCTTTGCTGTGCAAGGGAATCAAATTACCTCTATTTAAAAAATATGTAATGACCCTGCCTCCACTAACTTATGTGGAAGAAAATTCCAAAATATCTTAATCCTCTAATCGTCATATTTGATTCAAAAAGTTAATACTGTTTCCCTGTCCACAGATGGCACCAGATCGATTGAGCTTTCCCTTGTTCTTTCTGTATTTATTATACATCCCAGTAACTTGCTGTGGAGAGTGTTGTCTTACTAGTTTTGTTCTCATAACCAGAGAATTTTCATCAAAGACTTTTGCTTTCCGTTTTCTCAATTTTACCTTCAAAATGCCTGAAGGCTCATTTTTGCTCCTTTCCTAGTCTGTGTGCTTCCTCTGTATAGTTCTGCCCACTATCAGGGGTTGGTTCCTTTAAGGGCATTGATGAAATCAAGCTTTATCTCTCTTTGTACGTTTGTTGTTAGAGTGCTTGTTTGACGCCCAGTATTTGTTGAGTTGCTTAGAACATACCTCCCTGACTTTCTATATTTTGTCAGCTAATGAAAACTTCACCCATGTCATTGTTACCTACACTTTAACTATTCCAATTTTCTCTTTGATACATTTAATCCTCCATAAACTTCACCCCTTCCCAAATTTTGGTGCATTTATCTTATCCTGTGTTGCATCCCTCCTCATAATGCTTGTCCTTAGCTTCTTGTCTGTAAACCTCAAATTCCAAATTTTTATCTTCATTTTCGAATGTATTTGAAGATCATTGCATTTACTGCCTAGCATTTTAATTTGCAGGCTAACTGGTCATTTTGGTTGTCATTGTCTTATACTTCAGTAACAGAAATAGTTCATTTAATTATGGGTGTTCAAAAATTATTAATGTTTCTAGCAACTGGAAGGGCCTTGTGAAAGTATAAAAAGCTGGTGGGCAATAAGCGGATAGGCTGCTTTATATTTCCACCTAAAGGAGATATCAGATAGATTTTAGTCAGAAATGGAGATGCGTAAGTGAGCATTAGTGCCTTGAATTTCTGTCTCATTGACACTAGAATTGGTTTTCTACTTTTGTTCTGTTAGAAACTAATAGGGTTCCATAGAAATTTCAATCTAACAATGCCATTATCTGCATTTCTTCTCAATAGATTCTAAAATACCTCGGATATTTTCTTATTTTATACTGACTATAATTGGTTTAGTCTGTTTTATCTAGTATATTTGTAGTTCAGTATGGTTTGAGGAGCTTGGTTGAGGACAATTTTGTTTTCAAATGCATCTATCAGGCATGCTTTCAACGTAGTTCCGTACTATTAAGATATGATTAATGTAATTAATTCTGTGTACTGATTATACAGTGCTGTAGAAGCAGAGAGGTTTTTTGTTTTGATGTTTTCCAATCCCAATTGGTGCTTCTATACTTGGATTCTGTACATAGTTTCTAGTCTGTAAATTTGTACTTGATTTCTGTGTGGCATTGTTGAGGTTGTTAGGCTGCTTCCATGGTATGGTATGGTTTGAGTATCTTGTTTGTGCTGTTGAGAGGGACGTTGTAAGATTCCTGGACTTTTTGCTTTTCCTTCATAGTTCATTCTTTTAAGATGGTTTATGATAATTGGTGGCTATGAATGTGTCTGCTGCCATATTTTTCAGCTCCAGTTAAAATTGAGTAAGATAATGTAGGACATCTGTGGAAAATTGGAAATCACAAGTGTCGTAGAACACCGATATGGTGATATTGTCTGTCTGTTTTGACAGCCATCTCATTGTGTGTTTTACTGAGTTTTGGTCTTTTGTAAACCCTGTTTCCTTTCATTGAATCATTTTTCTGGTTTAAATATTCTTGGAGAAGCATTAATTTTATTAAGGTTGACCTGCCCAAATAGACGTCCTTCCTAGCTTGGTGAATCTGACTTTAGTTTGCTCTTTTTCTGGTTACAATGGAGGGAAGGTCTTACGAGGAAAGGTTGAGAGATCTAGGACTTTTCTCTTCGGAAGAATGAAGAATAAGAGGTGATTTGAGAGAGGTGTACAAAATGATCAGAGGTATAGGTAGAGTGGACAGCCAGAGACTTTTTCCTAGGGTGGAGGTGGCTACTATGAGGGGGCATAGTTTTAAAGTGAGTGGAGGTAGATACAGAAAAGACGTCAGAGATAGGTTCTTTACTCAGGGAGTGGTCGGGGCGTGGAATGCATTGCCAGGAGATGGTGGTGAAGTTGGCCTCATTTGGGGCATTTAAGTGGCAGTTAGGCATATGGATGATAGTATAAGATAGAGGTGGAGGTTAGATAGACCTTTGGTTTAGCGTAAAAGTTTGGCACAACATTGTGGGCCGAAGGGCCTATACTGTGCTGTACTGTTCTATGTTCTAATACTGCACCTTAGTGAGGTTTGAAGTCAAAGGATTAGGTTGTGTGTAAATTTGATCAGAGGAATCTTGACTCCATTTATAACTAACTTGTACTTCCAGATTTAAGTCATGTCCTTTGTGTTAAAAATCACTTTAAACAGTTTAATTTCGCAGGACAGCTATGTGCAGGACTTAACTCAAAAATTGACACATACTTCATACCTATTGTGTTAGAATCTTTTCCCCCAAATTGTATTGACAGAATAGCCAATAATAAAACAAAATGTCACATATAAATTTAAAAAAAACTGTCTGACATCTGGAAGTAGGATGCTGCATGGTCTATCAGGCATCGAAAGACTAGTGAAGACAGAAAACTGCAGAACAGTATTATTCTGTAGCAGAGTTGTAGTGTAAAACACCAGGATTATTTGGGTTTATTAAACAATATTGGATAACAATGCATTCATTTTTATATCTTTGAACAAAGATATTTTATTGATTCAACTAAATATTTGTATAATGTATATTTAATATTCTGCAGAATCAGGCACCTATTGAATTACACCAAAGTTTTTAACACTGTCTTTGCTGAAATTGAAGAAGTAGTTGTACAAAAGTCATTTAAGTTCTGTTTCCATATAGCTGTCTGTTTTAGAACAGTATTGTGTTCAGGCTCATGACCTATATTAGCAGAGAATATAATGTGTTTACCCTGAACTACACTGCCAGCAGCAATCTCTTATTTAATAGGAATGGTAATACTTGATGATGCTACTGTGTTTTGTGTATTAGAAGGGGGTGTTTCATAATTAGGAATCTAGGCTCATTGTAAAATAACCGAGCTGAGCGCGATTAAGAATAATTTATTAAACATTTTTACGATTTTTTGCAGTTCAAAAATCCCCTGATTATGCTTCTACTGGCTTCAGCTGTTATCAGCGTTCTAATGCACCAGCTAGATGATGCAATCAGCATCACAGTGGTAAGATATGGAAGTTATATTAATATTGGTTAAAAAGTTTAAAATGACTTGATTTCCATAATTTAGTCAAATTAAATCTAAATTCTTACACGTGAAGTGTCGAAACATACAGAGCCAACTCTTACTTGAGCAAGGCATTCTGTTCTCTGTATTGTTAATTGGACTTCTCCCTATTCCCTTCAGTTGAAAAATAATTGCTGGCATAACCTGCCATGGTTGATGATGCGTTAATAAGAGTATTTGTACTCTTAGTGAACATTGGGAGCTTAAATCTGGAAATGACTGAGAAGAAAGTTGGGTCAGAGTCAAATTTAGTACAGACAGAAATAAAAGTTAGAATTTTCCACTCTGTTTGGGGGAAGCAGTTCGGGGGGGATGAAAGCCCCAGAGGTTTACTTTGGCGTGGACCCCACTGCCATCTTGGTCTTTTCTGGATAGACATTGAAAGAGATTGAGGTATCTTCTCAGTTCTTTTGGGCTAGGAATTGACTGTTTTATTGAGGTTGTTCAGTTAATTAGAGCTGTTTTAGTCTTGATTCCTCAATTTCTCAGGTATAGAACCTATTGCCTAATGTGTCATCAACTTATTAGGATCGACAGATAATTATCGTGTAAGCAACTTCACTGAAAGATACAGATATTGAGTGCATTTTTGCTGAGTGCTTTCACTACATTGTCAGATAATTGCCAACTTCTTGAAAGGCACTTCACCTGAACAGCACATCCCTGCTGCCAGCTGCCTTTATGTTTAGAACATATGATTCCAAGCATTTTTAAATGTTATCAGCAGACAGAGCTCATTAGTTAGATATTGAGAAGGTTTCTGTTTTCTTTTGCTATGTAGGGTCATGTTAGTTAAATTAGTTTAACTTAGAGTAAAAATTCTGAGGGTCATAGAGATGCTACTGTAAATTAATGGTTAAGTGTCAATCTTTGAGTGCCATCTTACTGTAGAAAATGAATATTTTTTTGATGCAGATCGATCACTTTTTTTTTCTTTTCTGCTAGGCTATACTTATTGTTGTCACAGTTGCCTTTGTACAGGTTAGTACTGTTTTGTATTCTTTAGAAACAAGGCCAAAGTGGAACTGTAAATTTGTGTTTTTAACTTATCTGTTATGCATTTAAACCTTTCCAGGTACTGCTAACCTACCTATGTTGAAATTTCAGTTTGCATGTCATGAAACTAATACTTAGTTTACTGTACTAGTAAAACTCCTTCTCAGGAATAGCTTTAATACTATAATAAACTTTACTGCTAAAAGTAAGACCGCAAAACTCTTGTCAACTCTTAAATTTTATTTAAATCCGTTTTTGTTGCCATCACAACTACAGGATGCACGTTATCCACGTAGTTACAGTGTCCATTGATGTCACTGCCAATACACTGCTGTGACATGCTTGCATCAAAGAACAGGAACATTAAAATGTGTTTTTTAGAGGTTTCAATTGCAAACCCTGCAATTGTTATTTGTTCACTCCCAACCCTGACTACCTGTCTTCTATCTGCTGCTGAGTTGCCTTGCTGTTCACCATCCCAGGAGTGACTGGGTCAGTGGAGGGTGGGCGGTTGGTGTCAGTAATGGTTCAGAAGGAGGGTGATCATGGAGGTAATGAGTGGACTGCTGAGTTGGATGCCAAGTGGGTCAACAAGCAAGAGGGTAGAATCTGAAGGATGTCAAGTGAAGTGGAGCTGTGAGTGGAGTGAGGGTGGTGAAATTAATTGGGCTTCAGTGGCACTGCAAATACACATGTGGATAGAGTCAGCTTCTGGCTCCAAGCACATGGCAGTGATGTCAATGGCGCGGGGGATGTATCATTTATATATTTAATTTTCTGTTTATCATATAATTTGTTCAATCTATTGCTCATCTTTCCTTCCATGACTTTTTTTAACAAAACCCGAATTTTCTTATAGCTAATAAAATGTGAGGCTGGATGAACACAGCAGGCCAAGCAGCATCTCAGGACCACAAAAGCTTTTGTGCTCCTGAGATGCTGCTTGGCCTGCTGTGTTCATCCAGCCTCACATTTTATTATTTTCTTATAGCTCTCAGTTTTTCCTCCATTTTATAGAATTGTCAGGTTTGGCACAGTGATATTACCCTTGCCTTCAAGTCAGAAGGTCATGGGTTCAAACCATATTAAGAGATTCGAACAAACATGCAGTCCACTGACAGTCCAGGAGGTATTGCACAGTTGGAAGTGCTGCATATCAAAAGAGATTTTAAACCAGAGCAGTGCCTTCTCATTGTCTGTAAGAGGTTCCATGTCATCATCCAAAAAGAGTTCTTCAATATCCTGACATCTCAACCAATGCAACTGATCGAAGGTTTTCTAGTTATTAACTGTTTGCTGATTTTGAGCATTTATGCAAAGCAAGTTTGTTGTGGCATCGCTCTAAAGCTTTCGAAACTGCTGAGATGGCTCTGAAAGGCATTACGTAATTGAAGGTTCTTTCTTTGTTAACTACTGTGCTATTTTCTTTTACCTTTGATGTCCCACTTATGCTCAAAGCTACATTCTTAGAAATCCTGCTTTGCCACTGACGTTTGCACTAGTCACCATAGACTTTACCATTTGCACCATTAAAATGAAACTACATTCAAAACTGTAAACTTTTATAGTGTACAGATTCTGTAAAATGTAACACTGTTAGAGTATTTTCTTCCTCAGCCAGTTAAGGTTCAGAAATTTAATTATTGGTCCGGCTGATTCAAGTATAACTTCACATTTTATAGAATATATGAATACTCTTGCAGCTTGACTAACCAACTTGTTTCATTGTGAACGATGAATTGTTTTGTCAGTGGCACTTCAAGACTGTAAGGTATATTTGGGCATTTAGTGTATTTCCTCAAGTGAATATAACAGATGCTGAAGAATGTATTAGATCATAATTTCATGAACTAATTAAAATTAGATTTTGATGATTGTTTACTATACTTTCCATAATTTTGACCCATATGGAATTTTTCTATTCACTTAAGCAAAGGATGTCAGTTTTTGGCAATGGTTTACTTTGCACTTTTTATTTGAAACGCTGACCAGACAAGAGAGAGGTTTGCACCAGTTTTCTTTTGCAGGTGCTCAGCTTCAGTTATAACTGTTTTGTCACCCTTTGTACTGTTGTACTGACACAGGTTTCAGTGACAATGACTGACTAAATTTTGTGATATGTAAATTATTTTCCTCCTGGATCACCCAGAAAATTATTTCAGTAGTTTCCCCGAAAGCTAAAGTTAAATTTGCGCGGTATGCTGAAAATAGTGGGAGTTATTTTGTCCACTTCCCAATGTTTTGAGCTAGGATAAATCTCTGTCATGGGTTTTTCTCTCTCTGATGCTGAAATCAATATATATCAATGAATTAAGGGTATTATTGTTGGTGTAACGTTAAATACATGATTAAGCAAGACGACTTGTTTCAACAATACTGATTATTAAACATTCTGAGTAAATGTAACTAAAATTGCACTTTCCATGTTGAACTCAACATGATTTTAAAAATATTTGCAATTTTTTCTGCCAAGACAATGCAACCAGCCAAAATTGCCTATAACCTATAAATAAACAAAAGACGTGGATCTCTTCTTTTTCTTCTGCCTGTTGTGCATTGAATCACTAATGTCAAATTGGATTGACAACGGCATAAAAATAGGAAGTGAGCTTTCTTAATTTTAGTTCATGATCCTATTGTTTTAACAACCTGGCAACTAAATGAACCCAGTTCAATGTAAACCGCTGGCAATATTTTAGTGGGTATTCAGCCAAATTAATTGCTGGAGACTGCAGGCCAGTTTGGTTTATGTACAACACCGCACTGGTTCAAGGACTTCTGAATAATTTTTGAAACTCATAGTGATGACAGTTGAATGTAAATCTGTCAGTATGAGTATTATCTCAGTAGCGACTGAGATCCTAAGATGGCTTACATCCATGTTGACAGTCAAAGTAAAAACAGCCAGACTGATGATCAGTAGTGAAGCCCCAGGAAGTTAACTGTAAATGTGTGTCTATCTCTATGGTTGCAAGCTTGCCATTAAAGTGAAAGATTGGGGTTGCTGTAATGATCAACGGACACTTTTCATTTAATTCCTGAGGTCTGTGAGCAGCAAAATGAAATTAGATCAGGTAATCAGGTAATTTTATGCACACAAAGAAGTGGTGTGAGATTCTTTAACCTTGCCAACTTTGATTCAGCAACATGAGCTCTATCACTAAGCCAAATATGACGCTTTAAAAATAGGATCCAAAAAGTGAAAGTCCCTGCACGGAGAGAATCTGATCTGCCTTTCTGGAAATTAGAAAAGAAGGAAGTTGGAAGCAAAAACTAAGACTTTTACGAAGACCGAAATGCTTATTATTAAGTTGCTATTGGACCTTTGAAGTGAACAGGGAAAAGGGGTAGCTTGTTGAGTTAGAATTGTACTGTGTTATATAAAATATACAATTACCATTTTGTGCATGCCTTTATACTTTATTGTATATTTCATGTGTGATAGCATTACTTTATTATTGCTCATCTCATACAGGAATATCGATCTGAAAAATCGCTTGAAGAATTGAGCAAATTGGTTCCCCCAGAATGCCACTGGTATGATTTTTATTTTTAAACAAAATCCTATTTTTTTTTCCTCTTCAAGGGGAACGTAAATAGGTTAATTTGTGGCTAGATGTACACCATCAGATGTGTGCTAGTTACACATGGGAGACTATTTATTGACCTTTGGTTCCAGTTTTGTTCTTGTGACATGAACTGTGCAGTGAGAATCAGGCTGCTATGTCATGTAGTCTGTGAAGGCCAGGAAGAAATTGCTGGCAAGCTAAGCATTTTTGGCTGTCGGTCCTTCTGGTGTGTAAGGTGTCCATTCAGATCCATGCTGGCTCTCTATGGTGCATTCTAGTTAGACCCATTCTGTCCTCATTACCCTGCAGGTTTATTTCTCTTATGTGCCCATCCAATTTCCTTTCAAATTTGATGCAAGCCTACCTGTCACTTGCTAGGGCAGCCACTACAATTGAACTAAAAAATTCCAAGCTTTGAAAGACGGTGAAAAAAAGACAGATTCTGATTGCTGACTAGTGACTTCACTTGCCTATGCGTTAGTGACCTTGTATTTCAGAAAATGATAGAAAAAAACATCTCAGTGAAAATGTTGGAAGCACTCAGCATATGTGACAGCAATCAAGATAAGTTTGAGCATCTCTTTTCCAGCAGCTGTAGAGCAACAAGTTCCAGATCATTATCTCCTGCTGTGTAAAAGAATTCTTCATGTCCACCTGCATCTCTTGCCCAAAACTCTAAATCTCTGCCCCTTTATTTTTGTTCCATTAGCTATCAGGAATAGCTTTTCTTTGCTTTGTGCATCCATATCAAATGTCCCTTCAATCTCCTTTGCTTCAAGAAGAACAATCCCACCTTCTCCACCTAAACTTTGTTCCTACATCTCTCATTCATGTATTAATTGTAGAAAATCTTCTCTGCACCAACTGGAGGGCCGTCAAATCCTTGTTAAAATGTGACCTCCATAACTGGATTCAAAATCCTACCTGTGGTCTAAGCAGAGTTTCATAAATGTTCAGCTTTTGCATTTTGTACTCAGAACCTCATTATGAAATTCAAGAATCCATATACTTTGTTAGCTACTCTTTCAATCTGTCTTCATGCTTTTAAAGATGTGGGCACATTAACCTCCAGGTCACTCTGTTCCTGCATGCTTTTAGAACTGTGCTGTTAAGTCTTGATTACCTCTCCCATTTCTCCCTGCTAAAATGTATCACCTCCTCTGCATTAAATTTTATTTGTCAGTTGTTTTGTGTCCATTCAGCTAGCTTATCTTCATTGTGTCGCAGTCAGTGTCATCTTCACTGTTTGATTCACTTCCAGGACTGGCATCATCAGCAATCTTTGAAATTTTTTACTGTATTCCAGTATTTAAGATGTATGAAAAAAAACAGTGATCCAAATGTAATCCCTGAGGAGCACCATTATCTTTGTTTCTAAAAATCAGTCATATGCCATTACTTGTTTTTTGTTCTTGAGTTATTTTTTAACCCAAGTAGGTGCAGAGCTGAGTAAACTCATACAACTGGGTTACATGAGCCGAATGGTGCCAAGTTCAATTACCGATCAAAACTGAGATACTTCGTTTCCTGAGTTAGGCAGCAATTCCAATTCACCTCAGAAACTCTGAGCTATGAAAGGGAAAACAAAATTAGTGAGGCCCTTCACTCTGATTACTAACTAGTCATTTCGCTGAACTATCCATTTACGGTTTTATGTTTCAGTAAGTGATAGAGATGGCATCAAAACAAAAAAAATGCTTCAACCACTATGCATGTCTGATGGCATCTGCGGAGAGAGAATTCAGTTAATTTTTGGGTTAATTATCTTTTTGACAGCAGTGATAAAATCTCAACAACCAAAATATCAATGTTCATAAGTGTTAACTCTGATTCTCTCTCCACAGATGCTGCCAGACCTGCTAACCAACTTCAGTATTTTCTATTTCAGATTGTATCCCCTCTGTATCCTGTAGAGAAAGTATAAACCACCTTTTGCTGGGTAACATGATGTACATTTTCATTAAGTTGTTAATATATTAAAACAAAATAATTTCAGAAACTGGGTACCACAATAGGTTCGATTAATATCCTTTCCGTCTGTAGGATGTAGCACAATTATGTCCCTGGGACATAGCAGAAAATAATGATATGAAAATGCCGAATTTAGTTCGCATCCTTCATCTCAATCCAATACAGTACTACCCCAGAATTGGCCTGAATCCAATGAAAGATCACAAGAATGGGGAATATTAGGAAATATCTCGCCAGCCCAATTTTGGAGCAGCATAAAAGCATTTTTAGCTCTTGGTCTAAATCTTGCTGTGTGTGACATGGGAATTTTTCGTTGCTAATGCTGGTTACTGGAACAAAGATAATATTCCAGTGCTAATCTTTCTGCTTGATAAGAACAAAAATTTCCATCCAAAAATAAATGTAATGAATTGATCTTAATAGTGTTGCCTCATGTTTTTTTTCCTTCTAGTATACGGGAAGGAAGGATGGAGCACTTGCTTGCCCGAGAGCTGGTTCCAGGAGATACAGTGTGTTTAAGTGTTGGTGATAAAGTCCCTGCTGATCTACGTTTGTTTGAGGTATATACCGGTTTACTGAAGTAAAATTTTGTTGCTAATGCTAAATGTGCAGATTGTTCCACATTCCTCCTTTTTTCCTTGAAAATTTCAAAAGTGCATGTGTTTTGTTTGGTATGGAATTTGGTTTGCTGCCTTTAATATTAGATTATGGATTAGCAGTGATTAAAGAATCAGATCATTTTCCTAATCAGATCCTGATGGGAAACACCAGTAATATTTCTGCTTTCATACTCTTTAACTCTATTACAATAGCCCATCCATTATTTTTTAAAATAAATTGCCAGAATGATGTATTGAAATATTGGCATGCTTTTGGGATTAATATTCAAATAAAATCATGCTATGATAGCAAACTGTTGCATTATTCGAAGATTTGGTATTATCTGTGTTGAACAATGGAATGTAAAGTTCACGTCCCAGTTTTATCATGCCTGATACATGCCCTTAACTATATTTTGGGCTCTGGACGTGGATAGGGCAGAAAGGAAAAATTGTCCTTGGAGCGAGCGCTGTGTGGATTCAGTAGAATAATTTGGGGATAAGAGGCTAAAATTACGAAGATAGGTTGAACAAACCTGGTATGTGTGCTTTTTTTTCTGTTTTTATTTGAATTTTCTATTCCAATCATGACAGTTTTGCAGCTTATTGATATTCACTATTATCACGTCAAACATTTTGTCATTTTATGTTAGAATTGTATTAACGCACGGTAACCAGAACTGCTTGCACCTTGGATGCTGATGTACTCAGGAAATTTATAATGACAGAACCACATTCACAGCCTTTTATAATTATTTTGATGTAGAATCAGAACAGTGCATTTATTAAAATATTTACACTCATTCTCAATTTTGTGATTCACTTGATAATCTGTTTGATAATGTGCAAAATGCATGCATATCCCTACTTACAAATGGAAAAGGTGCATTGTGATGTCTTTATTCTATTAACCTTGATGAAAGGTCCTCAAGAAGTGATCTCTTATGGGAGGAGTGTTGGATCTACGGAATTTAGGTCAAAATTAATAATCACTATTGCATATGAAAGAAAAGATGCCAGTTTCTACAGTTATCTCATTTAGAACAAATAATCCAAAATTGTTAGATTAACTGAATGTTGGAATGCAATGAAATGCCTGCATTATTCCATTGTTGAATGCTGAATGTAGAAAATAATGTCTGTGCAGTTATAACGATTGAAAGTGGCAGGGGAAATGAATGTTCCCCTAGCCAAAGCAGCATGGAACTTGGATGTGTAACCCATTCTGGTTGACAATATTAATGTGAATGAGCAGTTACTGTGTTTGGTGGGTGATGCTTCAGGGACAAATCGGAAGTATGCATTCTGCCTTCTTAGGTATCTAGTTAATTCAACAGACTGATGCTTTCCCATACACCGAACCTAGTTTGAATTCAAACATCACATCTACCATCAATGGTTGTATGTTACCCACATCTATTTATATTCCACTCCATCAGCCTTTTTGTTAATGCCTTTGTCATTTTTAGACTTGAGGTTTCAAGCAGTCTTCCTGTGCTTTGCAAACTTCACTCCACACAATTGCAATGACCAATTCTCATTATAGAAATGGTCCCACTCATACCTTATCTCACTGTCAATACTAATCCTTTTGCAGCCACAGCGTTCCCATGTGTTCAACGACTTCTAGCTCTGTGTCCCTGTTCTGTTTTGTACTATGGTTGGCAAACCTGTCAGCCATCTCATTCTCACAATCTGGAATTCTTTTATCAAGTTCTTCCACTTTCAGAATCTTTCCCACCTTTAAAAGTTTTCTAAAACTCTATCTTTAAGGTCACCATTTTCACAACTCCCCATACTGTATGTCACTACTTGGGTTTACCCTTAAATATGAACTGTCTTAGAATGTTCAGCTCAATTAAGGCTACTGCATGAGTTTGAGTTGGTGGTTAAACTTTTAACTAAATCTGTTTATTATGATGCTATTAAAATATACAAACTGTATAATTATAAATAGATTGTCTGAAGATGATTTGCAAAGAGCTTGTTTGTGGGATTTCCGTGCATTAAGTAAACTTGAAGTGAACTTACAAACCAGACGGATTCTGGCACAATGTCAAATTCATGTCCTGATCCAATAGATAGGCTTTCATTTTATTTTCTGTCTTATAAAAATAATTTCATGTAAAATTTCCGCTTTCTGATTTTAATTAGTGGAATTTTCTATTGAGTAGTATCAGCAGAAGACTGGAACTGCAAGATGTGATCTACATCATACTTGAAGTGTATATAATTCATTTGCTTCTATGCAAATCTTGAGATACAATTGACTTTAATATTCAGTCTTGGAATCTGTGCATTGCTGGCAAGTTGCCCATGGGTTACCTTCAGAAGCTGATGGTGGGCTACTTATCTTGTTAGTTTACTTTGGGAATCAGTGAGCAGTCAACCATATTGAAGAGATTTATGAATGATCTGGTTGTTTACAGCAATCTAACACCTTAATGGGCCATTCTACTGAAAGCATTTTTGTTCTTTTAAAAAGTTCACATTGGTCAATTGCTGGGCTGTGATTTGAGCTCTAATATTTTTGATTAATGGTTCAGACCATTAATCCAAAATCTTGGATTATACTCCATATCTTTTGTTTATGCAGATCCATTTATAAATGTATATTGAGAATGAATCAGCCAGAAGTGACAGAAAGTCTTTGAAGGAGACAAATTGACTGACCATTCTTGAATAGTTTGAAATCACATGACTACAAAATGCCTCGGAAGGGGACCAGAGAGTGAGCCACTTATGAATGGAATTGTTCATTGTGTATGATACAGTGAAGGTGCAGGGTTAACTTTGACAGCTTACTACAGTCAAACAAGGTAGCATTGTTACCATAAACTAAGGTTGTCTTGGTACTATGAGCTGGACACAAACCAGACTGGAGTAATTTGAGCAGGGAAGGTTGGCCTTTGAATTGAGTGGTAATGATAAGAGTGATGAGTGAGGCTGAAACTTTAAAGGGACAACTTCTGCAAAAACCTCAGTAGCCGCATACCTCTGAGGGAAGAAAAAAGCCTTTCTATTTTCACATTTAATCTTTTTTGTCAACATTTGAGAAATATTATTTTTGTTAATGTTGCTGGAGTTGCGAAGCCTTTTTACCATGGCTGCAAATGTTGAGTTCTCTGGGCATTATAAATACATAACATGAACATTGGTGATAAGGTGAATAAAGAGTTGGAAGCTTTAGACTACAGGAAGACCTGGAGGAATTTTCAAATAGACAGAACAATTCAGGTAGAGTTTAACCCTGAAAGTGTATAGTGATGCATTTTGGGGGACATGGGTGAAGAGCCAGAAGATTGGAGGATGGCTAATGTGCTATTGTTTAAGAAAGGTACAAGGAAAAGCCGGGGAACCATAGCCTGAAGTCTGTGGGGAGTTAGTTGTTTGAGGGCATTCTGAGAGAGAAGATATATGTGCATTTGGAAAGGCATGGACTAATTAGGGAAAGTCAGCATGGCTTTGTGGGTAGTAGATCATGTCTCACAAATTTGATTGAGTGTTTTGGAGATGTTACCAAGAAGCTAGATGAAAGCAGAGTGGTAGATGCTGTCTATAGGGACTTTGAGTTAGGCCTTTGACAAGGTTCTGCATTTTAGATTGGTGAGTTCACATGGGATCCAAAGTGAGATAGCCAATTGGATACAAAATTTGGATACAGAGGACAGAGGGTGGTGATGGAGGCCTGTTATTTGCACTGGAGGCCTGTGACCAGTGGTGTGTGCCAAGGATCAGTTCTGGCTTCACAGTTGTTTGTCATTGATGTGAACGATTTGGACGAGTATGTGGGAGGAATGGTTAGTTGGTTTGTGGATGACCTCAAAATTGATAGTATAGTAGGCAGTGAAGAAGATTAACTGAGAGTACAAAAAGATCTTGATCAGATGCCAGTGGGCCAAGGTGTTGTAGATGGAGTTTAATTTGGTTAAATGCAGGGTGTTGAATTTTGATAAAGCAAACAGGGCAGGACTTAGAGTTAATGGTAGGGTGCAGGTTAGTAGTTCCTTGAAAGCAACATCGCATATAGATGGGTTAGTGAAGAAGGCATTTGGCACACTTGCCTCCATTAGTCAGAGCATTGGGATGTCATGTCATGTAATGTCTATACAAGATATTGATGAGACCATGTTTGGACTGTGGACTATTGCCTATGTTTCCGGTCACACTGCTGTGGGAAGGATGTTGTTGAACTGTTGCAGGAAATATTAACAAGGATGTTGCCCGGGACTAGAGATCTTGAGTTAGAGGGAATGGCTGGATAGGCTAGGATGTTTTTCCCTAGAACGTCAAGAGACAGAGGTGACTTCTAGAGATTTATAAAATCATGAGGGGAATGAATAGCCAAGGTCTTTTTCCCAGGGTAGGGGAGTCCAAAACTAGAGGGCATAGGTTTAAGATGAGAGCGTATTAAAGTGGTTCATAATTCAAATGCTGCAACTCTACATTTCTAGATAATTTACTTTTAATGATGGTGTTCTCGAACACAGACATCATTTTTGAAGACGTATGTCAGAACTCATCCTCAGCAGCTGTTCATGAGAACTTGTGTTGATGCTTATCATCAGAGATTTCCCATGGCTTAATATATAATTAATTGAGCAACCCTAGCTGAAGATCTAAGTGGAAGTGGCAGTGCTAATTCAGGGGAGACTTTCACAAGCAAAAGTAGTATGTGCGGAGCCCTCACTTAAAAGTTTGCCTATAAGTGGCACAACTTTAAGTGATTCACAGGTTTCCATTGGAATCTATGTTAAAACCAAAGCTCAGATCAAATGGACATTCTTGCCCAAAAACACCATTGCACAAGTGGTGTAGTGTACTGTACATGTTCAGCATTGTACCTCCGTAGCTGAAATAACTTGCAAAATAAAATGTGACATGCAGTATAACAGAATATACGGTATATATAAAATGTTCACACTGCACAGTACTGTAACTAGGCCCTATCTAATGGCAGAAATTGATGAGTGCATGTACCACTTGGACTTCAGCTGCTATTGGCACTGGCCAATTTCTGCCATTAGATGGAGCCGAGAACTTCAATCCTGTTCTAACTGACTGAGGAACAGTACATAGTTGAAGGGCAGAGCCTGGGAACTCAAAAGGTTCATGAATCGGAAGAGTTTAGAGGGATGTGGGCCAAACTCAGGCAAATGAAACTAGTTTGAGAAACCTGGTCAAAGGGTCTGATTCTGTGCTGCATGATTCAGTAACAGAGCCTGTGGGTGGGAATGGAAAAATTGTGGATATGTTGTGTGCGCATGCAGACCACAAAAGCAGACATTTGTGGCAAATGGTATTAAAGTGAAATTGGCAACATTGAATGGATGTTTTATCACCTCTTTATTAATGACGTAAAGGGAAAATTGCAATAAGTGAGTCGATGTTTAGCCTGGACTTATTGTATAAGAAATTTGCTTGTGGAAATTTCTGGTTTAACACTGACACTTGTAACGTAGCTCACTAACTGATATGTACTCCCTTTGAACCTGAAGTTTTTATTTAAGTTTTGGTCTGCATGTAATTATGTGGTAGGATCCTGCCTCTGGGCCGCAGTGTTTGGGATGAACATCGGGATAAAGTGGGTTCTTCTCATTCATCAAATGTCAGAAGTGCTTTATTTATCACGATAATTTTGTGTTGCAAGTTGTTTCATTCTATTGGCTTTAGCTCATTTGGTAACCAGTTAAGGTATTGCAGTAGCTGTTTATTTCCACAAGCTTTGACACCATTCTTAATTGTTATTGGATCTGAATCTGACTTTGATCCTTCCTAATGGATAGATACAACCCTTTCTGCTTCTGGCTTAGATGAAAAAAACCAGTCAACGGGTACAGTTGAAATGAGTGAGGAAAGAGATCAACTGGTAAGTCAGCTAAAATGTTTAGAAACCAAGCTCCTATGCTAAGAAGTCTGGCTATTTTCAGGATTAAACTGATGAAGGAGCTGTTTAATTTTGCTTTACTGTTTTTGATTTGATTCAGCATTTGTCATTGGACTTCACCTTGAGTTTTTGGAAGTTGTGGAGGTTAACGTTAAAATAGAACCCTAACTGAAAGAGACTGCACACTATGTTAATTTAGGTCCCTTTTCATATCTTTGTATGATGTACTGTACCACAATGTTGAACTTTACTGCCTAATTATTTTAATCAGCTGTTGGTTCTGGCTCCTAACACCTTGACAATTTCTTTAACATGCTCAGGTTGTGCTTCTGTACTGCTGTATAACAGTACAATTGTAATAGAATGAGGAAAATAAATTGGTTTGCAAGTTGTGTTTGAGTCCTGTTACCATTCATATAACATCATTGCACATTGTTGGTTCAGAAATACCTATTTTGTATGTAACTGGTTTGGCACATTATTTAGCTCACACTGAGAACCTCCATGTTAGGTATTCACACAAGAAAATGATTAATACTACCTGTGCAGCCAATTTGTCAAACCAGAAGTATTAAGTGCAGGTGGACTTTGGAGCCAGTTCACGACCTTGAGTAATAATATTCATGTGGTAAACTCTGCTAAATGAATGTTTAGTGAACTTGTATTCTTGTTTATAGTACGTTATTTGTTGCCGTTTCAAAGGGGAAGCCCTTAGTTACAATAAATACCCGTTTTTTTCTGTATTTTTGATTGTGTACTGAAGTAGTGCAGCATTATTTTACATCAAGGATGGTTGAAGGATTATTGCACATTTTAAAAGCAAGTTACCTGTCAACCAGCGTAAGGCCTGTTTACATAATTGTTTTCTTTATTATTTGCTCAAATTGCAAGGAAAACCTAATTACAAACTATCTGGAACCAGGGCGGGGCTATTTTTGAATGGAGATTTAACAATAATAACAGGTAGCTGATGATGTTGTGAAATGGTTGACATGATGACAAAGGCCTTCTACGTGCCATCAATTATGCAGTTGCCTCCCACTGAGCTAAACAGATTGGGGATGTTAATGAGCTGGGCATTTGTGCTAAAGGGAAGGAGCTGTTTCTGCTCTCTGTTTAAAAACCATCTCGAGCCTGAAAATAGCCTGCTTATTTCCCGCATCAGTTACTTTAAGCAATGACTTTTAAATAATATATTGGAGACCTTTATCCGTATGATTTAGCCACTTACAAACTTATGTAAGTAACCAAAGAATAAAGATGAAGCAGAGTTTTGATCAGCAAACACGGGGGATAGGTTTTTTGGGGGTGGGGTGTGTGTTTTTGGGGATGTGTGCGTGTCAGTAAAGTGGGGGCACTTCATAGTGTTGAGTTTTAACTGATAAGAGTTATTTGTTGAAGGCTCATAATTGTTAATCTGCAGTTAAGATATTGTTATTTTTTGTTACTATTTGTAAGAAATGGTAATTCTTGTGGAGTACCAAAACCTGGTCTGTGCTTCTGTCAGCTTATGTCTGAAGAACAAACAATTTAGGGAATCCTGTGCACTTCTGGAAAATTTAAACTTTTGTGATGACTCTGGGAAATGGCAGGACTTGGTTTTCAATGTGCTTCCCCATTGTCGCATATCAGGACAATAATGGAAGTGCAAGAATGTAGGTTGAAATTCTGCCCTGCTGCTGTCCACTCTAAGTGGCACTATATTTGAAATATTTGTTGGAAACCAGGTTAAAGAATTTGGACATGTTAGTGCATTTTATGGGTTTTCTTGAGTGCCCAAAGACTTTCTCTGTGGTCTTTGCACACAATTAATGGGAAAGTTGTAGCAGATGCTACTAATATGATTGAGAAATTCTGCTGGAAGCATGCAAAGCCAGAGAATTGTGATGTCAATCAGCGGACGGCACAGATTTTTCTTTATTCTTCCATGGGATGTAGATGTCGCTGACAAGGACAGCATTTGGTGTCCATCCTTAGTTGTCCTAGAACTGAGTTACCTGGTAGTCCGTTTCGGATTGCATTTAAGAATCAGGCAGGTTGCTGTGTGTCTGTAGTCACATACAGGTCAGAGTAGGGAGGGATGGCAGATTTCCTGCTCTAAAAGACAGTGAAACAGATGGGTTTTAATATTTTGACAACCAGCAGTTGTGAACTGGTATGCTAACCTCCCATCTAAAACACCATCCTGACACTCATTCTGCAGCATAAAAGACAATTCCACCAATGTCATTCAAAGACAAAATTGATTATATATAGGTTTTTTTTCCTGGCTGTTGCTATGTTTTTGCACATGCTAGGAATTTCAACAGATCTTAAAGGTTGCGGAAAACCATACAGAACAGTATATCAGGTGTTGAAACATGTCCAAACATCACAGCTTCTAAGCGAACCTGGTTGGTGTAAGTATTCTGCTGGGCTGCATTATCAGTTGGAGAATGAGCGGAGGACCCACAACAGGGCAAGCTGTCGGAAAGAAAGGGAGAATGAATTGAAGGAGATAGCTGCTTCAAGTGTTTGGAAACAATCTTCCAACCTGAATCTTAGCAAGGCATGTGCTGTATATCCTTACTAAAATCTGCTACCAGCTGCATCTGTGTCAGAACAGAGCAAGGACCGCATTGCCAATGACACTATATATGACTGTGGCAGTGAATTTTTATGAATCTCCCTCCTTGTGCAATGGAACTAGAGATGAGTGAAATATCTTGTCATTTGCCATCTGCTGTTGGAGGTAAGTGAAGTCACTGAATCTCCCCATTCAGTGTGAACCCATGATATTTCATTTTCCCTTAGCTGAGACAAACAGGTAAAATTAGTACATGGTTTGCAGAATTCCATGTCTTGCAGGAGGAAACACATGAACGTTTCGGGATGAAGGGTTTAGGCTCGAAACGTCAGCTTTTGTGCTCCTAACATGCTGCTTGGCCTGCTGTGTTCATCCAACTCCACAGTTTGTTATCTTTAATCCTTGTGAATGTTTGTCGTAGAGTCTTCCCGTGGTAGTTCTGGAGTGTTGCAGTGTGTCCTGGCCCATTTAAATACTGGCCTAATGTGGCTTGGTTAGTGGACATTGGGGTGGTTGTTGTGTAAGTTGAGGATTTGATCTGTATGGACTGCTTTTCTGTATACTGAGGTTTGGAATTCCCTGTCTGTCAATCGTTCTACTGTAACATCCAGAAACAGAGAAGTTGATTGTTGTTCCCTCCTCTTCTTGTGAATTTAATCCCTGTGAATATGCTGTTGATGAGATGGTGGGTCTCTTCTAATTTGTTGTGTTTAATAATGACAAATGCTTCGTCTACAAACCAGATCCACAGCTTAGGTTGAATGTGGGGTGGATGGTGTGCTTGAGTCTTTGCATGACAGCTTCTGTGATGAGTCCTGAGATGGGTGACCCCATTGTGTGCCACTGATCTGTTTGTATATTTGACCATTAAAGACAAAGTGTGTGGTGAGGCAAAGGTCTAGTAATTTAAGTATGTTGTCCTTGCTGACGGTCCTTGCTGGCCTGTGTTGCTGTTTCCTCTCGTAATGTGGCCACTGTTTCTTTGGCTAGTGGGATGTCAACAGATGTGAATAAAGCTGTGACATCAAAGGATGCCATAATCTCATTGCTGATTTTTCCGTCCTTGAGGGTATTGAGGAAATCTTGAGTCGAGCAGATAGAATGAGATGATCTGTCTGCTGGGTGTTTCAATTGCTGTTGTAGACCCTTGGCCAGTTTGTGTGAAGATGTGCCTGGTAGTGAAACAATGGGTCTGAGTGGGATGTCTGGTTTATGGACTTTAGGCAGTCCAGCGGGGAAGTACCTGGTTCCTGAGGCATTTGTGGAGGAAGTGAAGTAATTCGCATGTGGAGCTCAGTCAGTTGTCAAAGGTTTTCCCATTGTCTGGCAGCTTTTAGCATGTTACCAGAAGGTACAAACTCCCCCTGCTTCTATGGGTTACCTCAGACATCTTTAGAATTGGATGCCATACATAAACCCATTCAGATCAAAACCGGAAATGACAGTCCTCACCATAACGTACCAGACAGTATAAATTCCAAGCGGAGTAGAATAACATCGCTTCATCGGAGGCCTCACTGATGTCTCCAGCATAAATTTCACTTAGATCCTGCCTCATTCTTCTGAACTCCGTGTAGATACCCAGAGTCCTTAAATATTCTTTATGTTAAGCCTTTCGTTCCTGGGGCCATCTCATGATCTTTTCTGTACCTGTTCCCGGACCAGTACATCCTTCCTAAAATATGGGGCCCAAAATTGCTCCTAATATTCCAAATGTGGTCTGATCAAAGCCTTATAAAGCTTCAGCAGTACATCCCCGCTTTTAAATTCTAGTCCTTTTGAAATAAATGCCAACATTGCAGCAGCCTTCCTAACTGCTAATTCAACCTGCAAGTTAGCCTTATGAGAATCCTGGACTGGTTTTCCAAGTCCCTTTTTTAGGGATTTCTGATTTCAGATTTCTGAATTTTCTTACCATCTAGAAAATTGTCTACGCCTGTAATCTTCCTATCAAAGTACATGATGTCACACTTTCCCATATTGTGTTCTATCTGCCACTTCTTTTCCACTCTCCTAACCTGTCAGAATCCTTCTGCGGCCTCCCTGCCTCCTCAATACTATCTACCCCTCCACCTTGTATTGTACAAATCTAGCCAGAATGCCCTCAGTTCCTTCATCGAGACCATTAACGTATAAAGTAGAGAGTTGGGGTCCCAATACTGACCCTTGCAAAATTCCAATAGCCACTGGCTGTCATCCTGAGAAACACTCTTTTATCTCCACTCCCTGGCTGTCTGGCAGAAAACAACCTTCGATCCATGCTAGTACCTTTGCATTTAACACTATGGGCCCTTGTCTTACTCAGTGACCTCCTGGGCACCACCTTATCAAAGGCCTTCTGGAAGATAAGTAGATAACAGCCATTGTCTCTCCTTTGTCTAAACCGCTCATTACCACCTGAAAGAATTCTAATGGATTTGTCAAACATGACCTCCCCTTGATGAAATCCTGCTGACTTTGCCCTATTTTATCATGCACTTCCAAGTACTCAGAAATCTCATCCTTCACAATGAAATCCAAAGTCTTATCAATGACTGAGGTCAGGCTAATTGGCCTATAATTTCCCATCTATTGCCTCACTCCCTTCTTAAATGGAAATTAGTCATTTTCCAGTCCTGTGGAACCCTCTCTAACTCCAGTGATTCCTGAAAGATCACCCTAATGCCTCCACTATCTCTTCTGGTGGTAATAGACAAAACAAAAGTGTCATCACAACCAGATTTGAAACCTTTCTGACTGACCAAGACCTGATCACCGTAGAAGACAGTATTTTATTATGGGGAGCAGAAATGATTGTTCTGAGCGAAGGTTGCTGCCAGACATTGGCTGACCACCTCCAGGTTCATTCAAGGGTGTACGAAATCAAGATGTTGGCGAGATGTTCTGGCACTGAGACATAATTGGATACAGACATGACCAGATTAGTGGGACAGTGCTCAGAATGCCAACAAAGACAAAGTTTACCACCAGCAGCACCCCCCGATTATTTGTGGGAATGGCCAAGTAAACGCTGGACTCGGTTATGCCTCGACTGTCCCAGCCCTTTCTTGGGCTCAATGTTCTTAGTCATTGTGGATGCCAACTCAAAATGGTTAGACATGAATTCATTCATCAAACGCTGACAACAGTAGAAATGCTGCAAGCATCTTTTGCAATGCGTGCGTTCTCAGAAGTGTTGGTTACAGACAATAGTTCATCTTTTACTGGCAAGGAATTCGAATATTTCCTAAACTCGAATTGCTTTTGGCATACGAGGATGGCTCCATTACCATCCATTGACCAATGATCTGGTGGAAAGAGCAGTCCAGACTTTGAAGGCAGGTTTAAAGAACCAATCCATAGCTTCACTCGATACCAAACTATTCCAGTTCCTGTTTGATAATTGGACCCCTCCCAACTCATGCAAGGGAAAGCTCCAACAGAGTTGCTCATAGAGGGGGAAGACTCCACACCTCCTTAAACTTAATATCCCCAGATCTAAGGGGGAGGGTGAAATGGAATCTGGCACACAAATGCTAGACACGACTTCTCTAAGTGAGAGAGACAGTTTACTTCAGAACATGAAGTTCAGTGTCGAAACAATGGATATGGCCCTGCATGGGTAAGAGGCATGGTTGACGTGAGGTCAAGTCCCGTGACTTGCAATGTTCGGGTAGGTGACACAATCCTGAACAAGCTTGTGGACCACATGAAAGCTGAAAACCTGCAAACAAGGCAGGAGCAAAACATAGCCAGCCCCTTGGAACAGCCAGAAAGGCTTTCAGAGCCCATGGGTTCTCCCCTTTACACCTTGTCTAGAATCCGAGGTGGGCAAGGTAGCTCTTGCAGCTTCAACACCTTTGCCACCTGAAAAGGATGGATTTCGTCTGAAACTCTCCTGGTACATGAGGTGGACTATGATCTCGTACATGCTGCTTATATCTGAGGCTGTATTGGAGGAACTAAACTTTGTGCATAAAGGCCCCAGGAGAAGCTACAAGAAAAGGAACAGGCTGACATCCCAAGACTCGGAGAGTGATATAGTGATTGCAGTGAGGTCAGTCAGGTGGACCTCATTGCAAGCGAGTTCCCTGATTGGATCAGGCTAACTGCTCCAATTGGGGAGCCCTGGCTGACATATAAACAGGAGTGTTAGAGGTTCTGTTCACTGAGACCTGGCTCTGAGGAAGCTGGACCAGTGTCAAATGTGAACATGAGTAAATGAAGTGCGACTTGATGACAGGATACCGGCCTCTGTGGAGTTATTTCAGGAAGCTGAACTTGTTTGCAATGGTTAAGCCTGTTCATCAGCTCAACAGGAATGGAGAAAGTATTTCAAAATAAATTAAAGTGCTGCAACAAAGAAATGATAACTGGGAGTCTCTGGAAAATCCACTGTGGGTCCACCAACCTCCAGAGATGATAGTTAAAAAATCAAAACATCAGCACTTTATTCTAATTAATACTATTATCATATCCCCTTTTATCAGCACTGTTTTGTGAAGAAAATAGACAATGAAACTAAAATTAAGATTCAGACCAGAATACAGAATTAAAATTTGTTCCTAAGCTTGTATTGTGCAGGTTGCAACACTGTAAGATGAGATGGAGAAATCAGAATGGGATTGGAAGAGGTCATTATATTGTAAACCACAGGGAGTTGAGGGCAATTTGCAATAGGAAAAGCAACACTTGGTAAAATTTTCTCTTTATTTATGTTTGGCCTCATGTTTAAACAGCAAATATAATACTCAGATTTATGTATGTAATTTCTGTACCACCTGGAATGTCTAGAGCTTTGGAGGATGAATGTGTGTGAAGGCCCTAACCAGGCGTTGCATCTTTAGAACATAGAACAGTACAGGCCCTTTGGCCCACGATGTTGTGCCGACCTAATATTCTACTTAGATCATTCTACCTTGAATACCCTATCCTCCATGTGCCTATCCAAGAGTTGCTTAAAAGGCTGCAAAGTATCTGACTCCACTAGCACTGCCAGCAGTGCATTCCACATACCCACCGCTCTGTGTGATGAACCTATCTCTGACATCTCCCCTATACCTTACTCAGTCACCTTTAAAATTACATCTCCTCATAATAGTCATTTCCGCCCAGGGGAAAAGTCTCTGGCTATCCACTCAATTCCCCTGCCAATGAAAGCCAACACACCATATGCCTTCTTTACAACCCTATCAACTTGGGTCGCAACTTTGAGGGATCTGTGGATGTGGACCCCAAGATTCCTCTGTTCTTCCACACTGCCCAGAATCCTGCCATTAACCCTGCATTCTGCATTCACATTCTTGATGTACAGTAACACATGTCTATGTCAGCAAAGTGTGCAGATGGTGAAAGTGTGGACAGGGATCTCCTGGAGAGAATGATCCCTCCACAGAACTCAGAATGAAGACTGTGGGATGCTTGTTTGTTTCTTTTTTTTAATTTTATTTTTCTTTCTGGTGTCTTCCCGTTTCTCTTACTGATTTTATTTTCATGGGCCTGTGTTATGTCCTTATACAATGGGTCAAGATTATCATTTTTGGTGGATTTTCTTGATATTCCATCACTCTCCCTCCACCCTCACCCAACAAAGTTGGCCAGCCTTGTTTCCTGTGCCCCAGGCTTGTTTCTCCATTATGTATCAGTAATTAATGTACATGCTATTTCTTCCTTTTTTTTCTCTCCATTTGTCCAAATGGTACTAAATTACTAAATTATCTCTTGTTTCATTACAGTGAAGGGATACAGCTGTAAACATTACTTTATTGTTTCTCTTTATAAAGCCAGCTAACTTGCTCTTAATCTTGGAAATAATGGGAACTGCAGATGCTGGAGAATCCAAGATAACAAAGTGTGAAGCAGATAAACACAGCAGGCCAAGCAGCATCTCAGGAGCACAAAAGCTGACGTTTCGGGCCTAGACCCTTCATCAGATTATGAAGGGTCTAGGCCCGAAACGTCAGCTTCTGTGCTCCTGAGAGGCTGCTTGGCCTGCTGTGTTCATCCAGCTTCACACTTTGTTATCTTGCTCTTAATCTTTGCTATTTTGTTGCACATCGGTGCTGCTTTTACATTGTAGTTATTACTTGGTGTAAGTGTTCACCTGAACTTGTGATCACATTGTAACGTGTGTTAGAGAGGGCTCACAAAACAGAAAATGTTGATGATTAGTCAGTCTGTAGCAGCTTTTTATCCTTTTACTTCTAATAGAGAGACCTGCAACCTTTAACAAACGAAATGAGCAAAGTTAAAACACCAAAGGTGCATTGTGGGTTAAATAATATAGAAAATAGGCGTAGAAGTAGACCATTTGGCCCTTTGAGCTTGCTTTGTCATTCAATACTATTGTGGTTGTTCTGTTTGTATTTCATATTCTGTTCCTATCTACCCTCAACATCCTTTGATTCACTTGTAGATCAAGAATCTATCTACTTTACAAATATTAAATGGTCTCACTTCCTGCATTTTCTGAGGCAGAATGTCAAAGTTGCACAACCCTCCTCTCTACATGGAACCTGGAAAGATCATTCAGAAATTTCTCCCCTTCAATCAAGTTATCCCTTGACTTCCAGCAAAAACATGTCCAACCTACTCTCAAGACAATCCACTCATTCCAGGTTTCAATCTAGTAAACTACATCTGAACAGTTTCCAATGCATTGCCATTTGCAATGCATTTTAGAATTACAGTCCTTAAATAAGGAGACCAAAACTGCACTCATTAAAGATGTAGTCCTATCAGTACCCTTTATAACTGAAGTAGAACATCCTTACTTAATTTCTTTTATAATAAAGATTAGTGTTCCATTGTACTTGCACATTAACCTTCTGTGACACAGCATTAGAGCACCCAAATTCCTCTCTACCTTGTGATTTCATTTAAATAATTGTTTACTTTTCCAATCTTGCTGCAAAACTAAAAACTTAGCATTTCCCTACACTATACTCCATCTGCCAGATTTTTGTCCCTTCACGCAACCTCTCTTTATCAGTCAGCAGCTTCCTTGTGTCATCTTCACAGTGTAGTTCTGACCTACCTTGGTACCATCTACAAGTTTCGTGACCATTGTTTCACTCCCCTCATCTAAGTTACTGATGTAAATTGCAAAACATTGAGGCCCCAGCACTGATGCCTTCTGGACTCCTCCAAACCCATTTGCCCAATAAGAATAGAACAGTTTATGCAAACTGTGTTTTCTGAAAGCAAGTCAATCTTCCATCCACAAAATTGACATATTATGGAGTCATAACTGCAAAAACTGGGCTATGCAAACATTTCTAGCTGAAGGTAGTTTAATAATTTGTCAGCCTGGTTTCATTCTGCTGAGTTCATGAGGGATTTCTTTTTCATTTTCTGCTTCAGTGAGAAAATGATGGGTGACCTACTTGTGCGATTATAGTTTGTCTTCAGTGGTATGAGCATTCAAGCAGATTAAATTTAGACTGACCAAATGATTGCCTAGAGGAATTAACCAACATGTTTTAAATATTAATATACTGTTGCAAAATCTGAAGTACTGTGTTAAACTAGCTTTCGATTTTTAGACTAATGAATATCACTATGAAAAAAGTAGTTTTATTTTCAAAAACTTCAAACAAAATGGTCTGATGCTAATAAAGGGGAAATATGCTTCTTAGTATTCTGCAGTGTTAGTTTTCAATCTGATTTGAGATTTTTGAAAACATTTATAATTCAGATCTAAATGTGTGTGAATGAGTTCCAATCGGTGTGTGCAAAGAGATCACATCTGAGCATTGTTGCTTGTCATTGCTGAGGTTTGCTTTTGTATGTTTTAGCCTTAATTATGTCCACATAAAACAACATCAGAAGCTCATTGCCAGGATATTATCTGGTCTCTGTCATGCATTTGTAAGTTTCAGGTGTAAGCAAAAGTTCAGAAAGGTATAAAGTTGACAATGAAAATAGTGGAATGTGTGTGTCTGGTGAAACACTGTGTTAGATTAAATTAATTTAGGTGGTTAGAAATCTTATTTAGAAGTCTGCATAGAAAGACATTGTGTAAGGAGAGTACTAGGCTCAGTTGTGATTCTATGCGCAATGAAATTTTGTGCCAGAGCTGTGAAGACCTGTAAGTAGAATATCAAAGAACATTTTCTGGGAACTTAAAGAACTTTGTATTTTAATAAATCGATGTCCTTTTTTTTAAGGTTGTCGACATTTCCATTGATGAATCAAGCCTCACAGGGGAGACCTCCCCGTGTACAAAATCAACAATTCCACAGCCATCAGCTACAAATGGTGACCTCACATCTAGAAACAATATTGCTTTCATGGGCACATTGGTTAGATGTGGCAGGGCTAAGGTAATTTTAAGATAATCTGTCAATTGCAGTCTTAAGCACGAAACTGAAGGAGCGTGGTTTGATCAGTTGGTCTTGGTTAATTTTTTTTAAGTAAGAACACTTTAGAGCAATGCTGTGTAGCTAACAATTGAATATTTTAAACTATAATTTCCCTGAATGTAATACCAAATTTTGCATGCCTTCTTGAATGACAAACATCTGAAATGCATTATTACATATAATGTTACGTAGAAATTACTTACAAAATCTAATATTTGCTTTTTTAAGGGTATTGTTATAGGGACAGGAGAAAATTCTGAATTTGGTGAGGTTTTTAAAATGATGCAAGCTGAAGAGGTAAGTGCTTGTATTAATCATTTTTATATTATTTGTTATAGTTGAAGTTTATACATTGTGATACTAAGGTTTTTTTTAAAGAATAACTCAGGACCTAATTTGTGAAGGTATAAGTGATAATGATAGTTTCACACATATATGCCTTCAAGACTATTGGCTGAGAACTTGTATTTTCTGGCATCAAAGGCTAATGTTTGCAATAATAAGATTCTTAAGGTTGATGAATTCCTACACAATAGACGTACTTCAACGGATGTTTGTTTCATCAAGAGTGTCACATCATAAATTGACCTCCATATTGACTCATTTTTACGTCTTGGCTTAAACCTTTGCAACTGCCATCTCAGTAAATTCTATACCACAGACTAAGTTCTTAAATCTTCACATTGAACACTGAAGTTGAATAATCACCTGCAATATTCCGTGCAATTTTGGATCCCTTACTTGATGAGGGATATGGCTGTATTGGAGGCAGTTCAGAGGAGTTCAGTTAGATTGATTCCAGAGTTTGGGGGTTTGACATACAAAGAGAGATTGAGCAATTTAGGTTTGTACTCTGGAGCTTGAAGAATGAGAGGAGATCTAATTGAGGTAGTGAGTTTTGAGAAGATTTGTAGCTCAGGTTGAGGTTCTGGATGTGAGTTTGCTCGCTGAGCTGGAAGGTTAGTTTTCAGACGTTTCGTCACCATTCTAGGTAACATCATCAGTGAGCCTCTGACGAAGCGCTGGTGTTATGTCGCGCTTTCTATTTATCTGGTTAGGCTTCCTTGGGTTGGTGATGTCATTTCCTGCATTGGTGATATCATTCCCTGTTCTTTTTCTCAGAGGATGGTAGATTGGCTCCAAGTCAATGTGTTTGTTGATGGAGTTCCGGTTGGAATGCCATGCCTCTAGGAATTCTCTTGTGTGTCTCTGTTTGGCTTGTCCTAGGATGGATGTGTTGTCCCAATCAAAGTGATGTCCTTCCTCATCTGTATGTAAGGATACGAGTGATAGTGGGTCATGTCGCTTTGTGGCTAGTTGATGTTCATGTATCCTGGTGGCTAGCTTTCTGCCTGTTTGTCCAATGTAGTGTTTGTCACAGTTCTTGCAAGGTATTTTGTAGATGACGTTCGTTTTGCTTGTTGTCTGTATAGGGTCTTTTAAGTTCATTAGCTGCTGTGTTGGTGGGTTTGTGGGCTACCCTGATGCCAAGAGGTCCGAGTAGTCTGGCAGTCATTTCGTAAATGTCTTTGATGTAGGGGAGAGTGGTTATGGTTTCTGGGCCCGCTTTGTCTGTTTTGGGTTTGTTGCTGAGAAATCGGCGGACTGTGTTCATTGGGTACCCATTCTTTTTGAATACGCTGTATAGGTGATTTTCTTCTGCTGTTCGTAGTTCCTCTATGCTGCAGTGCGCGGTGGCTCGTTGGAATAATGTTCTAATGCAGCTTTGTTTGTGGGTGTTGGGATGGTTGCTCCTGTAGCTCTAGATTCTGTAGAAGGATCAAATGGCTTGGAAAGAGTGCTGCATAAATTTACAAGATACATCAAACTTTAAATAAACTGACACCTATGGGACCAGGAGTGTTTGGTTGATCAAATATTCTAGTTGATCAAGAGTCCATATAACTTATCTAAAAACACGCACTAAGTAATAACAATGTATTGCAGATGTTATACAAAGCACTATTGTACTTATAGCATAAATCCAGAGTGCCAGTTCATAAGACTCCAATTAAGACAAAGTTTGCTACAACCTTGGTTTCAGTGATTAAATTACAAAGTGAAAAATCTGAACCTGCTAGAATTACATTAAACCAAATGTTTTAATGTTAACTGGTCAAAGCTAGATATATGATGTTAGGTTGCAGATTAGCCGTGATTTTATTGATTGGCGGAGAGGCTCACTCCTCTACTTCACTTGCTATGAAATGACCTATATTTTGTAAAGTTATTAATGTGACAAGGTACATAACTATTTGAGTGTGCTGGAATTTCCATAGGGTGAACAAATCTGCTTACTTTTCGGGTTATCTGACTAGCAGAAATCCTTTCACTTGGAAGTTTTGGTAACATTCTTATGGCAACATTTTAATGCCTTCTGCCTGTTAAACTCCATCCAGCTGAAGAACAAGGGAACTATTGCAGCTGGGAGAGGTATCAGATGAGCTCACACTTCACCTGATCTTGCATTTCCTTTCAATATAGAAGTGTTTCATCATCACTTGACACCTCTTCCATATAGCAGAGGTTCAACCAGAAATATTTTTGCCATTTTCCCCTGTGCTGTTACATTGGGGATTGCTGTGATTGGATAGGAGATTGAAAGGGAGATTGTGAAGGAAACTATTTTGAAATACAGATATTATTGGCCTTAATGGAGCATATTACTGTTCAAAGTATTGACTTATATTTCTGATTTGTTTACTACTTGAGGCTCCTAAAACACCACTACAGAAAAGCATGGACCTGCTAGGAAAACAACTTTCATTGTATTCTTTTGGCATTATAGGTAAGAAAAAGAATTTTTATTTAAAATCGTCAGTTTGAAATTGATGTGTCAAGGTCTATTTTGTCCTACCATGGGATTTTCCAAGTGTCGCCTACTAAACTGCAACATGGAATGAGAAATAAAACCATTAATTTAAATGAAAGAAAAATACAGCAGTTTGACTGCATATGTTAAAAGCTATAAAGTAAGCCTTGAATTTTGGAAACATTTTAAAATGTTATTTCCTTTAAATCATAGAATCCCTACAGTGTGGAAACAGGCCCTTTGGCCCAACAAGTCCACACCGACCTCCGAGCATCCCCCTAATCTACGCATCCCTGAGCACTATGGGAAATTTAGCATGGCCAATCCACCTGGCCTGTACACCTTTGGACTGTGGGAGGAATCCGGAATACCTGGAGGAAACCCGCAAAGACATTGGGAGAAAGTGCATACTCCACACAGACAATCATCTGAGAGTGGAATCGAACCCGGGTTCCTGGTGCTGTGAAGCAGCAGTACTAACCCCTGAGCCACCGTGCTGCTGCCCTTGGTTTTTATCAATAATACCACAAAGCAAAAACCATTGTAGAATGGCTAAGTTAATAATCAAGTATTTAATCTCATTGAAAGAGAAACAGATTTTGTTTCTGATTTCCAGCATCCGCAGTTCTTTGGTTTTTTTGTTTAAGTTCTTAGAGGTGAGCCGATACTGTACAGATTTTAGCAGTTATTAAACACCCTCTTTTGCCCTCACATAATCAGCCATCGTCTCATGTGATCATCTAATATTTCCTATTGCATACAAGACTTACTGTGCTGTTCAAATTTATCAGTTCTCCACTTGAAATTTAGATGCTGATTTCAAAATTTGCAAATTAAGATGCTATTTGTTGAAGGTCTGTCACGTTCATTCATGTTACTCACAGGTTTGTCTTCAAAGTCTTCAATAAATATAGAATGAACAACATCTGGATGCTGTGCATGCACTGTGAGCTCGTTATAAGCTCCTTAAAAAGACTGTGATACTGCAAGCCTGCAATAAACACCCAGAAGCTATTTCTTTTCAAATTGGAATGGCTTACTGGAAAGAAATATGTGGCTTTTTTATGTTGTAAAAGGAAGAGTAACTTTCAAAAAAAGAGTTCAGATATGTTGTGAGAGCCACTAGCATATGTTTTATGACTACAAATGGACTGGTTGAATATTTGTCATTTATGGATGGTGGTCAGTGTTGTAATTGAAATTTTGAATCATACTCCGCAGGCATTCATATGTTTTCTGGTTCTACCATACATATAAATGTTAATCTCATAAGGGCATAACATTTGATGATGCACAGCAATGCATGTCGAATGCTGTGTGAAGTTTAGAATGTAATTGTGATAAATTGTGACTTTAAGATCATATCTCAGTGGATTTTTAAAGTATTTCACAAACTAGCATTTCTCTAAAATATAAAACACATTCACTGTTAAGACTTCAGATTTGCAATCATTTGGGGAAAAGTACATTTGAATCTATTTGCAGATCATGTCCTCATACAAATTTTGATACCTTGAAAAACCTCTCCCCTAACCTGTCCACCTTGCCAAGTTTCACTGGCTCCCCTTGATGCTTCAGAATTTTTGTCTTTTTAAAATTCTCCATGGCTTCACAGTTCTTTTGACAGTTCTTGCTGTCACTGCCCTCCTACATATCCTTCACTCCCCTTACATTGTCCCCTCATCTTCATCACCTTGGCTGTACGGTGTTAATTTGTTTGTTCAGTCAATGCACTTAAGTCCTGTAGATGCTGTACCTCGTTGTGTCTTGTTATCTATTTTCCATGCATTTCAAAAGAATAACTTAAAATCCCTTTCCATAACAATAGCAAAATACTGTGTACGGTAGTGTTCTGAAGTAAATGCAGAAAAATGGTGGAAATACTGTGACCTGCTGCATCTATGGAGGGAGAAACGGAGTTGAAATTTCAGGTTCATGATCTTTCACCAGAGCATTCAAATGCTTGAAATCTTTGTTTGGCCTGCTTTTCGTTTTCTTCCTGGCCTCTTTTTTTTCTTCTCTCTTCCGGCTCAGTATCTACTATTTTGTCTTCCAGTGTTGAGTCCTGTTCTGACATGTGAAGACCACTGTAGAAATACAAGTCATTCATAGACCAGTGTTAGTAAATAAATTGTTTTAACCTTGGATCAAATTATGTGCAAGTTCTTGCTAAAAATTTAATTTAATGTTTAAGTGCTTAAAGGCTAATAAGATACATGTTTCAGAATTTTTTAACAACAGCATTATGATAGCTGACTAAATGTGACGTATTTTGCTTTTTGCAGGTGTTATTATGCTAGTTGGCTGGCTACAGGGGAAACATATTCTTGACATGTTCACTATTGGTGTGAGGTGCGTGAAGTGTCTTTTGGATGAAAAAGCAGATAAACATTTGAAGCAGACAGCACGTGGCAGTAGAGATAAAATATGAAAAATAACTTGAAATTCCATTGCTTTCATGCCATTAGAATTGTTTTACATCCATTAAGTAGTATTGTAATGTAGAAATACCGTAATTTGCACACACAGTTCCTCAACCAGTGATGAGGTAAAGCCCAAGTTTTTGATGGTGGAGTTACATATTGACTAAAATACCTGGAGGATTCCCAGTCATTTCTCACATAATACTACCTGAGAGTGCACACAGAGTCTCAATTTTATGACTCTTTGAAAGCCAACCACACCTTATACACTGAAAATGTGCCTAATTCACGTGCCAAGTTCTTTAGAATGGATCTTGAATGTTTAATCTTCTAAATGAGACATGAATGATATCACTGAGCCAAGTCATTTTTATTTGCTCTGGCAAATTGCCAGCACCTGCATGTTGGATGTTGAATAGCAGCAAAATTGCTATGGGTGTAGTAGTTATTCTCTTTTGTGGGTGTTTTTGAGATAAGAATAACAAACAAAATGCTAATGTCTTTAATCATTCTCCAGTTCACCTCTACTGAAGGTGCTAGGTGGGCACAGCTTCAGCCTTGAATATTTTGCCCCAGTGCTGATGATCGTTGTATAAGATGTCAATTAAATTACTGGGAGTGGGTTTTTCTAATTTCCACTGCACAATGGGATAATATACTGCTTTGAATTCTGTTTTTTAGGAGAAATGTATTGGGGAAGGAAATAAGTAGGAAAGTAAAAACCCTAAAACTAAGTTTATATTTTCCTCCTTTCACTTTCTGTCCTACTGATTTTTCAATGAGTTTCGACAAAAGCTAACTCAATCTTTACTATTTAGCAGATTATAATAAAAGGAATTGAAAAGACTCGGATGGAGACATTTATTCAAAATAGAAGCTGCTCATTCAACAATAGACTACCATCCTTTATTTTTCAGTTCCTTTTAGTACCTAGTAAAGCAGAACATGGTGAACGGCATTTGAATAATTTGTGACTAGATCTTAGCATACAATACTGTTATGGCAAACTTTACTTCATGTTTCGTCTTTATCAAATACTTTTATAATCAACTATTATTGGTATCTATAGCTATTTTTATTTGCCTATTTATTTTAGTTTGGCTGTTGCTGCTATTCCAGAAGGTTTGCCCATTGTAGTGACAGTAACACTAGCCCTTGGTGTGATGAGAATGGTAAAGAAGAGAGCGATTGTGAAGAAGCTCCCAATCGTGGAAACTCTTGGTAAAAAGGAATTACATTGAACTTAAGTAGAGATATACTGTTATAATTTTTTGTTTGAGACTTTCTGCGTAATAAAGTTGTTACAGCATAAATATCAGGTGATTGAGGACTTGATTTGATGTGAATATATTAATGATAGGTCATTGTGGAATAAGGCTACTAAAATGCTAGTTTTTTTAAAATGTAATCACTGGTAAAACATTGTATTTGCTACATGCAATTTATTTTATCCCTATCCTAAACTAGTTTGCATTCTTAGGTTGTTGCAATGTAATATGCTCTGATAAAACAGGAACACTAACAAAGAATGAAATGACAGTGACTCACATTTATACTTCAGATGGACAACATGCTGAGGTGAGAAATATTTCAGTGCATCTTGAAATTGGTACTTGGTGACGTGCACAGAATATAATGAGGACCTACAACAATGTTTCTGTATGTTTCTGTGTGTTTCTCAATGAACCAATCCTGTGGCAGCATAATCCAAAGTTCATAGATATTTTGATTTGTGAACTTAACATGGAAATACAGAATTGGGAGTTACCCATTAGATGTTATGATCGATATGCTGCATTAAAAATACTGTGATTTGTAGTTTACGTGAAGCAGTAAATAGACTCACTTATACAGGATACCCTTGATGTTGTAAGAGACCCAACTGAATATCAGAAACCTAATTCTATACTTATTTTGTTAGAGTAAGCATTCATGGTTGCAGCAGAAATCTCATGCAACTTTTGAGATTGTTCATTTTAATATTTAGAAATTGATGTGTAATTAAAGTTTAAATGATTTCTGCAATCTTTTTAAGTTGAACTGTCTTGTCTTGGAATCTTTCAAGATCTTTAATGGTAAGATAACAGGATCTTGTAAACGAGCATTTAAACTAATTTAATAAAATGTGAGGCTGGATGAACACAGCAGGCCAAGCAGCATCCCAGGAGCACAAAAGCTGATGTTTCGGGCCTAGACCCTTCATCATCATCGCTTTAAACTAACTTACAAGGTTTTGGTTCTCAATGTTCATTGATTGCACTTTTCTTGAAGTGGCTATGAGGCTTAGCTAAACTTGTACTCATGTAAATAATGCTTGTGAGAAAATGTGCATTGTGTGTGGATTTTGTGAAATTTGTTTAATCTCTTATCAAATGAAGCATTCTTGTTTTCTCTAGCTATTCTGTTTTATTTCAATTGCAGGTTACTGGTGTTGGCTACAATAGATATGGAGAGGTTATTATGGATGGCGAAGTAATTCATGGATTCTCTAAATCACCAATAACTAAAATTGTGGAGGTACGGGATTGTCAACACATCTGTTTAAAAATTCTGAATAAATGTGTTGCATAATTTGTACTTTTCAATACTTTTGACGTTAATTTTCTATTTCTTTTATTGTGAAGATATCTACAGCATAGTTATGTAAGCAATTTTATTTTTGCAGGCTGGCTGTGTATGTAATGATGCCGTTATTCAAAATGACACACTGATGGGACAGCCAACTGAGGGAGCTTTGATTGCTCTTGCAATGAAGGTGAATGTTTGAGGAAATGCTGACTTGTTGTGGCATTATGCAGAATATTAATTGCCATTCTTTAATTCTTCGCTTCAACAAGGGATTATTTGCAGTACAAATAGAAGAAGTTAGAAATACTCAGCTATTTGGCAGTATCTATGGGAAAGAGGAACAAAGTGAGCATTTTAGGTTGATGATCTGCTGAGCATTTCTTTTTTTGTTTCAGATTTCCAGCGTTTGCAACGTTTTGTTTTTGTATAAGGACATGTCTGGAATGGTTTAATCTTCTCTAAATGATAAATGTCTAATTTAGATGTTAAATAAATGAAGTATCAAGAAGATGGTTAAGCAAGTTTTGCCTGAAAAATCCCGTTTGTCCATTATCTTTGTGCTTTCTACATTGGCTCCGAACTAAACACAACTCCTGAATCTCAAAATTCTCATCCCCACACTTGCCTATATCCCCTCCAGCTTTACAATAGTACAACATCTCTCAGCTGTTTTATTTAGAACATAGAACATAGAACAGAACAGGCCCTTCAGCCCACAATGTTGTGCCGACCATTGATCCTCATGTATGCACCCTCAAATTTCTGTGACCATATACATGTCCAGCAGTCTCTTAAATGACCCCAATGACCTTGCTTCCACAACTGCTGCTGGCAACGCATTCCATGCTCTCACAACTCTCTGCGTAAAGAACCTGCCTCTGACATCCCCTCTATACTTTCCACCAACCAGCTTAAAACTATGACCCCTCGTGCTAGCCATTTCTGCCCTGGGAAATAGTCTCTGGCTATCAACTCCATCTATGCCTCTCATTATCTTGTATACCTCAATTAGGTCCCCTCTCCTCCTCCTTTTCTCCAATGAAAAGAGACCGAGCTCAGTCAACCTCTCTTCATAAGATAAGCCCTCCAGTCCAGGCAGCATCCTGGTAAACCACCTCTGAACCCCCTCCAAAGCATCCACATCTTTCCTATAATAGGGCGCCCAGAACTGGACGCAGTATTCCAAGTGCGGTCTAACCAAAGTTTTATAGAGCTGCAACAAGATCTCACGACTCTTAAACTCAATCCCCCTGTTAATGAAAGCCAAAACACCATATGCTTTCTTAACACCCCTGTCCACTTGGGTGGCCATTTTAAGGGATCTATGTATCTGCACACCAAGATCCCTCTGTTCCTCCACACTGCCAAGAATCCTATCCTTAATCCTGTACTCAGCTTTCAAATTCGACCTTCCAAAATGCATCACCTCGCATTTATCCAGGTTGAACTCCATCTGCCACCTCTCAGCCCATCTCTGCATCCTGTCAATGTCCCGCTGCAGCCTACAACAGCCCTCTACACTGTCAACGACACCTCCGACCTTTGTGTCGTCTGCAAACTTGCTGACCCATCCTTCAATCCCCTCATCCAAGTCATTAATAAAAATTACAAACAGTAGAGGCCCAAGGACAGAGCCCTGTGGAACCCCACTCACCACTGACTTCCAGGCAGAATATTTTCCTTCTACTACCACTCGCTGTCTTCTGTTGGCCAGCCAATTCTGTATCCAAGCAGCTAAGTTCCCCTGTATCCCATTCCTCCTGACCTTCTGAATGAGCCTACCATGGGGAACCTTATCAAATGCCTTACTGAAGTCCATATACACCACATCCACAGCTCGACCCTCATCAACTGGCTCTTTGGGCATCTCCAGTTTTAATTAGCGTAATATTGTTTGGTGCGGCTTTCACAGTCAATGCCTTAATCTCTAGAATTCTTTTCCCAAATCTCTCTGCCTCTGTATGCCTTACAGATGCTCATTAAAACCTAACTGTTTGGGCTCTGGCCATCAGCCCTAATATCTCCATGTGTGACTCAGTATTAAATTGTCAAATAATGCCTTGCGATGATGATAAATAAGTTGTTGTTGTAAGGTGACCACAATCCCAGTTAAGACTGGAATCCATCATATATGATGTATGTATGTTTTTATTTCACTGTGCCCCAGTAGCAGTTTTCAGATTATGGAAACTGTGATGACATAGTAGGGATGCCCATTTATGTCACTGAGGTTAAGTTCCTTTATTCATTCACGCGATGAGGGCATTGCTGACAAGGCAGCATTTATTACCCATCCCTAATTGCCCAGATGGCGGTTAAGAGTCAGTCACATTGCTGTGGGCCTGGAGTCACATGCAGGCCAGACGAGGTAAGGATGGTAGTTTCCTTCCCTAAAGGGCATTAGTGAACGAGATGGGTTTTTCTGACAATCGGCAATGGATTCATGGTCATCATTAGTCTCCTAATTCCAGATATTTATTGAACTCAAATTCTACCATCTGCCATGGTGGGATTTGAACCCAGGTTCCCAGAACTTTAGCTGGGTCTCTGGATTAACAGTCCAGCGATAATACCACTAGGCCGTTGCTTCCCTGATGAAACTGCTTAAACAGATTGCAAAATTCTGGTTCTACTTACTGAAGTAATAGTTCAAAATTGTAAAAAAATACTATTACAGAAATAACTTGTTGGATAATGTGCATTTGCATCAGGCATTCTATTTTTAATTCAGTATCCATTATTATCTATAAGGTTTGATTTATTTCATTTTCATATAGACCAGACTGTTTTAAAAATTTAAAATTTATTGATTTAACGGTCAAATACTTTTTACTTATTGGAGTGCTTTAATGAATACAATTTCTATGCCAATGATGCACTTGTTTGGAAACAAGCAAGCCATCAATCCAACTTTTTTTTTGCTTTGATCTTGCAAATGTTGCATAAGCACATTGTATTGATCATTATATTTCATATCTCAGAACATTATTAAGGAGAATAAACATCCCAGATACCAAATGAATTAGGAAGTTTTTAACTAAGTAAGTAGGTGAATATCTTGCCAAAGAAAATAGAGTACTTAATCTGGATGCTATAAAAGTCCATTTTAAATAAATAATTACAAATTAGTTTTAATTCTAAATATGAGCTTTTAAAGTGTTTGATTCTTTGAAGGATCAAATCGTACTCCAAATATTAAATCAGTTTCTTTTCTGACAGGTGGCGCCAGACTTGCTGAGTATTTCCAATACTTCCTGTTTTTACTTAACTTTGATATTAGATATTTAAGGACATAGTGTGTGTTAATTTGTGAAGCAGAAAAATGATCAATGCTATGCATCTATCACTATTGCAAATTGAAATGATAAATTTCTGAGATTATCATAAGCAATTTTCTTATAATACCGTTTAGTCTGGGGGTTTGTAGAATACCTGCCGTGAGGGTTATTTACTTGAAGTCAAGACCCAAAAGTGACATTAATTTCACTGCTTGATTCAGTTTAGTGCACGTTTTCATCAGAGTGAGTTCATGAGCAATAAATTAAGGAATACTTTGGCATTCGACTCGAAGAATTGTAGGTCGTGTGGGATTGGGAGGCGGTCTGGGGTTTGGCCAGAGATGGAAAAGCAGGCTTCTGCTGGAACTATAGAAGGGCCCAGGAATGTGCAATTAGAATGACACACACAGAATGTCAAAACAGAATTCTGAGATGGTTGTTCACCCTGGTGCTTGTGGTTATAAATTATTCATAGCCACACAATTTCTTGGCTTCATTGCCAGTAGTTGATTTGTGATAATGTGTCTTCGGCATGGAAATTAGTAATATTCCTGCAAGCATTCATAAACTGTTCTGAGTTATTAGGGATGTACATTTAGTTGTGGGAAGTTTGTGAAGTTATGACACTTTTCTCTTGCTGTACCTTTTTTGGAGGTAGCAATCCCTGCTCAGACACGTTTCCACATGTGGCAGCATCTTGTTTTGACTAAGTGCTTATTTCTGTTTGATTTGAACGATAGCAAAGTGTTGAAGAAATTCTTCAGGTCTGGTAGCATCTGTGAAGAGAGAAACAGTTAATGCTTCAAGTCCATTGAACCTTCTTTGGAAGTGAATGAGGCTAGAGAACTGATGTTGTAGCTGGGAGTGAAATAAACAAATTTAGTGTTCATGCTGTGAAGTTGCTGCACCCAGTGTTGAATCCTGAAAGTTGTGAATTGCTGAAGTGGAAGTTGAGGTGCACTTCTCCAGTTTGCTTTGGGCTTTGCTAGAAGACTGCAACAGGCCCACGATTGAAATGTTAGCATTAGAGCAAGAATTAGATGGTTCGTTATAGTTAAGATCAAATCTGTACCGACTCCATGCCCTCATATGATTAGACCCTACGGGGGTATAGATTCAGGATTAAGAACTGTGATTACTGTTTTGCCCAACAGCATTATATTTAATTTGAACTCGACTGTAATATCTAAAACAACATAGACGAAGGCTTGAACTAGTTGCAGCCTTGGATTATGGCTCGGTACTGCTCTATATGATTCACTTAACCACTGAAACATTTCGATGAAGAGGTTTTCCTTTTTAATTTCTCAACAGACCTCATAAAACTAGGAGAACGGGACTAGGATAATCAGTAATTCTATCGAAGCGTAGTGCAATGAGTCAAATGGCCTATTATATTGTATATTTCAGTGATTAACCATTCATTGTAGAAAGTTAAGGTGAAGTCACTGTAGAACTGCTCTGTCATGAGAGAGGGTAGCTGGTGGTGGTTTGACCTGAAGGTTACCATGCCTTAGGTAAGGGGAGAAATTGAAAAAGAAATTCCATCATGGTCACCTCAGTTGGCATGGGAATTGAACCCATTCTGTTGGCATCACTCTGCATCACAAATTAGCCATTCAGCCAACTGGGCTAATCAACCTCTGCTGCCGTAGAAAGCAAACTGAATATGCACAGGATAAATAATTGCACCTCAATATTCAAAGTGCTGCAGTGGGCATTACAATATGGATTGTTTTGAGTCAAGTCATCTACTGTGACAGATTGTGAATTGGATTAATAAGGATTAACTGTAATTATACTTTGCACATTCATGGTTTAGCTTCAGTACATTGTCTGATTATTCATATCTCTTTTAATCCATTTGTTGTTTTTTCAAAGTGGTAACTCTTAAATAAAAATTAAAATGCTGAAAGCGCAAAGCAGTTTCTTTATTACGGCTGAGGGCTGCTCGAATAATTATGCAGCTAAGAAAAGATATTTGTGATTTAATATTTTGATTCTTTCCTATCTTAGATGGGTTTGGAAGGTCTCAAACAGGATTATGTGAGAAGAGCTGAACATCCATTTACTTCAGAGCAGAAATGGATGGCTGTCAAGTGCGTGCACAGAGCTCAGCAGGTAAAACATTACTTTCTTTCTAGACAGCACTTAATCACCCTTTTGTACTAAAAGATCAACTTTTTGACATTCTACATTGGAGGCAGTTTTAATGTATGTTGTTTAATGTTTTGGACCTCCTTCCTGCAGTTCAGATACTTTTAACTGTTATGACTAGCAGTTCTTTCCTAAACGCTCTGCATCCTTATAAAGAGAATTAAATTGTTGCACTCCATAATTCGAACAGTTTTGTGTTAACAACTACTCATTTGTTGTACTCCGTCCATTTTACAGATTTCTTGAAATTTACTCTGCAACATTCTATAGTAATGAGACCTAAGTTGGAGAGAGATAGACCATTAAATATAAATAAAGAACTTTAAATTTGTATTATATTTATCACCGCTTCCATTATCTGAAAATGCCTCACAGCCATTGAAACACATTTGAAATGCAGACATTTTTGTAGCAATGTAGGTTACACAGCAACCGTAGACAAGCAGGCAGGCCACCATCATGTTCCCAAGAAGAACTAGGGATAGGCAGTAAATGCTGGCCTACAGACAGCAATGCCCACTGACATGCCATGAATATTTTTAAAAAAATATACAAAATGAGAATGACCAGTTTAACTGGTAATGTTGGTTCGTGGAGATGTGCCAGGACATCAGAAAAACACTTTGTTGCTTTGATTAGTGACATTGAGGTATTTTGCATCTCACCTGAAAGCTATAGCCTCTGATAGTGCAGCAGTCCCTCTGTATTCTGGTGCTAACTAAAATGATGTCCTCAAATCTGGTGTGGGTCCTCCGTGTCTCTCCATGGTGAGACTGCTATTGTTGAACCAAGGTTGACACATATAATATTTCCTACTCCTTATCCAAGTAATGTAAACAAAGGTTTCTTCCAGCTTTAGAAAAGAAAATAACTGGACAAGGATATTTTTGAAGCATTCTATTTAACTGTGTTGCTTGGTTTATTTGGTGATATAATGTGATAAGAATTTTCAAAGTATATACTTGTTGATACAATATTGTATACTTTCATTTGGAATGCAGTTGTTTATTTCTCCCTTACCGATGCAAGTGTTGAGGCAGTGAATCAAGTTATTTGCTGGTTTAATGTAATTCCATACTGAGTGAAAACCTTGCAGTGCTTTCTTGAAAACAGTTTATTCCATTAACCATATTGATCGACATATGTAATATGTGTAGATTTGGCTTATTGCAGCCTAAAACCCAGCCCATAATTATAATGTGAAAATTCTTTCCTAATGCTAGCAATAAAGTAAGCTTGAACTAACAAGCAAGTTATTTCCTTGTGCTGTAGTTTTGGTTGTCGTAAAGACTGAAGCTGAATTGTGCTTGTTTCCCCTTTATTCTGGTGTTTTATTTTTTGCAATCTTTTCTGGATTCAATGAAACTTACAGTTTAGATTTGATCTGAAATCTTCAAAATTTTGAGAGTCAAATTCTGACAGCAGTGTCCATCAAAAAATATTCATTATTTTAGAGGAATTCAGGTTCAATTACCATTGACAGGAGATTTTGTTGGTGAATTTAATAGCAGGACCTAGTGATTATTCCTATTTTCCATACCCTACTAGCACCCAGCCAGATTAGCAGGCTGACTGGCCACTGAACAAGAAAAATATTGACATATTTTCAGCCAAGCAGTTCAGAGATGTAATTACGTATCTTTGGAGCACATAGGTCTTTAACCCAATAAAAAAAATGAAAGAACTGCAGATGCTGTAAATCAGGGACAAAAACAGAAGTTGTTGGAAAAGCGCAGCAGGTCAGGCAGTATTTGTGAAGAAAAAATCAGAACACCTGAGGAAGTGTCCCCAGAGCGAAAACATTAACTCTGATTTTTTTTCTTCATAGCTACTGCCAGACCTGCTGAGCTTTTCCGGCAACTTCAGTTTTTGTTCAGGACTTTAACTCAGCCAGGCCTCCTGGATCAAAGGGGGGGATGCTATCACTGCACCTCAACAAGCCTTGAAAACTATTGAGAAAAAACATTTGGGAGTCGTCCCGAGCAGTTGAAATCAGTGGAAGGTCAAGGATTGGGGATTGTCTGAGGTTAATCGCAGTTGGATCAATGGGTGTGACCCAAGCAGGTTTGCTGATTTGTAAAGTGGGAGGTGGGAAAGGCCACCATTGGCTGAAGGGAGATCAAACATCTGAGTGTCTGCGAAGAGAGCTCCTGCTCCTCCTGGCCCAAATGAGAGTTGTGTAAAAACAAAAAACATTGAAGACTCAGTTAGCAGTTCTTTGCCCTTTGGCAGCTGGGTTTCTGGACTTCTATGAAACTGCGTTATTTGATAAATATAGATTATTTTCTGAACTATACAGATTTAGTTTTGGTGAGCCTGCCAAGAAGGGACATGCTGACATGCCTTGCAACCTACCACCATTTTATTTTTGGAGAAAGGCACAGGCCTGAAGCAATGGGTTGGGAACATATTCCCTGATGTGAGCATTTACTCAGTAACCAAACTATTGTACGTTATTCCAAGAACCCAGTCCATGTCAAATAACATGTCAGCAGAAATATTTTTCAATTAGTTTTTAAACATTTATCTCTTGAAGTAAGGTTGCATTGAGTCTTCTATAAATGCTCAAATCACAAATAATCTGTCTGATAGGTTAATTTCTTGATTCATAATGACACGGAAGCTTTATCTTTCCTTTAGATAATAAACAAAAAAAAAGTGTACCTTAATAAAATTGAAGTGTGTCATAATAGCTGTACATTCATAAATTTCTCTCTGCTCAGGACAAAGAAGAGATTTGTTTTATGAAAGGAGCTTATGAGCATGTAATTCAATTTTGCTCAAATTACAACAGCCACTTGCAAGCTCTACCACTCACCCAGCAACAGAAAGAGTTGTACCACCAAGAGAAAACTTACATGGGCACTGCTGGACTTCGAGGTAATATTTTTTTAAGCAGGTAACTGGTAGTTATGTGATGTAATTTTTTTTTCTGTGTACAGTGCAATTCATAAAGTGTATTTGTGTACGTGCTCAAGTGCTGACCTCTTGCAGCCTGCATAGTACCTAAACACTTAAGCAATTTATTTATTTTTAAGGGATAATTCAAGATTTATCTCTTGTAACCAGTATCCTCCAAGGCTGTAGGCATTAAATTGAAGTAGTCAGTTTACTGAGTAAAGTGGGAAACACAGAATGAGGACAAGACGTATGTTCCATTTGTTGAAGATCAGGGACCGGTCACATGCCCAGAATGATATCTAATACCAAAGAATTTCAGTACTGCCGTTGCCTTCTGACACAATTTCTGTAATCAGCACAGCCTGAATGAAGTATTTTGGCTGTTGCAAGACTGTATGTATATTAGTAAAGATTATTTAAATAGCTTAAATTTACGTTCAATGTGTACAAGGTCAGATCAGTTCCTCAATGTTCCAAGTTGCCACTAGTCAAGAATGGAATATTAGTCAAAAAAGGTCAGCCATTCTTAGATATAGAAATGAACAGCAGGATACCATAGTAAATTTCCATGCTGGTGGAATGAAACAGAACTAAGAAACAAATCGATTTGCAAAAATACTTATGCTGTTAGACTAGTGTGCTTCAGTGACCTGGAAATATCATCTAACATAGTTTGTGGTTTCATTTTATAGTATATTTTCCAAGAAGGATAGTATTGTTGGGCCCTGTTTCCACACTGTAGGGAATCTAATCTAATCTAATTCATTTCAGTTTTTCTGACTATGATATAAGAGCTCAGTCCATTATCCATTGCCAAGGTTCACCATAGCTGCTTTTCTGTGCTACCAACTATTCCTTCTCATGTGTCTTCTTCACCCTCAACTCTTAAAGTGAACACAAAGTACTCTATTGCTATTTAGAACCATCTGTTCAGTTGCTTCCATTTCCTCATTTTTCACCTTCCGCTTACAAACCAAGCCAAACCCTTCTTCCAGCCCCATCCTAGTAATGAACCTACCTTTTTATCTCATTTTGCTATCCAAGTTTAATTTATACAGTCCACAGTATCACCAGCAATGCCATCTCTAATTACTTCCCTCACTATTACCTCCTCCCTCAAGAACATACCTTTGGTGATCCCCGCCTCTGTACATTAGCAATCACATCCAAAACTGTGCTGTCAAGCTTTCTCGACAAACCAGCAACATGGCTATTTTTCATTATATCCTTAACACATCTGCTGCTTCTTTCATATTGAATGAGCCCCAGGTTCTTCCAGGTAAGTATTAGGAAGATCATTTTTTGATTCACTACTGACTTCCAGGCCTTTTGCTGTTGATTTAACCCTCTCCCTGGTAGCTGTCAAAGTCTGTGTGACACTGCTTTCAATTTCAGATCCTGAAATGAGCTTCCAGCTCTGTGCTTTGTCTGTCACAAATACCACCTGGTTCCGCTGCCATAAAGTCATCCACTTCTGTCATTGCCTCAGACAATCTACTGCTGAAACCATCCTCTACATCTTTCACCTCCAGACTTGTCTATTCAAATGCTGTCCTTGTCAGTTCTTTTTAAAAGTGGTTCTGAAAGAGTTAGTGCTAAGGAATGAATTAAGCTTCATCCACTATGATGCGATCATAAAGACTTGGGAACTGGTGGGGAGAGAACACCTCTGGAGATAAAAGTCCTTCATCATGTCAGTAACAGTGTTAGCCTCGTCAAAACATGCACGTCGGAGATGGAGAAACTGAGAGAATGGGATAGGGTCTTTACAGGAAGCAGGGTGTGAGGATGTATAGCCCAGGTAGTTGTGGGAGTCAGTGGGTTCGTAATGGATATTAGTGGCCAGTATAACCCCAGAAATGGAAATAGACATATTGAGGGAGGGAAGGAAGGAGTCAGAGATAGACCAGAAAGTGAGGGCAGGGTGGAAGTTGGAGGCGAAATTGAAGTTTAGGGTGGTGGTGGGTGGAGATGGTTCAGGTCTTAGCTCCAGGAAGAAGACACCCTGGTCCACAATTCCTTTTCCTCTAACACCCACTGCTCCCACACGCGCACACAGCCCAATAGTACCTTCCGCTGTAACTGGCGAAGGTGCAACACCTGCTCGTTTACATCTTCCCTGCCCAGTATCCGAGGACACAAATATACCTTCCAGGTGAAGCAATGTTTACCTGCGCTTCCCAGAATCTAGTCTACTGCATTTGCTGTTCACAGTGTGGTCTCCTCTGCATTGGGGAAACAAAGCGTAGACTAGGTGACCGCTTTGCAGAACATCAATGTGCATCTCAAAAAAGACCCTGAACTACATGTTGCTTGCTACTTTAACACACACCTCTGTTCCCTGACCAACATGTATGTCTCTGGTTTGCTGCAGTGTTCAAGCAAAGCTCAACGCAAGCTGGAAGAGCAACACCTCATTTTCCGCCTGGGGACTCAATATCAAGTTCAATAATTTTAGGGCCTAAACTCTCCCATGTCCTAGCTCTCTACCTGACACGGCAGGCCTTGTTACCACACAGCCTGCCACTACACACCATCTGTTATTAGTCACTAATAGTCCCCTTTAACAACTATTCACCCTCCCAGCCTGATTGTTATCAACTCTCTTTCTGTCCATCTGCTGTTCTCACTCTTCACGCTCTAGATTATCGTTTACTCCCCACCCCATCCCCGTCCCCCTTTTTTCTGCAGATAAACTGACGTTTTCACAGCCACCATCAGTTCTAAAGAAAGGTCACTGGACCTGAAATGTTAACTCTGTTTTTTCCTTCACAGATGCTACCAGATCTCCTGAGCTTTTCCAGCAACTTTGTTTTTGTTCCTGGTTTACGGCACCTGCAGTTCTTCTGTATTTTTATTTAGACTTTCTTAAATTGTGCCCAACAGATCTATTTCTTCTCATCCATGAGAGTGTAAAAACTAGAAGGTGCAGCAAGAAATTCGGAAGGCAAGCTGTTCTGTTGATATTCATTTAAACAGAATTTTAGTACAGAATTAGAAAAGTTATGCTACAGTTGTGTCAAGCATTGGTGAGACTGCATCGGTGGTATTGTGTATCGCTTTCATAGAATCATAGAACCCCTACAGTGTGGAAACAGACCATTTGGCCCAACAGGTCCACACTACCCCTCCGAAGAGCATCCCACCCAGATCCATTCCCTTAATCCTGCATTTCCCATGTCTAACGCACTTAGCCCAAACATCCATGGGGACTATGGGCAATTTAACTTGGCCAATCCACCTACCCTGCACTTCTTTGGACTGTGGGAGAAAATCGGAGCACCCGTAGAAAACCGGGGGAGAACGTGCAAACACCACTTTGGTCTCATTAACAAAAATGCTGTACTTGCCATGGAGAGAATTCAGCAGAGGTTCACCGAATTAATTGCTAAGGTGACCAGGTTGTCTTGTGAGGAGATTGAGGAAACCTAGTCCACATTCCCCGGAACTTCAAAGAATAAAAGACAATCTGATTGAACGTTATAAGAATGTAATAGAGTGTGACAGAATGATCTAGAAAGATTGTTTCCCCTGCATGGTGCATGTAAAGTCAGGTTGACATTGTCTTAGGATAGAGAATTGGCCATTTAAGATTGAGATGAGGAGGAATTTCTTCACTTAGTGAATCTTTGAAATTCCCTATGCCAGAGATCTGTGCATGTTCAACCCTTGAGCATGTTTAAGAGAGAGATCAGTAGAATGCTAGAAACTAATGGTACTGGATGTTTCAGTCAAGTTGCCTCCTTCTCTTCTAAACTCCAGCAGATGCAATTCAACCTTTCCTCATAAGTCAACCTGCATATTCCAGTTGTTTTCTAGTAAGTGTGCTTTGATTTGAAGATAGTGTGGGAAAGTGGCATTGTGATAGAAGATCAGCAATATCTATTTAAATGGTGGGATAGGCTTGATGGCTGAAATGCCTACTCCTGTTTCTATGTAACCAACATTCCCCTGCAGCATCCTCTAGTTCTGTTGGCATCACAAAAACATTGAAGTTATATGAGCATATGAGAAGTCATATAGCCTCCTGAACCTCCCTCCCCGTTCAATTCCACGGCGGCCCTGATTTTAATCTCAACTCTAAATTCTTAGACATCCTTGATAATTTTTCATCCCTTTGGAAATCATGAATCTGTCTGCTAAGGGAGTCTTGGAAGCAATCAAAACACCAACATTAAGGCCATCCTCCTGCAAAGCCAATTGTCTAGGCCCGAAACATCAGCTTTCCTGCTCCTTTGATGCTGCTTGGCCTGCTGTGTTCATCCAGCTCTACACCTTGTTATCGCAGATTCTCCAGCATCTGCAGTTCCTACTATCTCTGCTTTATGTCAGTTACATTCTCTTACAGGTAGAGGAAACCTGAAGCTGTGACTACACCATCAGCCAGGAAAGTGAACAAAAATTGCTTTTCTGACAAAAGCACTGATCCTGTTATTACCAGAAGTAGGGAGAGTGTTATGAGAAAAACTGTAATCTGTAACATGTCACTTAGTAGATATTAAGTTGGTGCAACTTTGCTAATGTTTATTAGAGACAATTTTATTCCGTGGATGTGTATATTGGTTATGATACTGTATGTAAAACATGAAATACAGTAGTGAGGAAATCACGTTTGGCATTTTTTCAACTAGTTCTCGCTTTAGCATCTGGACCAGAACTTGGACAACTCACATTCCTGGGGCTTGTGGGAATGATCGATCCACCGAAGTCAGGTGTTAAAGAAGCTGTTGCTACACTGATCAACACAGGAGTTATAATCAAAATGGTCACTGGCGATTCACAAGAGACAGCAGTTGCTATAGGTAATAAACTGATTCAATGCTAATATTAAAACTGACAGCTAGGAGATAGGGGCATCTTTCAGAACAATAACAATGATGACATTTTCTGTTTTAATACATTCATGGTTAGCTTTATTATATCTACATTTCCTTTTGTAGGTGTTACCATGTGAATTAGCAGCGGGTGTAGGTCGGCAGCCCTTAGCGCTTGCTCAGTCATTCAGTAAATTTGGGGATGAATTGATTATTCCACTTGCCTACCTACCAATGATAACCTTTCGCCCCTTAAGAACCTATCTGCTTCAATTGCCTTCTCAGGAAGAGTGTTTCATGACCCCCATATGTGTGTGTGTGTGTGTGTGTGTGTGTGTGTGTGTGTATGTGTGATGGAGAATATTCTCTTATTCTCTTTTCTTTTTTTAAATGAGTAACCCTTCACTTTTAAACACTGCCTGTAACTTAGAATCTCACATAAGAGAAAGCATCCCTTCCACATGCACCCTTCAAGACATCTTAGGATCTTAAACCTTTCAATCAAGTTGCCTGTTACTCTTCTAAACTCCAACGGATGCAGTCCACCCTTTCCTCATAAGTCAGCCTGCCCATTCCAGTTTTTTGTCTGGTAAACCTACTCTGGACTGCTTCCAAAGTTCCTGAGCAAACAACTTTCATTTTAAAGAAAATCTCTTAGTGTTTAAGGCAGGGATAGGCAAACAGACAACAAAGAAAGAGAAAATTGGAGAAGTAATAAAAATAAAACACACTTACAAGCATTTTGAAAATAGGGAAAGAGATGATCTGGACAAAGATATTTTGGAAAGTAATTCCAAAAGGAATAGTGACTGAAGGAATAAGGTCAAATAATAGACTGGAAAACATGAGACAACTTCCATGTCGGTGAAGCACTGGGTACATTCAGGGACTGTGGTGTGGAGGAGCATAACATGAAGCTGAAAAGGAATTTAAGGAAACAAGAATGCATACCAGAAGTCAATTGTTAATAAGTCCTAAGCATCCATTTGTACTTTAAGTTACATGAATGTGGGAAGATTGTTGAACATTGAAATTAAACTGATACTCATAAAAGACGGACCATTTATTAAGACCATAAGAGCAGAGGTAAACCATTCAGCTCAGAGTTTGCTTCACCACTCAAATTATGTCTGGCCTGTTAATCCTCAACTCTACATTCTTACTGTTTTCCTCAGAACTGTTGATTTCCTTCCAGATTATAAATTCATCCATCTCAGCCTTGGTGATAATGGAAACTGCAGATGCTGGAGAATCTGAGATAATAAAATGTGAGGTTGGATGAACACAGCAGGCCCAGCAGCATCTCAGGAGCACAAAAGCTGACGTTTTGGGCCTAGACCCTTCTTCAGAGGGGGGGATGGGATGAGGGTTCTGGAATAAATAGGGAGACAGGGGGAGGCGGACCGAAGATGGAGAGTAAAGAAGATAGGTGGAGAGGAGAGTATAGGTGGGGAGGTAGGGAGGGAATAGGTCAGTCCAGGGAAGACTGACAGGTCAAGGAGGTGGGATGAGGTTAGTAGGTAGGAGATGGAGGTGCGGCTTGGGGTGGGAGGAAGGGATGGGTGAGAGGAAGAACAGGTTAGGGAGGCAGAGACAGGTTGGACTGGTTTTGGGATGCAGTGGGTGGAGGGGAAGAGCTGGGCTGGTTTTGGGATGCGGTGGGGGAAGGGGAGATTTTGAAGCTGGTGAAGTCCACATTGATACCATTGGGCTGCAGGGTTCCCAAGCGGAATATGAGTTGCTGTTCCTGCAACCTTCGGGTGGCATCATTGTGGCACTGCAGGAGGCCCACGATAGACATGTCATCTAAAGAATGGGAGGGGGAGTGGAAATGATTTGCGACTGGGAAGTGTAGTTGTTTATTGCGAACCGAGCGGAGGTGTTCTGCAAAGCGGTCCCCAAGCCTCCACTTGGTTTCCCCAGTGTAGAGGAAGCCACACCGGGTACAATGGATGCAGTATACCACATTGGCAGATGTGCAGGTGAACCTCTGCTTAATATGGAAAGTCACCTTGGCCTGGGATAGGGGTGAGGGAGGAGGTGTGGGGACAAGTGTAGCATTTCCTGCGGTTGCAGGGGAAGGTGCTGGGTGTGGTGGGGTTGGAGGGCAGTGTGGAGCGAACAAGGGAGTCACGGAGAGAGTGGTCTCTCCGGAAAGCAGACAAGGGTGGGGATGGAAAAATGTCTTGAGTGGTGGGGTCGGATTGTAGATGGCGGAAGTGTCGGAGGATGATGCGTTGTATCCGGAGGTTGGTGGAGTGGTGTGTGAGAACGAGGGGGATCCTCTTTGGGCGGTCGTGGCGGGGGTGGGGTGTGAGGGATGTGTTGCGGGAAATGCAGGAGACACGGTCAAGGGCGTTATCTCAGCCTTGATTTTATTGAGCCTATTTCCATGGCTAATCTAAACACCCAAGTAGATTCTCCCTTTAAAATTTTCCTGTAGAGCAGATGAGGATGACATTTTGGTTCAATTTGCTAAATGATCAGTTGGACAATAGGTTTATTCTTTATTGCTCTTTAGATGAAGTTCAAGATGGTCAGAATAATTTGTTATTGGATATATGCATGTTTCTTTTTACAATCCTCAAACTAGATAATACTGGATACTTAATGTAGCCTCACTTTTGTACTAAGAAGTATTTACTTATATTGACCGGTGAGCCTGACGTCAGTGGTAGGGAAGCTGCTGGAGAAGATCCTGAGGGATAGGACCTATTGCCATTTGGGAAAAAATGGGCTTATCAGTGATAGACAACATGGTTTTGTGCAGGGACGGTCATGTCTTACCAACTTAATAGAATTCTTTGAAGACATGACAAAGTTGATAGATGAGGGAAAGGCTGTACATGTCATATACATGGGCTTCAGTAAAGCGTTTGATAAGGTTCCCCATGGCAGGCTGATGGAGAAAGTGAAGTCGCATGGGGTCCAGGGTGTGCTAGCTAGATGGATAAAAAAAAAACTGGCTTGGCAACAGGAGACAGAGAGTAGTAGTGGAAGGGGGTTTCTCAAGTTGGAGACCTGTGACCAGTGGTGTTCCACAGGGATCTGCGCTGGGACCACTGTTGTTTGTGGCATATGTAAATGACTTGGAGGAAGGTGTAGGTGGTCTGATCAGCAGGTTTTCAGATGGCACGAACATTGGTGGAGTAGCAGATTGTGAAGGGGACTGTCAGAGATCACAGCAGAATATAAATAGATTGGAGAGTTGGGCAGATAAATGGCACATGGAATTCAATCCGGGCAAGTGCAAGGTGGTGCATTTTGGAAGATCTAATTCACGAGCAAACTATACAGTAAGTGGAAAAGTGCTGGGGAAAATTGATGTACAGAGAGATCTGGGTGTTCAGGTCCATTGTTCCCTGAAGGTGGCAACGCAGGTCAATAGAGTGGTCTTGAAGGCATACGGCATGCTTTCCTTCATCGGACGGGGTATTGAGTACAAGAGTTGGCAGGTTAAGCTACAGTTGTATAAGACTTTGGTTCAGCCACATTGAGCGTACAGCGTACAGTTCTGGTCGCCACATTACCAAAAGGATGTGGATGCTTTGGAGACGATGCAGAGGAGGTTCACCAGGTTGTTGCCTGGTAAGGAGGGCACTAGCTATGAAGAAAAGTTGAGTAGATTAGGATTATTTTCATTAGAAAGACAGAGATTGAGGGGGGACCTGATTGAGGTCTATAAAATGATGAGGGGTATAGACAGGGTGGATAGCAAGAGGCTTTTTCCCCAGAGTGGGGGACTCAATTACTAGGGGTCATGAGTTCAAAGTGAGAGGAGGAAAGTTTAAGGGAGATATGCGTGGAAAGTTCTTTACACAGAGGGTGGTGGGTGCCTGGAACGCACTGCCAGCGGAGGTGGTAGACGCAGACACGATAGTGTCTTTTAAGATGTATCTGGCCAGCTACATGGATGGGCAGGGAGCAAAGGGATACAGACCCTTAGAAAATAGATGACAGGTTTAGACAGAGGATCTCGATCGGCGTAGGCTTGGAGGGCCGAAGGGTCTGTTCCTGTGCTGTAATTTTCTTTGTTCTTTGTTCTTGTTCTTTATGTACAGCTACCCGTTTGGGCTTGTATTCTAAGGGTTCACAGACTCTTTCGGGAGAAGAAATCGATTCACTGGATATTCAACAACTTTCACAAATAGTCCAGAAGGTATGCTATATTTAATGTAAGGTTAAAACCTTACTTTATGCAGACATTAATGTTGAGCATGACATTTGGCGAAGAAGAAACAATTCACTTTCTTATAGAAATTAGTGTTGTGTAATGGAACTTGGTCTAGACTCTACAGGACTATTAAATGTTTAGCAAGTAGTTCAGAGCTGGAATGACTTTAATGTCAGAGCATTCTGAGCTTGTGCGAAACCATTTCCATTGGCTACCTACATTTGGCTTTGTTTCGTTGGCTTTAACAGTATTTGCAGTAGTGGGTTTTGCATTATTTAGGTAAATAATTACATTAGCTTCAAACTGTTTACGGAAATTAAGAGAATTCAATTATTATTCTGAACATTGTTATGTGAAGAAAATAACCAGTCTAACTTACATTTATTAATATTCGCATGAGTTGCATTAAACAACCGTTGCCAGTGCAGTTTAGCCCAAGAACTTTAAAATAGAGTAACAAAATAATCCATTTATTTGATGCATATTTTGACTACTGTAGGCTCTTTACTGTTTTATTTCTGTTGTTATTGCAATGGTTGCTCCACGTTGATGCAACATGGCAAAATATGATTGAGGTTGAAGTCAGCTGCCTCAGGAACATTTCAATTTTAGGCAAGTGTCCGTAATTTCTTGACATTTGGGCTTCACCAACCAAATCAAAGTGCCCTTTTGTAAATATTAAAATTGCAGTTTGGATTGCTCCTAGCATAGTTTTTATATTTATGTTAGCCAGTGAGTGTAATACAAATTGAGTACATTCGCAGAGATAAATGCAGCTTTGACAAATGCAAAGCAATGTCGAGCCATGAATATAAAAATTAAGACGATGCATTAAAATTTCACTGTGATAAATTAAAATTTAATTCACCATATTTGGTAATTCATTGGTTGACATTGTATAAAATGGTCATGTAATTTCCAGAGTTGTTGTAAAGTCCAACTTGATTGCTAATGCCTTTAAGGGCATGGAACCTGCTAGTTTACCTGATCTGACCTATACCGTATGGTTGACTCCCAGTGTCCTCTGAAGCAGATTATCTGAGTCACTCAATTGTGAAATGATTGTTATTGAAGAAGACGAATCCTCACCACATTTTGAGAATAACTTGAGAATGGTCAGTTAATTCTATTTTTTTATAACATGGAATGCACAATATCAACATGTGTAAGTGCGGGACAATTTAAAAGAAATCATTTCGGTTACATAAACTTGTTAATTGCTTCATGCTTAAAACAGATTTCCAAAACTGCATTAGTTACTAGAAGACCTTCAGTGGCTTGAATAGTCTTACCCTCTCTGTAGCCATGTATTGTCGTGGAAAAGGTTATAGCTTAAATTTTATATTTGGTTGGAGGAAAGATGCAGTTCCTCTAGTGATTTTCTTTTTGAAGTGACTGTCGTGTTTGCTTATTTAGAAGTGATAATGAGAGACCTACAGTGCGTTGAAATCAGATTTTTTGTTTTAAGCGACTTACTTCATTTGTGTTTTCACAGATAGCAGTGTTTTACAGATCTAGTCCAAGGCACAAGCTGAAGATTATAAAGGTAACTATTAGCAGGTTAGGAAAATTTAGCTTTGAAGACCTGCTCTGTCATTTTCTACTTTCTTGAGGCTATCAAGACTTGCCTGTATAATTGTTACTGACTTATAAAGACAGCTCAGAAAGTCTGTCATAATTTAGTTCATAGTTTATATTTTTCAATGCTCAACTTAGTTCAGGGAGGCCTGCCTTCATACCTTGCCTCATGTGTGATGTGGAGTTGTGCCCCTCAAGCTTTTTAACCAGGTTGTGTGTCTTAAAATCAAAATTCTATAGTCATTCCTGGACTACAACTTAACACTGCCAATTTTAACTGGTTTACATTTTCTAATAGTGTGTATATATACAAATATTACAAAGGCATGTATTTTGGAATAGTTTTCTTTTAATAAAAGGAGTTTGTACTCGACTTTCTTTTAAGTCACTTTACATGCCATTATTTACCTCAAGCACTTTGTTCTTCCTAATCTGAATATTTCACGGGTACACTTGAATGCTGTGAAATTAGAGGGCGATTGTGACTGAATGGAACTGGATTTTTGAATTCATTATTTTGATACCTGGATGCGGGATGCCAGTCCCTATATACTTGCATTCCCCGTGCAGATGGCCGAAAGGCCCTCTGCTTCTTCCTGTCCCGCAGGAATTTATCTATAAGTTCGAGGTCGCTTGATCATGAATTTTCTTTCATTTTTTTTCCGAATTTCTTCTGGGTGCATAATGATCTAATTTACCCACTTCTCGCCTGGCTTAGTAGCTGAATTCAAAGTGAATTGCCTAATGATTGCATTTTATCTAATTAGAATTAATATTTCAATAATGTACCACAGCCATTTTTGAATTTCGTTATGAAGAAAATTGAAATCCAGTGCTCTTATGGGCATCAAAAATCCATGTTCATTTTAAATCATAATTCCTCACTCAGTTTTTAATTGATGTCATGGTCACTGAAAACCTTTATCAGAAAGGTTGATCATTACTCAAAGAAAGGGGGCAGGTCTAATGGTACGAGTCATTGAATATTTTTAATGCCGAGGTTGATTCTTAACAGATGGGCGTCAAAGGGTGTAAGTAGATAGGAAAATTAAAGTCATAATCCAATGTACTTATCAAATGATGAGCAGGCCCAAGGGATCGATGATGTAGTCCTGGCCCTAAATCACATTATGTAGTTTCTTTGTATATGTACATCCAATTATATTTAAGGAACAAAAACAAAGTTGCTGGAAAAGTTCAGCAGGTCTGGAAGCATCTGTGGAAGAGAAAACAGTTAACGTTTTGTGTCTGGTGACACTTCCTCAGAACTGATATACTATATTACTCAGAACAAATATATTTAACCTTGATATCCTATTTTCAATGTTCAGTCTCTACAGAACAATGGTGCTGTGGTAGCTATGACAGGAGATGGAGTAAATGATGCAGTAGCATTGAAGGCAGCCGATATTGGGGTGGCAATGGGACAGACAGGGACCGATGTCTGCAAGGAGGCAGCGGACATGATCCTTGTAGATGATGACTTTAAGACAATAATGTAAGTCTTCAGTTGTTCCTACCAATCATTATGCAATAGAGTGTTGAATGTATGGCAACTAATTCATTGCAAAACAAAGGCAAACTCTTGTTATGTGTTTCAATTTTAGGCAAGTGTCCGTAATTTCTTGACATTTGGGCTTCACCAACCAAATCAAAGTTCTAGCTTGGTTAACATGAAATCTTTTCGTTTGTACCTTAGCTTAAGATTCTACCATGAGGAATCACCAATAATTACATCCAAAAATACGAAGGATCCTCAATAGGATTTGATTTTTCCATATTCTTTACTTCCATAGGATAGAATACGAAAGTTAATGGACTTTTACATGTCTGTCTGTGCATTTTTATTAGCATTTGTTCACAGATTCCCTGTCCTGAAATAAAGGAAATCTGTTTAAATGTACTTTTGTTCCATTTTGTTTGTGCAACTCCCTAAGCTCTTCTAAAGAGAAGAATATAATGTATATGATGTCATATGCTTATGTAAAATTGAGACAAATTATACTCTCATATCATATGCCTGTAGTAATATGCAAAAGGGGATGATTTGTGAAAACTTCAAGCAAAGATTTGGAAACCTTATTTCTGACCGACGTTTTCACCTAGTTATTTTGAAAGGAAAACGTTTAAAACTTGCAGCTATGTTTTGAGGGTTTTATTCTGCAAATGGAGGATAATTTAAAACATAGAGCCAGATCTTCCAGGCATGAAACTAGGGAATAGTTTGACACAGGAGTGATAGAAGGTTGGAACAGAGTCCCACAAGCAGCAGTTGATGCCAAGTTGGTTATTAAACTGAAATCTGAGATTGAGAGATGGCAGGAACTGCCAATGCTGGAGTCTTGGATAACAAGATGTAGAGCTGGATGAACACAGCAGGCCAAGCAGCATCAGCGGAGTAGGAAAGCTGACATTTCAGGTCTGGACCCTTCTTCAGAAATGGGGGAGGGGAAGGGGACTTTGAAATAAATAGAGAGAGGGGGAAATGATGATGGAAGGTGGATGAAGGAGCAGATAGGTGGAGAGAAGATGGACAGGTCAAGGAGGCGGGGATGGAGCCAGTAAAGGTGAGTGTAGGTCAGGAGTTAGGTGGGGCTTGGTCAGTTAAGGGAAGACGGTCAGGTCAAGGAGGTGGGGATGAGGCTAGTAGGTAGTAAGTGGGGGTGGGGGGTGGTCAGTGACGTGGGAAGAGCAGACAGGTGGGGGAAAAGACGGATAGGTCGAGGAGGCGGGGACGAGCTGGGCTGGTCTTGGGATGAGGTCAGAGGATGAGATTTTGAAGGTTGTGAAGTCCATATTGTGACCACTGGACTGCAGGGTTCCCAAGCGAAATATGAGGTTCTGTTCCTGCAGCCTTTGGGCGGCATCATTGCAGCACTGGAGGAGGCCAAGAATGGACATGTCATCCAAGGAGTGGGAGGTGGAGTTGAAGTGGTTCACAATGGGAGGGGCAGTCGTTTGTCACGATCTGAGCGTAGGTGTTCTACAACGCGGTCTCCAAGTCTCCACTTGGTTTCCCCGATGCAGAGGAGTCCACATCGGGAACAGCAGACATAATATACCACATTAGCAAATGTGCAGGTGAACATCTGTTTAATGTGGAAGGTTTCTTGGGGCCTGGGATGGGAGTGAAGGGGAGGTGTAGCACTTCTTGCCGTTGCAGGGAAAAGTGCCACGGGTGGTGGGGCTAATGGGGAGCGTGGAGTGGATGAGGCAGTCACGGCAAGAGTGGTCCCATCGGTAGGCAGATAAGGCTGAGGCCAGGTGCCAACTCTCTGACACCTCCTGCTGACCCCCGCCTTGATCACGACCCATGCCTGACCACCAAAACACCATCTTCCAGACCACCCATAACGTCATCACCTCTGGTGACTTTCCACCCATAGCCTCCAACCTCATCATTCCCCAACCCCGCACCGCCCCTTTTTATCTCCTTCTCAAAATCCACAAACGTGACTGCCCTGGTCGACCCATTGTTTCTGCCTGCTCCTGTCCCACCAAACTTGTCTCCACTTATCTCGACTCCATTTTCTCCACCGACCCCCCCCCCCCTCCGGTCCAGGAATCTCCTACCTACATCTGTGACATCACCCACACCCTCCACCTCCAAAACTTCCGATTCCCTGGTCCTCAACACCTCATCTTCACCATGGACGTCCAGTCCGTATATACTTGCACTCCCCATTCAGATGGCCTAAAGATCCTCCGCTTCCTCCTGTCCTGTAAGCCCGACCAGTCCCCCTCCACCAACACCTTTATCCACCTAATTGACCCCATCCTCACCCTGAACAACTCCTCCCACTTACTACAACCAAAGCAGGTGGCCATGGCTACCTGCATGGGCCCAAGCTATGCCTGCCTGTTTATAGGCTACACGAAACAATCCCTCTTCCAAAGCTACACTGGCCCCATGCCCCACCTGTTCCTCCGCGACATCAATGACTGTATCGGCACCGCCTCATGCTCCCACGAGGAGCTCGAACAGTTCATCCACTTTACTAACACCTTCCACTCCAACCTTAAATTCACCTGGAGCATCTCCGATGCCTGCCTCTCCTTCCTGGGCGCCTCTGTTTCTATCTCTCGCACCCACCTGGAAACTGATATCTATTTCAAGCCTATCGACTCCCATAGCTACCTAGAATACACCACCTCTCACCTGCCTTCCTGCAAGATTGCCATCTCCTATTCCAATTCCTTCACCTTTGCCGCATCTGCTCCCGAGATTAGGCATTCCACTCCTGGACATCCCAAGGACCGCAATTTCCCCTCCACAGTGGTCGAAAACACTCTCGGCCGCATCTCTCTCATTTCCCGCAACTCATCCCTCACACCCCCACACAGGCAGAAACCCCCTCGTCTTCACGTACCACCCCACCAACCTCCGGATTCAACGCATTATTCTCTGCCGCTTCCACCATCTGCTATCGTTACCAAAGACATTGTTCGCTCCCCACCCTTATCTGCCTTCCAGAGGGACTGCTGTCTGTGACTCCCTCGTCCGCTCCACACTACCCACTAGCCCCACCACACCCGGCACTTTTCCCTGCAACCACAGGAAGTACTACACCTGTTCATACACCACCCCCTCACCCCCATCCCAGGCCCCAAGAAAACCTTCCACAGTAAACAGATGTTCACCTGCACATCTGCTAATGTGATATATTCTATCCACTATTCCCGATGTGGCCTCCTGTACACTGGAGAAACCAACTGGAGGCTTGGAGACTGCTTTGTGGAGCACCTAAAATGTCAAACGACTGCACCTCCCATTCGCGAACCACTTCAACTCCCCCTCCCACTCCTTGGCCTCCTCCAGTGCCACAACGATGCCACCCGAAGGCTGCAGGAATAGCAAATCATATTTTGCTTGGCAACCCTGCAGTCCAGTGGTCACAATGTGGACTTCACGAGCTTCAAAATCTCCCCACCCCTGACCTCATGCCGAGACCAGCTTGTCCTTGCCTGCGTGACTTGTCCATCTTTACTCCTACCTATCCACTCCTCCCACCTCACTGACCAACCCCCATCCCCGCTTTGTACTCACTTGCCTTGTCCCTGCCTCCTAGACCTGTCCATCTTCGCTCAACTGACCAACCCCTAACCCACATCCGTACCTACACTCGCCTATACTGGCTCCATCCTTGCCTCCTTGACCTGTTGTCTTCTCTCTACCTATCTGCCCCTTTATTCACCTTCCTTCATTGCCTCCGCACCCCCCCATCACTGTTTATTTCAAAGACCCCTTCCCCTCTCCCATTTCTGAAGAAGGGTCCGGATCCGAAACGTCAGCTTTCCTGCTCCTCTGCTGCCTGGCCTGCTGTGTTCGTCCTGCTTTACACCTTGTTATCTGAGATTGAGGTTGTTTGTCAACCAAATAAGTTAAGGAATTCTGTGTAAAAGCAGGTTTCTGGAGTTAGAGATAAAATGTGAGGCTGGATGAACACAGCAGGCCCAGCAGCATCTCAGGAGCACAAAAACTGACGTTTTGGGCCTAGACCCTTCTTCAGAGAGGGGGATGGGGTGAGGGTTCTGGAATAAATAGGGAGAGAGGGGGAGGCGGACCGAAGATGGAGAGAAAAGAAGATAGGTGGAGAGGAGAGTAGGGAGGGGAGGTAGGGAGGGGATAGGTCAGTCCAGGGAAGACGGATAGGTCAAGGAGGTGGGATGAGGTTAGGAGGTAGGAGATGGAGGTGCGGGTTGGGGTGGGAGGAAGGGATGGGTGAGAGGAAGAACAGGTTAGGGAGGCAGAGACAGGTTGGACTGGTTTTGGGATGCAGTGGGTGGAGGGGAAGAGCTGGGCTGGTTGTGTGGTGCAGTGGGGGGAGGGGACGAACTGGGCTGGTTTTGGGATGCGGTGGGGGAAGGGGAGATTTTGAAACTGGTGAAGTCCACATTGATACCGTTGGGCTGCAGGGTTGCCAAGCGGAATATGAGTTGCTGTTCCTGCAACCTTCGGGTGGCAACATTGTGGCACTGCAGGAGGCCCATGATGGACGTGTCATCTAAAGAATGGGAGGGGGAGTGGAAATGATTTGCGACTGGGAGGTGTAGTTGTTTATTGCGAACCGAGCGGAGGTGTTCTGCAAAGCAGTCCCCAAGCCTCCGCTTGGTTTCCCCAATGTAGAGGAAGCCACACCGGGTACGATGGATGCAGTATACCACATTGGCAGATGTGCAGGTGAACCTCTGCTTAATATGGAAAGTCATCTTGGGGCCTGGGATAGTGGTGAGGAAGGAGGTGTGGGGACAAGTGTAGCATTTCCTGCGGTTGCAGGGGAAAGTGCCGGGTGTGGTGGGGTTGGAGGGCAGTGTGGAGTGAACAAGGGAGTCACGGAGAGAGTAGTCTCTCTGGAAAGCAGACAAGGGTGGGGATGGAAAAATGTCTGGGGTGGTGGGGTCGGATTGTAGATGGCGGAAGTGTCGGAGGATGATGCGTTGTATCCGGAGGTTGGTGGGGTGGTGTGTGAGAACGAGGGGGATCCTCTTTGGGCGGTTGTGGCGGGGGCAGGGTGTGAGGGATGTGTTGCGGGAAATGCGGGAGACGCGGTCAAGGGCGTTCTTGACCACTGTGGGGGGAAAGTTGCGGTCCTTGAAGAACTTGGAGATCTGGGATGTGCGGGAGTGGTATGCCTCATTGTGGGAGCAGATGAGGCGGAGGAATTGGGAATAGGGGATGGAATTTTTGCTGGAGGGTGGGTGGGAGGAGGTGTATTCCAGGTAGCTGTGGGAGTCGGTGGGCTTGAAATGGACGTCAGTCACAAGCTGGTTGCCTGAGATGGAGATTGAGAGGTCCAGGAAGGTGAGGGATGTGCTGGAGATGGCCCAAGTGAACTGAAGGTTGGGGTGGAAGGTGTTGGTGAAGTGGATGAACTGTTCAAGCTCCTCTGGGGAGCAAGAGGCAGCGCCGATACAGTCATCAATGTAACGGAGGAAGAGGTGGGGTTTGGGGCCTGTGTAGGTGCAGAAGAGGGACTGTTCCACGTAACCTACAAAGTTACAAGTTACTACAAACCTACAACCACACTGCCCTCCAACCCCACCACACCCGGCACCTTCCCCTGCAACCGCAGGAAATGCTACACTTGCCCCCACACCTCCTTCCTCACCCCTACCCCAGGCCCCAAGATGACTTGCCATATTAAGCAGAGGTTCACCTGCACATCTGTCAAAGTGGTATACTGCATCCATTGTACCCGGTGTGGCTTCCTCTACATTGGGGAAACCGAGCGGGGGCTTGGGGACCGCTTTGCAGAACACCTCCACTCGGTTCGCAATAAACAACTGCACCTCCCAGTCGCAAACCATTTCCACTCCTCCTCCCATTCTTTAGATGACATGTCCATCATGGGCCTCCTGCAGTGCCACAATGATGCCACCCGAAGGTTGCAGGAACAGCAACTCACATTCCGCTTTGACACCATTGGGTTGCAGGGTTCCCATGTGGACTTCACCAGCTTCAAAATCTCCCCTTCCCCCACCGCATCCAAAAACCAGCCCAGTTCGTCCCCTCCCCCCACTGCACCACACAACCAGCCCAGCTCTTCCCCTCCACCCACTGTATCCCAAAACCAGTCCAACCTGTCTCTGCCTCCCTAATCTGTTCTTCCTCTCACCCATCCCTTCCTCCCACCCCAAGCTGCACCTCCATCTCCTACCTACTAAGCTAATCCCACCTCCTTGATCTGTCCGTCTTCACTGGACTGACCTATCCCCTCCCTACCTCCCCACCTATACTCTCCTCTCCACCTATCTTCTTTTCTCTCCATCTTCGGTCCGCCTTCCCTGTCTCCCTATTTATTCCAGAACCTTCACCCCATCCCCCTCTCTGATGAAGGGTCTAGGCCCGAAACGTCAGCTTTTGTGCTCCTGGGCCTGCTGTGTTCATCCAGCCTCACATTTTATTATCTTGGATTCTCCAGCATCTGCAGTTCCCATTATCACTGATACAATTTCTGGAGTTAGGTTGGAGATCTGCCATTACCTCATTGATCAGTGAAACAAGCTCCAGGGATAAATGCGACCTCCCAGTCGCAAACCATTTCCACTCCCCCTCCCATTCTTTAGATAGCATGTCTATCATGGGCCTCCTGCAGTGCCACAATGCCACCCGAAGGTTGCAGGAACAGCAACTCATATTCCGCTTGGGAACCCTGCAACCCAATGGTATCAATGTGGACTTCACCAGCTTCAAAATCTCCCCTTCCCACAACGCATCCCAAAACCAGCCCAGTTCGTCCCCTCCCCCCACTGCACCACACAACCAGCCCAGCCCTTCCCCTCCACCCACTGCATCCCAAAACCAGTCCAACCTGTCTCTGCCTCCCTAACCTGTTCTTCCTCTCACCCATCCCTTCCTCCCACCCCAAGCCGCACCTCCATCTCCTACCTACTAACCTCACCCCACCTCCTTGACCTGTCCGTCTTCCCTGGACTGACCTATCCCCTCCCTACCTCTCCACCTATCTTCTTTTCTCTCCCTCTTCGGTCCGCCTCCCCCTCGCTCCCTATTTATTCCAGAACCCTCACCCCATCCCCCTCTCTGATGAAGGGTCTAGGCCCGAAACGTCAGCTTTTGTGCTCCTGAGATGCTGCTGGGCCTGCTGTGTTCATCCAGCCTCACAGTTTATTATCCAGGGGATAAATGGCCTCCTCGTGTTCTTGCGTTATACAACACATCAGAATGACTGCACAGCTCAGAGTGATGCTATGCTGAATTGCAGGCTGAAAATCTGCTGGGTTCTTTTGAAATGTGTTCTTTGTAAACCAAAACACTTGCAGTTCACTAACACATCTAACTTTATTAGCCATGTTGTTTAATGTCAAACACTCTGTTCCAGGTCTGCAATTGAGGAGGGCAAAGGGATTTACAATAATATCAAAAATTTTGTTCGGTTCCAACTCAGCACGTAAGTGTAACTTATGATTACATGTAAATTAGTCAATGACAAACTTATTTTTAATGTATTTAAATATAATTACGTAGTATTTGGAATACTTAGCAACGAAAAGTTCTCAAACTTACGTTAAGATGTCTTTGCTGTTTGTATAAAATTGCGACAAATACTTGTTTTTACCAATTTGATTATTTTTCTAGGAGTATAGCTGCTCTAACATTGATTTCTCTTGCCACATTGATGAACTTTCCTAATCCACTAAATGCTATGCAGATTTTATGGATCAACATAATAATGGATGGACCGCCGGCACAGAGGTAAAAGAAAATGTTTAAATATTGATGAAATGTCACTCTGTTAACTGATCTGAATGTAAGTAGCAGATAGCGAGTTTTGAGAAGATTTGTAGCTCAGGTTGAGGTTCTGGATGTGAGTTTGCTCGCTGAGCTGGAAGGTTAGTTTTCAGACGTTTCGTCACCATTCTAGGTAACATCATCAGTGAGCCTCCGACGAAGCGCTGGTGTTATGTCCCGCTTTCTATTTATCTGGTTAGGCTTCCTTGGGTTGGTGATGTCATTTCCTGCATTGTGACATAAGTGGGACATAACACCAGCGCTTTGTCGGAGGCTCACTGATGTTACCTAGAATCGTGACGAAACGTCTGAAAACTAACCTTCCAGCTCAGCGAGCAAACTCACATCCCAGGAAGTAGCAGATCTCCCATGACTTTTTTCCTGGTGATTGTAAGATGTGACATTTATGAAATGGACCAATGATAATCTCTTCTGACACCATAGATTTGCCACAACGGTGCTTATGCAAGTCCGTTCCCTTATTGTCTGTAGAATCTGTGTCCTCCTCATTGCTTCAACAACATCTCCATTTTGTTCATATCCCTTTATCTTGTGGAGATCTTACCCCTGTCACGAAGATATTTCATATTTAATACTTCTTAGACTTGTTTTTTAATGATCATGCAGCAGGAAGTGAAATGTCTGTTGATTCAGTGAGCAATGCTTAGGTGTTTGAGTCCATATTGCACTGTATTGGCAGCAACAAGTTTATTCCAGACAGCTTCCATTCCTGTACCAACCTGTGTTTGAGCACAAGCGCATTGTTGTTATGGTGTTCACAATAACAGAACCCTGAAGATTTATGCTTCTGTTCTACCAACTCTGCCTGTTCGCCAGTTATTATGTACTGCTTGAATAAGTTTTGGTTTCATAAGCAACGAGTAATTGTACTTATTAAATAAACCTGCTTGACTTTTTTTTAACCTGATATAGCTATTTAATGCGCTTTTTTGGTAACTGGGAGCAGTATTTTTATATTACGATGTGATCTGTGGTGCATTGGGATTAGAGTAACAGTACACTCCCACTGCCTTGGTCGTAACCACCTCATTCATTGTGCCAAAATAAACGAACTTTGGATTCCACTAATTAGAGTTGGATTCTACATATCCCTTTTCCTCACCACCTTTAGGATCTCTCTTCTTGTAATAAATTTCCTCATTTAGATTGTACAATTTAGTAACCAAAGTAGAGCATTGGGGCCATTGAGTGTGCTCCATCAATCAATGAGATCATGGCAGATCTGATAATTGTTAACTCCACTTTTCTGCATTTTCCTTCACTCTTTATAAGCCTGTCTGTCTCAACTTTGAATATGTTAAATGACCCAGCCTCGACAACCATCTACAGTCATGAATCCACAGATTCACTACCCTTTGAGGGAAAAATTCCTGCTCATCTCTGCTTTAAATGCACAGCCCCTTAGTCGAAGATTCTGCCCCCTCGTTCCAGACTCTCCCAGAAGAGGAAAAAGTCTCTCTCCATCTATTCTGTCAAGCACCCTAAGTTTACAGACTGAAGTCAAGACTGTCATAGTTAACAAGTTTAAAATTGTATAAGTTCTGCCCTTGTTTGTTATACCAAAATGCAGTACCTTACATTTATCCAAATTAATCTGTCACTGTTCAGCCCTTTTACTTTGTTCTCGCTTTGTGCAGCCTGGGAGTAGAACCTGTTGATAAAGATGTCATCAGACAACCTCCAAGAAATGTTAAAGACAGCATCCTGACGAGAAACCTGATTGTCAAAATTCTGGTTTCATCGCTGATTATTGTTTCTGGGACATTATTTGTCTTCTGGAGGGAGGTAAGTACCTGTAGCCAAATGCAACGATGAAGTCTACCCTTTTGTTCAGGTGGGAAACAATCACTGTTTTGTTCAATACATGGGGAGCTATCTGTGCAAACTATTTTAAACTTGCTGGGTGATTATATGTTTTTGTACTTTTAAAGTGATAATCATAATTGCATCTTTTACAAAGATGCCAGTTTTAACAAAAAAAAACTTGCATGTAAGAGTTGGTTCAATCCATTTGATGATTTGTTTTGTTTAAAGATGTCATTTTAAACTAAACATTAAAAATGGTTTGCTGGTACTGAATTTTATGTGTGTTATGTGTTTCCCAGTTACAGGATAATGTAATAACACCACGTGATACAACAATGACCTTTACCTGCTTTGTTTTCTTTGACATGTTCAATGCATGGAGTTCCAGGTCACAGGTATGATAAAGTTTCAAATTTTAACCAAATTAAAGTGGTTCTGGCAGTTAAATATTGCAAGCAATTTATTTACTTTCACACAGCATAACTGTTCTCAACTTTATTTACATTAGTGTGGCTCTGAATCTTTCATGAAATGTTAAATTTACCTTTGTGAAATATAGCAAAAGGTGGTAACTTTGTGAAGCTAGCACAATTATCTTCCATTAGAAAAGTTATTGAAAGAAGCTTGTGACTTTGTGCCAAACATGTTCCGTACCAATGTTTTCTAACTGAGAGCTGTCTTTTTGTGATGTTGTGATACGTTACACTGAAGATAATAGTTAAATGCATTTAAGAGTATTAAGAGCTAAATATGTATATGATTAATTAAAAAGTGACTGTTAGTGCCAAAAATGTTTGTCTTAATTTCTCACTTTCTGCTCCTTTTCTTCCCTCCCTAGACAAAATCTGTCTTTGAGATTGGGTTATGCAGTAACCGAATGTTTTGCTATGCTGTACTCGGGTCCATCATGGGACAGTTGCTGGTTATTTACTTTCCTCCACTACAGAAAGTTTTTCAGACTGAAAGTCTAAGTGTGCTAGGTGAGAACTTTAAGTTAGACCTCATTGTGTTTATTTTGATGCTTTCATCACACTGACAATTGTACACCTGTCTATGCACTTCACAGATTTCTTCATGATTTGCCATTCTCCAATTTATTCTTTTCTTTTTCTTACCGAATTGACTGCTTACCAGAATTTGTAGGTTTGAATCATCTTAGCACCATTCAAAATTTGCATAAAAATCTGATGAATCATTTAATTTATCATCGCAAAGTAATTATTAAGACTAGTTTTAGAAAAGTTATCTTTACCTTGATGGATTGGTATACAGTAAATCGTTCTAATTCAAAATAAGCTTTTCTAGAAATACAAGTGAGGAAACTTGTGATATTTGTTCCATTGTTTCAATATGTGCTCAGAATTCATGGAACGCAAATCTATCTGTGTGAATATTCCTTGGATCTACAATTTTACTAAGATAGGAGTAGAACACTGCAGATTGTGGGAATCTGAAATATGAACAGGAAATACTGGAAAATATCAATGTCACATGCTGATTTTTATTTCCACAGTATGTACTTTTGATTGCTGTAATTCTCTTGTAGGGTTTAGTGAGATGACTAGCATCAGGGACCTGGAGTTCAGACATTGAATATCTGTGATCTAAAACCTGAACTATGGGAACAAAACTTTTTTAAAATTTTGAGTCCAGTCCTTTAAACGATCCTTGGTGCTAGGCGTCTTCTGACAATTAGTTTAAATGACTGTGTTTTAGTCATTTTTGTCATTTTATTTAAATGAATACATACAACATGCTGAGGAAATGGTGTGAAAGAATAACTAGCTTGAGAATAGGAAAACTAAAATAACACAAAATTAGTTAAGGTTTCTATGCTAATGACCTGTATTTACTACGGAAATTGAAAGCAATGATATATTTGTGTAATTCACTTGTTGTCAAGTGTTAGTTTCAACTGATGCCTTACTCAAGGGCCTAAAAGCATAGAAAAGGGTCTGTGCCTACATTGCCTCACATGGTGAATTTCTGACTTGAATCACACGTGGCAAGCTCAACAATAGATTTCACTTCATAAATTATCTTTAAGGTATTTAAGTATCCTAGTTGATGAATGGGACTTGGTATGGAATAAATACAGCTTGTGGATTTCCAGTTGAGTTGTAGTTTGTGTAGTTAGTTTGGGAAAATTTATTTGAGAAATCTAAAGTTAGAAATAACCAAGCATAGATGTGAATTTTAAATAACGTTAAGTGTGATAAGATTATTAGATAAAAGAGCAGGATTGGGCCATTTGTCCCATCACCATTCAAACCTATTCTACCATCAATTACAAGCATGGTCTTAATACTGCATTCCTGCCTTTGCCCCATAATCCTCAACTTCTTTGTTGATCATGCATGTATTTGATAACCAAGCTCTGATCCTGTCTGTATTAAAAGAATTTCAAAGACTGATGATCCTCTGCATTAGGAAATTTCGCCTTTATTTTTATCCTGTCAAGACCCCATAGAATCAAACGTATTTCAAGAAGATGACCACCTTTCAGTTCTTTAAGGACACAAGCTAGTCAACATTTCCTCATAAGACAGATCTTTCGTCCCAGAAATCAGCTGTGAGAACCTTCCCTGCATTGCTTCCAATACGTGTATATCTTTCCTTTAAATAAGGAGACCAGAACTGTGTACTGTGCTCTAGCTGTGGTTTTACCAATGTCCTGGTCAGTTATAGTAGGACTTCCTTACTAATATATGTATCAGTTTGTAATAAAGGCCAACATTTTGTTTGATTTCCTAATTACTTGCTATATCTAATTCATTTCAAAAAGCTTGTGACATTTAAACTCAAGATTGAATAGAACATTGAGCCTGTGCACTCTGAGAGAACCTGCAGAGGGAAATGAAATTGAACTGAGAGGTGCGTTGCCTGGCAAGAACCAAAAGTTTCAATCATACCAGTGGTTAACATAAGAACATAAGAAATAGGTACAGGAAAAGACCATTTAGTTCCTCATGCCTGCCTCACCGTTCAGTAAGATCATGGCTGATCTGCCTTGATTCCTGTTATGTGCTAACTCCCCACATCCCTCAAATTCCAGCTATTTCAAAATCTACCTAGCTCCTCTGTACATATTTTTAGTGACCTAACCACTTCAATTGTTTGAAATAAGGAATTCGAGATATTTATTAGTCTATGGGAGAAGAAATTCATTTGCATCTCTATTTTAAATGAGTGTGCCCCTTAGTTTTAGATTACCTGTTATTGGAAATACCTTATCAATATCTATTCTGTCAGGTGTCCCCAAAATCTTGAGTTTCAATAAGATCATTTTTCTGAAATTTAATGAATAAAGGTCTGTTTAACCATTCTTGATAAGTCAGCCCCTCTGTTCCAGATATTAGCCTAGAGAATCAAATAAAATCCTTTTTGAAAGATAGGGACCGAAACTGTACACAGTACATCCCCACCAAAATCTAACACAGTTTTAAAAAAGGCTTCCTTTTTTTTAAAAACTCCAATTCCCTAGCAATATTCCATTAATCAGCTTAATTACTTGTATCTACTTGTGCATGAAACAAAAAATTAACCATAACGCCAAACCCTCTGTGCAGCACTTTTTTATCCTCTCCATTTAAATAAAGCTGCCTTATGATTCTTCCTTTCAAAGTGCACACCCTTACACTTTGCTACATTAAACTCAACCTGCCAACTTTCGCCCATTTACCTATCTGTATTCCTTTGTAGATTTCTTATGTCCTTATCACAATATACTATCATTGAACAGTCAGCAAATTTGGATGCATTACACTCTACTCCCTTCTTCAACACCACTATCTTTGCAGCTACTTCCTTTTAATACAGGCCAGCAGGCCCTAGTGACCTGTATGGCTTTCATCTCATTAGTTTGTTAAATACTTTATTCTCCATGATAGAGACTGACACAAGACCTTTCCTTAGCCCCTTGCTTATCTCTGTCATCTTTGGGATGTTTATACTATCCTCCACCATGAAGACAGATTCAGAATATTGCTTTAAAATTGTCTATCATTTCCTTGTTTCTTGTTATTAATTCCCCATTTGTATCGTCCAAGGATTCTACACTTCTTTTGTTACTCTCTTTTTATTTACCCATAGAAATTCTCACTGGTCATCCTCACGTTTATTTTCTCAGCCTTTATTAGCTTTTGAGTCACCCACTGGTAGGAACTTCTTTTAGGAACTAAACATCTGGCATGGCATTAATTTTCACTGCTTTGTATGCTTTAGTGTTTGATCACCCTTATTTAAGTTGAGGACACTAGATTAAGACTCAGGTTTCTGTCCCTCAAATTCGAATTTGAAATTCTACCATATTGTGATCACTAGCTATTCCCTGAAGTTTGAGATCTCTAATTAATCCTATATCATTACATATTACAAGATCTAAAGTAGCTAGTTCCCAGTTAGACTCTGCGACATGCTGTAAGAAGCAAACCCTGATGTAAATTTGACTTCCATGTTGCTTTTAACTGTTGGAGAGACCTCTCCTTCCCTCGTACTGGTGCCAGTGCCCCATAAATTAGAACCCATTTTTACCACACCAAGCTTTGAGCCATGTGTTGATTTCCTTAACTTACTTACCCTACGTCAATTTGCATATGGCTTTGGGAATAATCTGGTAATTTATTACTTTTGTGGTTCCACTTCTTCAATTTTGAGCTAAGCTGCCTGTAATTCCTCATGATTGTAAGTGTTATTTAGAAGAAGTTCTGAATCAGTCTCTATTCTTTGTCTGGTAACGAATGAATAAGTATTGGAACAGTAGAGGTAGAAATGTTAGAGCAGTAAAGCTGCATGTAAGCTGCAACAAATATTATGTATTTTAAATGTTCATTATGTACATGCATAAATTCATCCTGTTTGTTAAACACCAAACAGCAGAGCAGTAGTTTACTTTCGGTTGGACCTTTGTTTTGTGGAATCTAAAATATGCCTGTCTCTTAGTCACATTTTATTTGAAAAGATACTAAATCCTGCGTTGATTTGGCAGATTAGAAGTCAATGGATCTTGAAACAGAGGAGCTGATTTATTTACCTCATGTGGATTCAATAACTGATTCAAAATAGTTTGCCTGTATAGACTGGTGGTCTGAAAAGTTTTTCTTTAAAAAAGTTATGTTCAAGATACATTATTGTTATTCTCTCATGGAATGTGGGTGCTACTGGCTGGGCCATAAAAATAAACGTGAGGATGACCAGTGAGAATTTCTGTAGGTAAATCATCCTTGAGAATGTAGCGGTGAGCCACCTTGAACTGCGGCAATTTTTGTTGGATAGATACTCTGTCAATACTGTTACAAAGGGAGTTCCTGGACTTTGATCCCACGACAGCGAAATAACAGCATCATAGATCCAAGTCAGGATGCTGTGTGCCTTGGAGAATTTATGGGTGTTCCCATCTGCTCTTGTCCTTTGAGATGGTGGCAGTCGCTGCTTTGGAAGGCTAACTTCTATCCATCAATCTATCATGTTTAAAAATGCTAAAATATGAGTGCTGTTTAAGGATTTTAAATCTGTTGATTTTATTTATGCTTGCGCACTGGTAACATTTTTCCCCACGTGACTGAGATTTTATTGTTCATTTCCAAAAGGAAGTCTTATGACCCAAGATGATTCACATCATTTTAGGTATGTGTTCTGAATAACATGAATGGCAAGAACTGTGCCAGTGCTGTTTTGTGACAGAGCACCGGGGTCTATGCACTTGTAGCTATGATCACGATCACAATCACAATGGAGACCATTCCAGCGAGTATGCTTCATACCATCCCTCTGAAATTTGCTCGCTCTTCCTGTGTCTAATTTCTGCTTAGCTTAGACTTTCAATTTTCTTGTATGGCATTGCATTTTGTGAATATGGTTTTCTTAAATATTTTGAACAGATTCTTTGCAACTTTCGACTTTGAAAAGTGGAATAGTAACGTGAAATACTTGGAGAGATAATAGTTCTTTATTTCAGCATTGTGAAGGATGTCCAAACCTCTTGTGAGAGTTATGATTTCAGCCTGCTATTATATCTTTCAAAGTGCATTAATTGTATTTTGGTATCTTTCTCTTTTAGATCTTATTTTTTTGATGGGGCTTACTTCCTCAGTTTGCATAGTTTCTGAGATCATCAAGCGTTTGGAGAGACAGAAAGAGAAAGGCCCAAAACAAAGTAAATCCTTTTTAGATGTATGATGCATATTGCATCTTTGAATTTAACAACCAAAAAAAAACTAAGAACCTGATGATGCATTTGAAGAATGAACTTTGAATTGACATATGATGGTACTCGTAATTTAAAAGGACTGAAAAGATGTACTGAAAATGAGAACAATGAAGTATCTCTTGATCTCCATCTGTTGGGATAGCACAATGCAAACAGATGCAGAACTCTTCCCTGCAGACAGTGTGATTTGCTGCTTAAATGTACATAATATTTTGCTTCCTGTATAGGAAAGACACTGCAAGTGGATGTGGTGTAGCGTCTGTATTACACTGGATAGAATGAAAGTCTTTTTTTCCCAAATTTCAGTACTATTATTTATCAATAAATAATGTTATTTTATACTTGGTGTGGATTTCGTAGCATAAATTAGGTATTCTTAATGCATTGGGCATTCCATTATTCCAAAATATAAGCCACAAAAGTAAGATGCCTGCAGCTCTTTTATTTTCTTAATGTAAAATAATGTTTAAAAAAAATTGCTGAAATGCTTTTCTGTCCTTGTTTTTAAATCTTTGGAAGTCTTGACCACTATAGAACTCATGATTTGCAATCTAGAGGCTGTATCACGTGTAATGTGTTTAAACAGTAAAAAAAGTGCAAATGTGTACAATTTCGTGTTGAATAAAGTCTGTGTATGCCAGAGCACCTAACTGATCACATAACAGCCTGTAATACAAGACTAAATACAAAGTCTGCATTTTTCACTTTTTTAAAAAAAAAGTGTTTGTTCTCATTAGTTGAATGCATTTATGGTGTAAAACGGTGATAACATTAAACATCATTGTTTATTTTCTAACGAAGACCAGAAATGTAAGCAGTGATTTTCTTTTTGTATTGGGCGTCAGGCTGCATCTGCGATGGAATTGTATAGTCTATTTGGAAAATACAGTTTGTAATTAAATGATATTTGTAAGACTTGCCTGTCCGCCTTTTGATACCTTTTCCCCACTTTGCAGTCTTTCAGCAGTGGAAGCTTGATTGCAACACATCCGAATGCACAGCATAGCACTAATTCACTAACTTCTCCAATCTGAATGTTGTTAATTAACTTGGCTTTTAAATAACACTGCAGTAATCAACATGATATTGTGATGTTATAATAGTCATTGAGTCTTACAATATGGAAACAGACCCTTTGGTCCATGCCGCAATAAGCCAAAACTGAACTAGTTCCACCTGCCTGCTCCTGGCCCATATCCCTCCAAACCTTTGTTATTCATGTACTTATCCAAATGTCTTTTAAATGTAATTGTACCTTCATTCCACAAGCAAACTGTCCTCTGTGTAAATTTACTTCCTTGTATGTTGTCAATTACAGCACTGTACCTGTGAAAGCACTGCAAGTTCCTAAGAGCTGTGAGGTTGTGGGATTTTTATTCTGCTGGTTTTGAAGTTTGTTGCCAAACTGCACCGTTTTCTTTCCCCCCACTAACTGTGGACTGAGCAATAAAAAAAGCAATAAGCTAGTCAAAGTTGATGTGGAATATGGTAGCATTTTGAACAATACAATTCTCTTTGATTTGCTGAAATGATAACCTTGACGTTTGTAGAGATTATGGAGGAAGCTGCAGAGGACATGACAAAACTAGACATCTACATCCCAAGCTATTTTCTATTTAGTTAACAGATTAACACTTGTGAAAGTTAATTTTTCCAGCAACCACGATGATGCAATTGGTACCAAACAGTACCAATTTCATCCAGTGGGTAATGTTGAGAAGCATGAAATCTTTGTACTATTACCCAGGCTTGTGCACCAGAGGTAGACACAATCATGAACTCTTGCTTGATTGGCATTGGGCACAATTGCCAGGGATCACTTCCAACAGTGTGAGAGATCGTAATGTTTCATTGGATAACTGGTGCCTGTCTCAGGCCAGTCTCGTTAACTCAAAGAAGATATGCAAACGTTGTAGTCACTGTATTGCTTCCTAATAGTGTCAAGCTAGCAGCCAGTTCTGAAGTTCACCAACATCTTGTGATGGGTTCTCACTAAACTCTAAGGACTGTCTATCAGCATTACAAAGCCCAGAAATGTAGAAAATCGAACTTCCAAGCAACAACAATAACCTCATGCTGAAGGTTGTTGACAGCATCATATTCTGGGTCAACAATGATCAGCAATCTGTTTCCCTCAGGGCAACATCAACACTGGGATTGGAGCTTTGGCAGAGTGTCATGCCAAAAGTTAAATGCTGACCAGTTGCAAACTAAAAATACAAAGCTCTAACAAGATTGTGTTCTCAGCCCTCTCCTATGAGACACCTGAACAACTGCTGCAAGTGAGAGAAAATAGCTGGATAATTTTGATTTCTGGCTGAGATGAATATTAGGCATCACTTGGCAGGGCAGTTCACTGCTTGACAATGAACCAAATGCCTGACTGTATTTCTCTATGGCAAGCTTTCTATCGGCAGTCAATCCACAGGCAATGTCTGCAATATAAGGATATCTAAAAAGCAAGATTTTGGGTTGACCAGGATCAGAGTCAATGCTGGAAAGTCCTCACTGTTGACCAATTGCCTGGGATGTGCAGTCAAGAAAAATCAAAGCAAAGGACCTGGCTGGTAGGAAAAGACATAGCATAAATCAACTTGGACCAAAGTGACTCATTCTGGCAGGTACAAAAGGGATTACCACTGAAAAGGGCCTAACCAGCCACAACATACATCACAGCAGCAGCTGGTTCTCTCCCCAGACAGACAAATCTTATTGACATTGTTCAGTTAGTTTCTTTGGTTTACTTAGCCCCTCAAACACAGTATGAAATTTAGGTTGTAAGTGATCAATGTATTACCACATTATAGCAGATCAAAAGTTGAGTCTCCAGTATAGAAATCATTTACAAAATTTCATTCAATTTCCAGACAGAATCAGATAACAGTTTCAATAATGTCATCAATTCCAAATGAAAACTGAGACTTAACTGACTGTACAGTAAAATGTAACTTGGCTGGAATGACAATCTAGTATTCATACAATGAAAGCACTTTGAATAAAATATATGTTGGGACAGATACAGGTCCTGAGATTTGCCAGCATAAATCACTGACTTCTGCATATAAAGTATGATGCCTATCTCACTAATACCGTGCATTATGGTCCTAAAATATATCTTGTGTTAAATGAAAATACTGCAATAATAGATGTTAAACTAGCACTACAATGTGGAAAGACAGTTAATCTTTCTTTAAACGTGAGTCTAGAGTTGAGATCTTTACAAATTGCAACTTGCAAACTTAACCAGTAAACTGCTAATTTAAGCACAGCCAGATTTAAATCCTGGTCTCTATTGAGTTAGACATTTTAAATTCAAGATAGGACTACATTCTCCAGCGGATGGACAGCAAAAACAAACCCAAATAAACGACAGTTTATCTGAGGTTTGAAAACAAAAACAAAAAGTTGCTGAAAAGCCAAGCAGGTCTGGCAGCATCCATGAAGGAAAAACAAATCAGAGTTAATATTTCGGGTCTGGTGACCTTCCCTCAGAACTGTTCCGGCAACTACTGTTTTTGTTCCTGATTTACATTATTCAGTTTTTTTCAGTTAAGTTTAAAAACAAGATGGGCTGTGGTGATGTATCCTCATGAAATCCTTGTACAATGCTGTAAAGTGAGTTGTATGTCTTTTGCATTTAAATTCCAACAACTTTTGATGCTACAAGTAACAAAGATTTTATCAAAACTCCTCAGTTGTCAAGGCTGCAAATCGATTATTTGTATCAGGCCAGGCACACAGTCTCTGATTATCCTTGCTCAATGATCCAGTGGAATTAGTTGTTTGTTTTTCATTCACTTTGACTCGAGACCTATGTTTGGACTTGTTTATCTTCTGGAAGAAGTCTGCTGGTAGGGTAATGATCACTGTGTGCAGGAGCTCATGGTAAATTTCACCTGCAATCAGAGATCCTTTCAATAGATCCTCTGCGGCAACCGTAGATTTCAGTGTTTGGTACAAGCGATGCACAGAAGTCCCACTATAGAGGCTTTCCAGGATAAAAAGAACAAACAGATGTGAGAGGGAATTCCTAAACGGCTATTCAGAAATGAACTAGGCTCAATCCAAGATTGAAAGTATTGCTCAAAATGCAAAACTTATAATCAGAACCAAGGTTAGCAATAAAGTGAAACTCTTAAAATCTAGTTTTAGCTGTAGTGATCAATTGTTAAATATTGCCTGGTGTGCCTCAGAAGCCAGTCTATAGTCACTCCAACTTTTGCTGTAGTGTAAAGACAGACAATTTGTTGGTCTATTTTCTCTGGGCCCTCTTAGGCAGCTGAGCTTTCTACTTCTGTTCGTCCCTTCCAATGCCCTTGCAAACAGTGAGGCTTAAGAGTTGTAGCAGTCGGTAACTTCTCCCAGTTATCAGTGCCATCCATTTTTACCTACCAATTTCCGGGACATAACCTGGTGCTTTTTGATTGGATAGGTTGAGACTTCTAAGCTATTCACTTCTGCAAGCAAACTGCTTTAATACTCGTAATATTTTAATAAGTCTGCTGTAAACATGTACAGAAATGTGTGTCATAGAAAAAATCTCTATTCCTATTGTACTGACATGAGCTCAATAATAACTGTTTGCTCAAGTTGGAAATCAGCGTTTTTGAAGATATTAACCATTTCACAACTTCATTGCAGATCTGGAAAGACTATTGCCCAATGCAATCCAGTTCCAGGCCTCAGTGAGCAAGAAGAACAAGCCAATCAGTCCTAAATCTTGTTCACCATTTCATTGATCATAGCCAATATGGACCTTAACTCCATTTACCTGTTATTGATCCACATCTTGCCAAATAATCTCTCAATTTTAGAAGTCCAATTTGCTAAATAGCACATCCTTTCAGCGTATTCCATATTTCTAAACCTATTAAAATATTCTCCACCTTATAGTTTTTTAAAAATTCTGATGTTGCCATTCCATGTACTAACATCTTCTCTGGGTAAAACTAAATGCCCATTTTTGCTGATAACTTTATGACTGAACTTTCAATTGAACAACTTAGACCACTGACAATATTTTTTTCCATTCTGTCTTTGAAAACTTTTTATCAAATCTTTGCTTAGTCTTCTCATTTTCTGTGAGAAAAGTCTCTAGGCTGCTCCAGCTTATCTTTCCAAATGAAGCTCCTTCCTCACCTTTGCATTAAGCCTCAATCATCCAGCTATCTGCAATAGATTTGTACAAATTTCCTTACCGTGTAATATCAGGCACAGGAAGGGCACTGCACAGGAGCTGATTTAGGTAGATTCCCATTAAAAGGCAACTTTGCCACTGACAGAACACGTGAGCCACATCTACATCCAGGTTCCACATTTGCTGCTTCCTTTCTTTCACTTGGGACAGTCTGTCATGCACCATTCTGATGCTCTTCTCATCAGAGCCACTGTTACCTAAGCACATTTGATTGTGAACATAATCAGTCACACCCAGAGTTCCCTGCAATTTTTTTTTTCATTGTTAGATCTAACAGTGAATTCACAGCCACTGGCACCTTGTAATGCAGAGCGGTCACGGACTCTTGACAAAAAGGTTCACTTAGCTCATTTCAGGGCTGATTTAGGAGGAAAGGCTGGGCTGGTACCCAATAGATTCAGGAGAATAAAGAATGATATTGTTGAAATGTATAGGATCCTGAGAGGAACTGACAGCATAGAAGAGCGGGTTGGAGTGGCGGTGGGGGGAATATCAGAAGAATGACTTTACATGTGAGGATGACACTAAAACGAGGGGGACAAAAACAGAATACTTTTAAGATGACAGAGGAGTTGATTTCTTTCCTCTCAATGTGTCATTAGTCTGTAGAATTACGTTCCTCAGAAAGCAGGGTAAGCTGGTTCATAGTTTATATTCAAGGTTGAATTTTATAGATGTTTAACGGACAAGTGAGTCAAGGATTATAGGGGACAGACAGGAAAGTAGAATTGAAACCACAGCCAGTCATGACGTTATTGAATAGTGGAGCAGGCTAAAATGGGCCACTCCTGTGTTCTTATAAAGGCACTGATATCTGACTGCCACCCTGTGACTCCCATCTAAAGATCCCCAACAAATCAAGTCAGACACCATCTTGTATTGTTAACCCTTGTTCCAGAACCCTAGGCTTTAGGAAAAAATTAGAAAAAAAACTGATTCTGTAGGATTTTCTATTAGATGATTTAGAGCTAGCAAAAGGCCTCAGATTCAATCTCTCTTTTTGTATTTATTGAGCTGGTCTCAGCCAGGACAACAGGCAGGGTATGACATAAATATTTGGAGTGGGAGGATGGAAACAATCTTGGTTACTACTTCTAACTGATAAGCACTCAAGTTTTAGATCCACAACAACTTTTCAGTCAGTAATAGGAGTATTCCGCATAGCTCAGTTAGCTGCTTTGACAGTTAATGGGGCTGTCAATTCGACAGTCATTGTCTCAAGCCTCACACTGACTACCTTTTTTTAAAATCTGATACTTTAATTCATTTATTTTAGCTTTTTATTCAAGTCATCTGAACAACTGTGGTGAATAAAGTCCCTCATCACAGCTACAGGGACAATAAAGAGTGAACAGAGACCTCAGCTACCAAAGAACGCATCAACTTGTAGAAAACAGTGATAAAAACGCAATCTGCAGGAAAGTCTATACATTTTGATGCTCCTGAAAGACCTTGTAATATCTGCAGAAAATCCCAGGACGCAAGTAAAATACCCTGATGCATTTCTGATCAGAATTTTAAGAATGACTGATAAACCAATAAAACATTCTACAGAATAGTCAAATTGCTTATTTAAATTTACTTTTTGAATAGGACAGAATCCCTGCAGTGTTGAAGCAGGCCATTCAACCCATTGGATCCACACTGAACCTCCAAAGAGCATACCACCCTTAATGTATCCTTGCATTTCCTATAGCTAATCCACCTAGCCAGCATACCCCTGAACACAACAGGCAATTTAGCATGACCAGTTAACCTAACCTGCACATCTTTGGTCCGTGGGAGAAAACCACAGCACTCAGTGGAAGCCGACACGGACAAGGCGGGGGGGGGGGGGGGGGGGGGACCATACAAACTCCACACAGACAGTCCCCTGTGGGTGGAATCAAACCTGGGTCCCTGGTACTGAGAGGCAGCAGTGCTAGCCACTAAACCACTGTGCTGCACCTTATTTCCTAATAACAGATTCCAGTTGCATCTCAATTTAGGATTCTAGTCTATTTGCATACAATAAAATTAGCTTTAAGAAACACCAGCAGTACTTAAACATCCAACTTTGCATGTTTGATACTGCCTATGAACATGCAGGAGATGCTCCCCCTAGTGTTTCAGCAAAAATAAATTCAACCTTCATCATCTATTTTCTTCAGACAATGCAGGCAGGGAAGAGTGAAAAGGCAGCACAAATGCTCCTAGTCATAAACTCTGTGCAGTAAAATTGCAAAGAGAAATCAGCATCACATAATGCAGCAGTGTGGTTCGGTGTTTAGCACTGCTGACTCACAGTGCCAGGAACCCGAGTTCAATTACAACTTTGGGTGACTGTGGAGTTGGTGCATTCTTCTCACATCTGTGGGCGTTTCCGCTGGTGCTGCGATTTCTTACCAGAGGCCAAAGATGTTTAGGCTAGAAGGATTACCCATGGTAAATGTGATGTTACAGGGGAAGGACGGGTGGGGTGGGGTTTTTGATGGGATTTTCTTTGGATGGTTAGCACAGGCTCAATGGGCCAAATGGCCTGTCTGCACTGTGGGGATTCTATGAGATGCGTATAGAGCATCATGGGCATCAAAAGGTACAAACATGCAGGTACTACAAGCAGAACAGTACATTTAGTATCAGACATGTAGCAAGCATACAACATAAAATCCTCAAGGTTTCACAAATCAATTTAGACATGGCCTGCAAGGCTGACCAAGGTGAAGGTGCAAGGACTCAAAAGGCAAATCTGAAGGACTATGTCATGTCCTTCACTGACTCATTCAAAAGTGCACCAGAATAGACTACTTTGAGACTAGGACCTGAGGGCACAGCTTTAGTGTAAGTAAGACCCTTCAGAACAGAGATGTGGAGGAACTTCTTCAGGTAGAAAATGGCAAATCTATTGAATTCATTGTCACAGAAGGCTGTGGAGGCCACGTCATTGAGTATATTTAAGACAGAGATAGATAGGTTCTTGGTTGTCAAAGGGATCAAAGATCATGGGGAAAAGTGGGAGAATGGAGTTGAGAAATTTATCACCCATAATTGAATGGTGGAGCAGATTTGATGGACCGAATGGCCTAATTTCTGCTCCGGTCTTACAACAGCAGGTCAAAGACTAAAAAATACTACAGAGAAGAGCTCACCCCTTGGTCTACTGTGCACAAGATACAAGTCAGGAATGTGATGGAATACTATTCACTGTAAGCCCAGCCTCAACACCATTCAAGAAGCTCAACACCATCCAGGACAAAGCAGCCTGCTTGCTTGCCAACCTGTCTGGCATTCTCAACATTCAATTCCTCCAACACTCTGGCACAGCAGCAGCAGGGTGTATCTACAAGATACACAGCAACTCACCAAGACTTCTCCCATGATATCTTACAAACTTGTGACCTCTACTGTGAAGAAGGACAAAGGCAGCAGATACATGGGCATACAACCACTTGCTAGTTCCCTTTTAAGCCACATACCATCACAATTTGGAGCAATACTGCTGTTTGTCTACTGTCAGTGTGTCAAAAACCTGGAACTCCCTCCCAACCAGCACCATGGGTGTACTGACACCACAGCCTACAACAGTTCAAGAAGCTAGCTCATTGCTATCTTCTCAAAGAAAATGAAGGATTGGCAATAATTTCTGGCCTGGCCAGCACTTGGAAAACAGTGACAGGATCAAATATAGTCAAATCGACTGACGTTTTTTTGAGGATGTAACCAGTACAGTTGATAAGGGGAAGCCAGTAGGTGGTTGAGTTGGCTTTCACTCAAGTCCCACGTAAGAGGTTAAAATTAAACTGCATGGGATTGGGAGATTGTGTAGTGACATGGATTTGACTGGTTGGCTGTCAGGAAATAAAGAATGACTAAAAATATACTTTTCTGAGTAGCAAGCAGTAACTGGTGTGGCACTGGGATCCGTGCTTAGACCAAAGCTATTCAGAATATTGTTGAGACCATCACTATTTTTCTTTTACTTTCTTCACTGTTTTTGGTTTGGAGCTGTGATTTGAAGTTAGGAATTAAACCTTGAATAGAAGCTTATTATAAAAACAGAACAAAGACAAGTGTATTCTGTAGGCAACAGGACTGGAAAAAAAAGCAACTTAATCACTAATCTAAGGACACTGAACAAATGGCCCCAAGGCGTTACACTTAGGGCCGGCAGCTAGTTGGATGTTGAGTTCTAAGGAAGGGTCAGCAGACCCAAAACATTAATTTTTTTTTCTTCACTGATGTTGCTGGATCTGCTGAACTTTTTCAGCACCTTCTGTTTTTGTAGTTGGATATTGAATTGGTCAAGAAGAACTTGAGTTAACCCAGCCAACCAGAGAATGTCATTTTTTTCTTTTCAACAAAGAGAATTTGACAGGTGAAAAAGATTTTTGGAAACTTCCAGGGAGAAGGTCGTTTTGTTTTGTACTCTACAATTTACTTGCAGTAACTGAATTGTGGAATGGTCTGAGAAGAAGAATCCCAGTCTGTAGGAAACAAGTCTATTTCTAAAAGTCTGCTGAAATTGTTTACATTTCACAGGTGGCTTCAGTTACAGTTCTACTTGTCTGCAAAAAACACCTGTCCAAGGATTTCTGAAAGCCTTATATTGATCATTTGAAACAGTTTATTGAACTGACAAATTACAATTCGTTTACTTTCTTTTTTAGTTTTTCCCCTTACCTGTGTGACTGTTTGAAGTGGAGGTTATAATCAAAAAATATTGGGCTTTAGATTGTAGATATTAATTATGTTGTCTTGTTAATCAGTGTTCTGCTGAAGTTACTTTGTCAATAATAAATTGTTAATTTTTGGTAAAGCTTTAAACATGATATCCAGGATCTTATTCATAAAGTCTGGTTTGGAACTACTGAGTAATTTTGAGGGCAATTCAATGCTTCAATTTCACTGTGCTGCATATTCAGTGATATTAAGGCCAATTCATTTGGCCTGCTATCCCTGTATAATTACATATTAATGATTTAAATGAAGAAACTAAATGTAATATGTCCAAGTCACAACAAAAGTGGACGAACTGAGGGGAGGATGCCGACATACTTCAGTGTGATTTGGACAAGTTGAGTGAGTGCATAATGCACCGCAGATGAACCAAAATGTGGATAAATGTGAGGTTATTGCAGTTGGTTTTTAAAAAAAGGGCAGATTATCTGAACAGTGATAGATTGGGAAAGGGAGAGGTGTAATGCAGCCTAGGTGTTTTATACACTAGCCACTGAAAGTAAACATGCAGATGCAGCAAGTACTGAAGTGGGCAAATGGCACGTTGACTTTCATTGCAAGAGGATTTGAGTACCAGAGTAGGCTTGCTGCAATTCTACAGAACATTAAGTGAGAGCACACTCAGAGCACCGGGTTTCCTTATCGGAGGAAGGTTGACTGTCTCTGTGCAAAATGTGAAAGAATTTACCATTCCTGGTAGTGATATGTGAAGAGAAACAAGATCAGTTAGGACTGCATTCACAAGTATAGAAGAACTGGGGACAGGTGGAGGTGATTTGAAATATAAACTTATAAAATCCTAATAGGACTAGACAGGATAAATGCAGGAAAGATGTTTCTGAAGACTGGGGATTCCAGAACCAGGGGTCACAATTGAAGGATATGGAGTATACGATTTAGGACTGAGACGAGGAGAAATTTCTTCCAAGAGTAGTGAGCCTGTGAAGGCCAAAACATTGCATGTTTTCATGCAGTTATATATAGTTCTTGGAGCTAAAGGGGATCGAAGCCCACATCCTATGAATGAAGGAATAAAATCTCAAGGAGTGAAACTGCTTCCTTCAATCAGTAAAGCATTCAGGTGATAAAGGACAAAAGGCAAGGCAGTCCAGACAAATCAGCCATTCACTCTCCCACATTGTGAAAAGTTATATGGGTCTGCAATTTGGATCTACAGCACAACAGGTCAAACTACATACGTAAGTAACGCCCAACTTCAATTGTTCTCAGGACGTTCCCTATTGAATAATCTCATTCTAATTTGCAACACAAATGCAATAAGCCCTGTTTTCTTCAGATAATTTCTATTTACCTGGCTTATGTATTATTTTATTCAGTTCTCCAGTTACAATGCAGAGCAGCAGAGCCTGAAGATGGTGCAATGTCACTTTGGGTTCAGCATGAACCACCCAGTAGCATGTCACAGCAACTGTTAGCTGCAGGTGAGCTGGCAAGGCTAGCACATCGGGTTTCGCGCTCAGAACATCCAGTAGAAAACTGATTCTGTCCGACAGAGAAATCTGCAGGAAAAAAAAAGAAAGATCAGGATCCTCTGATAACCAATCCACTCACAGGGCTATAGCTGTGAGATGATTAATCTGACATGGTGGCATAGCGGTAATGTAATGAGATTAGTAATTCAGAGGTCCAGGCTAATTCATTGGAGACATGGGTACAAATATCACTGATAGATTTTTAAAATCTATCTGATTCGCTAATGTCTTTGAGGAAAAGAAATCTGTTTCCCCACCTGACCTGGTCTATACACGATTACAGACTCTTAGAAACATAGTCGACTCTTCATTGCCCTTGGAATTTGTTTAGTAAGCCACACGAGTTCAAAACAAGGATGGGCAACAATTGCCGATGGACACCCACATCACATGAAAGGGTAAGAACTAGAAAACACAGCTAAGAGCTTTTCATGTTGAAAGTTCCTTTACATGAAACATTAACTTTGTTTCTCTCTCCACAGATGCTTCCAGACCTGCTGAATGTTTCCACCATTTTCTGTTTTGGGATCAGATGTACTTTGTGGAGTAAAGATTCTTAAAATAACACCTAAATGCTGAAATTTTAAATTAGGAGTTTTGAAAATTATACACTATAACCCTGGGGGGAAGTAGTAGAATTTGTGGTAACTAGGAAAATTTCTTTTCTTACTTCATGAATTTAAAACGGCTAAAGTTAAAGCTTGAAATTTGTCAAATTTCAAAACTAGATTGATGCCCAGTTCCATATAATTTTGTTTTTGATAATTTACTGGAAAATATTGTGTTTAGGAAGGTTGGCTTGCCGAAGGACCTGTACTGTACTGTAATGTTCTATTTCAAATAGTGGCACCCATTTATGAGGCTTTTTGTCTATAAACTTTCACAGAATGTGACATCACTGGCACAGTCCAGCATTTGATGCCCATCTGCAACTGTCCTTGAACTGAGTGGCTTGCTTGGCAATTTCAGTGGACAGTTAACAGTCAACCATACTGTCTCGAGTCACAAAGAGGTCAAACTGGTTCAAGGAGACAGATTTTCCTCCCTGAGAATAGCTAACAATTCCAAATTTATTGAAAATAAATTCCACAGAAGAACATGAACACATCTTACAAACTTCAGCCTGGATTGATGGTCCAGTGACATTACCACTGTGCCAACATCTCGCCACTAAATTGTTAATCACACCCATAAGTATCATTGGATAGAAGGCATTTAAAAGAAAAATGTCATAGTGGGCATACTAATTTTGAACTGAATGCAGAAAACTTTACTTTGCATGTGAATATACAATGGACGATCTGGGGAATGTGATACTATGAACGAAGGACAAAACAAAAATTGTTTCAGATCAGACTTGATATATGGTTATTTTACCAATAAAATTCAAAGCTAAGAAAGCATTATTGTGATGATCAAGACCGAGGCATAAAAATAAGATGTTAACTACAGGATAGATAATGGAACCATGACAGCATTCAAAGATCCTTACTTTATGAATACTGTTAGACACAAGGATTAAACAACATTTATGTTAAAAGCAGACAGTATTGAGAATTAAACTAAAAGGTAGTCAACTGAGAAATAAAATATTCTTCTACTCACAAAATATTAATAAAGGAATATTTTAAAATCAGCAAGAATAAGGGAGAAATAAATAAATCTTCATATGATAACTTCAAAACATCATAAACAAACCGACTAAATAAAAGCTTAATTTCATGAAGGAATCTTCACCAAACAACTGGGGAATAATGTTAAAAGATACTGTATAACATGAAAGTAGGAAGAACAGATACAGACAGTTAGCATCCTATTTTCAATGCAGGTGATCAAAACAATATAAAAGTAAGCACCATACACTGAAGATTTAAAAGTATTAGAAACCCTCAGACAACACTCGTCTAAACAGAGATAATGGGAACTGCAGATGCTGGACAATCTGAGATAACAAAGTGTACAGCTGGATGAACACAGCAGGCCAAGCAACATCTCAGAAGCACAAAAGCCGACATTTCAGGCCTAGACCCTTCATCAGAAATCTAGGCCCGAAACATCAGCCACTGTGCTCCTAAGATGCTGCTTGGCCTGCTGTGTTCATTCAGCTCTACACTTTGTTATCTCCTCACAACATATTTTTCCTACAGGGAGAAGGTACCTTATTCTCTCAGGGCTTTAAAATAAAATGTTTCTTTAAAGGTTGAAGGATATTTTATTTGTAGACATTGTTGAATAGTCGGAAACAACCAACTGAATGCTACTGGATTTGGTATTACTTTTCTTGATATTGCAGTATACTAATGCACTTAAAAGTACAGCAAACTTTGTTTAAATCGGCACCTTACGGACCAGCACGCTTCATAAACTAGCAAAACTTATATACCTCAAATACTGCAATGTCCAAGTATTTATGCTGTAAATAAAGTATAACATAGAAGTGTATACTCCCCTGCATTACATTTCTATTACTTACTGTGTATATTTTGATGTTAGGTCATGTGTTATAGTTTTTACATCGATTTTTGAGATGTTGATGTCTCAAAGCTACAGGGTTTACTGTGGTCACGTACCTCAATTCTGGTCGCCACATTACCAAAAAGATGTGGATTCTTTGGACAGGGTGCAGAGGAGGTTCACCAGGATGTTGCCTGGTATGGAGGGCGCTAGCTATGAAGAAAGGTTAAGTAGATTAGGATTATATCCATTAGAAGATGGAGATTGAGGTCTACAAAATCATGAGGGGCATAGACAAGGTGAAGCTTCCCCCCCCAAGAGTGGGGGACTCAATTACTAGGGGTCATGAGTTCAAAGTGAGAGGAGGCAAGTTTATGGGAGATATGCGTGGGAAGTTCTTTACACAGAGGGTGGTGGCTGCCTGCAATGCGTTGCCAGTGGAGGTGGTAGACGCAGACACGATAGTGTCTTTTAAGATGTATCTGGACAGCTACATGGATGGGCAGGACGCAAAGGGATACAGACTCCTAGAAAATAGATGACAAGTTTAGATTTAGGATCTTGATCGGCACAGGATTGGAGGGCCAAAGGGCCTGTTCCTGTGCTGTAATTTTCTTTTCTTTGTTCTTTGTATCCAGAATATTTGATCAACTGATACACACCTGGTCCCATGGGTGCTGATTAATTGAGAAGTTTGTTGTACATTGTGTTAAATTTCTATGATAAAATTGTAAATGAGGTGACTTACTCATTTTAAGTTTTTCTGACAACAGGCAAACTCTATTCTTTATATGATTAAGCAAGGAAGTATACATTCTTAACAGAGAAACCCAAACTCTTATAATATCTGGATGTTTATAGCACAAAGTTTATTAAAAAAAACAGGCTGTTTGGAGGAAGGTTACAATCTTGGCTAGTTTCTTCCCTGGTGAGTTTCTCAGATACTAGGCTAAGTTTTATGGGATTAACTAGCCTAATTTCAGCAGACAGATGTTATCAGGGAGATACAGGCAATACCTGGGTTGCGAACAGTTGAAGTTCCTGATTCTTTTTGCAAGTCAGAACAAAATGCAGGTCAATATAAAATAGCAGTTCACAAGTACAGGAAACATTTGTATGTCATATATTTAAAATTCCCTATATAGGATCAGGGAATCAGTAAATCACGGACCCCCTGTACCCCTGATCTAAAATAGATCCAAGTAACGTTAAAGCTAGAAATCACTTCAATCTGTGACAGTCTGTAATATAATACATATTCAGTTCCAATATCTCTCACTTTATATTTTTGATGCGCATTCACCTCAGGTAGTCTTTGCAATGAATAGATTTCATTTGCATTGAATCTTTTCAGCACCGCTTGGACACTAGATTTTCTCAGTGTTTGTTCGTACCTATCAAATTCATCCACACAAGGCATTTTGTTGAACCTTTCTTCGTCAATGCCTGCCTGTACCAAAACCCTACTTGATAAGTCCAACGTTAGATCAGGACAAGGCTCGCTGGTACACAGCAACAGTCCATAAATGACCTGACGAATATACAATGAGCATCTATTACTGCTGGGTCTGCCAGCATTCTCCACCTGATTGTGCAAAAATGCTCTCTTTAAGATCAAGCAGTCACTAAGAAAAGGGGCTAACTCTCCTTTCATCAGGGCAAGGCACATCCATTCTGGGGCTTTGCTGGCCAAGGCAATGGGAACGTAAGCTCTTAAGTCTTTATTCTGAAAGAACTTTGTAAGATCCACTTCTGACTGAGTATATTCATCAATGAGAGAGAAGAGAATTTTTCGGATCCCTTCACGTTCATTCTGTTTCAGACATTTAAGAATGTTTTCTATAGCCTCCTTTGGATCAGAAAACTTGGACAGCCAGTTCAGAAGACCTTGAATCCGCATATTTTTCCTTCCTGAACAAGATGTCTTTGCATTGATATGCACTTGGGAGAGAAAGGTCTCCAAGGGAGGTATATTCACGTAATCATTGCCATTCAACACTGCAAACAGAGGCAGTAGGGCTTTGTTTACGAGGTTAAAATGTTTACAGAAATTGTCAATGGAGAAACACTGGGCCAAAATGTAGGATCCAGAATGGTCATTTGGAGTAATTATGTTTTGCCACTTAAAGTAATTGAGAGGACAATAACCAGCCTTCAAATCAAAGATACAGAAATCGCTGTCTAACGACACAACAGGGCAGGCCCACTGATTAGCGAGAGTTACAATATCACGGTCTGCTTCTGAATGACATTGGACGAAAGGTATTTGCAACTGCAGTAAAACTTGTTTAAAAACTTCAGGGCTCAGCAGCGGTAGCAGCATTCCTCCACCACCTCTCGAGATGACACGTGCTTTTTGGATTTTTTCCCTGGCCCGCTGTTTGAGAGTTTCGAACTTCTTATCGGTGCAATCGCATCCACCATCAAACACCACATATGGCCCAATATTACAGACAGACAAGGCCTCAAAAAATTTGCAGATGATGTCAGTCAACAAATCATATTCACCTCCATACTGAAGATCGAGACCAGAATCAAAGTAAAGTCTATGAAATAAGCTATTGCCATCGATCACAATTCTTGTATTTTGTATCTTGACATTATTAAAAAAATTATGATTTTCTCCAATGTAGGTCATCAATCCATGGACACCCATGTTAGACAGCAACAAGCTTCACCCTGAGTAATGAATACAAGGAGTTAGGTTGGATTGGTAGGTCATATCTGAGCATTGTTATGTGGTACAAAATCTAATTCAACAACTGAATAAATTCACTATAATAATGCATATAGTAATTCGTTAGAATGACACATCAGTCTTGGTGTCCACCCCCCCCCCCCCCCCAAGCTTTTTATCTTGCACTCAACATACTCATCTGTTTCAAGTTTTAAAAAACTAACAGCCATTACCTGGCTCATCCCCTAGAACAATGCCTGAGCCAGTCAGTCAAGTAACACCACAAACTACTCAAGGGCACTTAGAGGAAGAACATAAAATGCTGGCCCAACCAAAGCTCACATCCCCTGAATTAATTTAAAACAAAAATCAAGAGTCATCTGCCCTGTTTTAAACAAAGCTTGATAGTTAATTATTAGTCATCACTGAACTGGTGCACTGTCCACTGTAATGCCTCTACCAGAATCCACAGGCTATTCAATTAACTCTCTTCTCACAGTATAAAATGTTATTTCCCCTTGCATTCTTGAAAATGTCCTGGTGACTGCAAGATGTGTATTTTATCAGTAACATAATTGGTCAAATTTCATATGAAGTTCAGTGACTAAACAAATGAAGAAAATGTTACTATATCCACTTTTCCCATGAAAGCAACCACTCCTGTCTACCTCAGCCCCACCATATGGTGCCATACATAACAGTATAGATTGCCTGATCATACCTGGAGAGCTCATTCATTGTAATGGGTTACAGTAGGCATTGTGATCATGGATCTACATGTCTCGAGTGATTCGCCCTCTGTCTACATGGGTTTCCTTCTACAGTCCAAAAGGTTTGCAGGTTAGGTGAACTGGCAATGCTAAACTGCCCCATACTGTCCAGGGAGACACAGGCTAATGGATTAGCCATGGGAAATGCCAAGTTACAGAGTTTGGGCAAGGGTACGAGTCTGGGGTGGATGGCCTTTGGAGGTTCAGTGTGTATGTGATGGGCCAAATTGTCTGCTTCCACACTGTCAGGATTCCATAGTTCAAAAAGATACAGTTGAAAGAAGTTGCCCATTTAAAACCGAGCTGAAGAGGAGTTTTATTTTCTCTCAGACGATCAATTTGTGGAATCTTTTACTGCAGACATATCAAGATTGGCTAATTAAGTATATCAGACACTGATACAGAAACTCAACAGAGCATCAGAAACAACTGAGGTGAAAACAATTTACAAAGACAAAGCCATGTCAGAATTTAAATATGCCTTACTTCACAAGTGGTAGGGTTGAAATATGTAGTTTTGTGATATATGATTTGTAATTCTGATATTTGAGAATTTCACGTTTTAATTGCAATTAACATTGTTGGTTACACATCTTTAAGACTGTGTCCAGCTCATGGTCCTACATTTTCAAAAGGATACACTGGATTTGAAAGGAACATAGTGAATATTGACTGGACAATTACCCAGGGGAAATTACATGGAGAGATTACATATATTGGGCTTGTATTAGTTGAATGAAATGCATTTGAATATGGAGAATTGATGGAGGCATGAGACTTTAGTTCTTTAATTCTACTTTCCAGCCTATTACCCGAGTCCTCTGCTCAGTTGTTCAAAAATCTATTTAACTTACTCTTGGAATAAACTAAAGGAGCAAACCTCCATTGATCATTAGGGGAGTAGCATTCCAAACACTAACAATCCTCAGAAAAAAATGTTTTATGCCTTGCTTTGAAACTCAGTCCCAGTTCTAGATTCCTCCATGAGTGGTACAGTGGTTAACACTACTGCCTCACAGCTTTAGGGACCCGTATAAGAGTTAGGATGCCATGTTACAGCTTTATAAAACTTTGGTTCAGCCACACTTATGAGTATTGCTTTCAATTCTCATCATCATACTACAGAAAGGATGTGGGGTCTTGGAAAGGGTGCCTGGTTTAGCAAGTATGAGCTATAAGGTGAGGGTAGAAAAAAAATCAGGTTGTTTTCTCTGGAGCAGTGGAGGCTGAGAAGAGACCGGATAAAAGTCTACGAAGTTATAAGATGCATTCGTAGGGTTGATGGTCAGAATCTGCCCTAGTCTTGAAACGCGCATGCATTTGAGGTGAGATGGGGAAGTTCAAAGGAGTTGTCAGGAGCAAGTTTTACTTTTAAAAATACAAGAGTGGGAGGAGTATGAAACGTGCTGCCAGGGGTGTTGGTGGAGACATATGATTAGGGTGTTTTGAGGCACTTTAGAATAAGCACATAACTATGCAAGGAATGGAGGCATATGGACCAAGGGCGGGCAGAAAGGGATCAGTTGAATTTGGCGTCGTGTCCGGCCTGTTCCTGTGCTGTAATACAGTTCTATGACTATCGCTGCCTTGAGTAAGGAGACCAAAACCCCACACTTTTTTTTTAAGACTACTGTAGTACCTCATACACATCCCTTTTGCAATCGTGGGCAACACGTAAGGGATACCAAGGCCTGGAAACAGAGATATTAAGGCAGTAACTGAGAGTGTATTGGGCCCAGATGCGGAAAGAGTTGTGACTGGCGAAGACGGGTCAAGGGTTCCTTAGGGTTTAATTTCAGAAAGCGATACCGTACCCCGGGAGGCTCTCAACGGGGAAGCAGACGCTCCTTTATCCGATCCCCGAGGCTACTCCAATATCGCATCTGCTTCAGGAGCGGGAGAGCTTCCCGCGGGCGTCCCGCTTCGAAGGCCCCGGCCACCTCCTCGTCCAGCTCCCGGAGCCGGGCCTCCACTTCCTTGGACACCTGCTCGATCTCCTCCGGGCCCCGGGCCTCCTCCAGCCGCTCGTTGAGGTGCAGGACGGCAGCCAGGAAGGCGGGATCCCCACCGCCGGCCGGCCCGCTCTCCACCTCCTCGCCGACGCCGGCTTCCCCCGGTAACTCCAGCCGCAGGAGGTACAGGCCCCGGGACAGAGGCCTCAGCAGAGTCCCGTAAGCCTCGTTGACTAACGCCGACTGCTCCTCCGAGAAGCGGCGCTCGTCCTCGGAGCCGCGGCTGAAGTTGTCTGGGTGCAGATCCCTCTGGAGATGGCGCAGCCTCCGCCGCAGCTGCTCGGTCTGCAGGCGGTAGCGGCGCGGGAGGCCCAGCAGCTGGAAGTAGTCGCGGCGCGGGTCCGGGGGCTGCAGGGCCCGGCAGGACGGGCAGAAAAAGGCCGAGCCGCCGTCCTCCTCCGCCGCCGCCGCCCCGGCCCGCTCAGCCCCGCACCGCCAGCAGCCGCTTGCCCCGCTGCAGAAAGCGCGGCGGCCGGCGGCGAGGAGCAGACAGGCTGCGGCCCGAGGGGGCTGCCTAAGGCCCCGGGCCGGGACGGGGAGCTGAGTCCCGGGGGCGAAGGAGTGGGCCCCCACCTTGAAGGTGACAGTTGGAGCCACGCGCCACAACAGCCTGCACAACATCGTTCAAACCAGCCAATCAGCAACACGCTGAAACGTCACTTACACCACTCCTCTACGTCATTTCCGGAATCTATCCCTCAATTGACCTCACCTTCCGTTCTGCATTTTCTCAAACTTTGCTCCTTCTCTTTCCCAATTCCTATTTTCTCCTCTTCATCCTCCCCAATCCTCCCAAACCCCTTCCCTCCACTCCCACATCTTCCTTCATCCTCACAATTCCCTCTCTCTTCCCTTCCCACCTTCCCTCAGCCCCTTTCTGCCTATCATTTGCCTTCTCTCCCCCTTCCCCACTCCTCTCATCCTCCCCTTTTCATCTCCCAAACTTTTCTCCACTTCCTTTACCTGTCAACCCCAGCTTCCACGTGCCCCTTCCACCTTTCTCCACTTCACTTAATTCTCTCTCCCCCTCTGATCCAAATACAAAGTTGCTGGAAAAGTTCAGCAGGTCTGGCAGCATCTGTGAAGGAGAAAACCAAGTTAACATTTCGGATCTGGTGACCCTTCCTCAGAACTGATCCCCCTCTGATCCATTCTTCTCCTTTCCCATCTTCTTCCCTTCCCTTTCAATATCCTTTCACCCTTGTCATACCTCACGCCCTTCACCTCTTCTTCTTTAACCCTTCCCACACACATATCTCACTCTCCATGGGGTTTTTTTGGATTATTTTTTAAAATAAATGATATGTTTAACATTTTGCATTTTTTCTTCACTTTTTTGTTTCTTTACCACCATTCCTTTTGTCTATTAAACTTTGTCAATGCTTAGCAATTGGCTCGTTTGAGGGGTTTAATGTTTTTTTGAGATGAGTGTATCTTGTTCTAAAACTAAAAATATAGTACTTTCCCCCCCGCCACCAACAAAAAGAATCATTCCCCACTCTCCACTTCTCAGCTTCCTGATCTAAAGTGATTCAAATTTGAAGTCTGGAGACTTATTTTAGCACAGTCATCAAATTTGGGAAGATGGAGTATCAGTAAAGACAAGGCAAGAGAGAAAAGTATTAACATGGGAAATGACAAAACAGACCATGACAGGAAGTGATTACGAGTGGGTGTCTCACAGTAATTCGACAGATAAGGTTATAAAAATGGCAAAAGGAGAAAACTAAAGACTCCGCATCTGAATCATAAAATCCCTAGAGTGTGGAAACAGTCCATTTGGCTCATCAAGTCCACAGCACTCCTTTGAAGAACAGCCCACCCTTCCATCTTACTGCTGTAACCCTGCTTTCTCCATGGCTAACCACCTAGCCTGCAGATCCCTGGACACTATGCAGCAATTTAGCATAGCCAATTCACCGAACCTTTCTTTGGACTGTAGGAGGAAATCACAGCACCCAGAGGAAACGCATGCAGACATGGATACAAACCCCACACAGACATTAGCTCGAGAGTGGAATCAAATCTGGGTCCCTGGTGCTGTGAGGGTACTGTATGTACTGTACCATATGAATGCATGACATATTTGTCACAAAATGGATGAATCGATAGCGCAAGTAGAAATAAATAAAATCTGATAGCCGTTATACAGATGGTTGCAAGGTGACACAGATTGCAACCTGAATATTAAATATTATAGGACATTCTGGAAGAACAAGGAGTTAGGAAATGTAGAAGGGAGATACTATAAATTAATGATGGTAATAGCACAACTGAGATGGATAGTCTGCATTTAAGAAATCAACACATAGAAAGTGGTTTGAGCCGAAATGATAGACGTTAAAGGCAAGAAGTTATGTATGGGAGTTGTGTACAAGACCCCTATCAGTAACCACACAATAGAATGGAGTAGAAAATCAGATGGGAAAAGATTTACTTGGATGCTACCTGGACCAAAAGGTTTGAGTTATATGGAGAGGTTGGATAGTCTGGTATGTTTTTTCCTGGTGTATAAGAGAATGAGGGGCGAACTTATAAAGGCCTATAAAATCATGAGAGACTTATTAAAGGTAGATAGGCAACAGCTTTACCCCATGGTAGTTGAATCTAAAACTACTACTAGGGAATAGGTTTAAGGTGAGAAGGGTCCAGAGGGGCAGGTTTTGCACACAGAGGATAGTGAGCATTTGGAACAGCTGCCATATGTAGTAGTGGAAGCAAATACAATTTTCATCATTTAAAAAACATTTAGGAAAATACATGGATGGAAAAAATATGGAGTGATATGGACCAAACGCAGGCAAATGGGACTAGTTTAATTGTGAAAACTGAATGGCATGGAAATGTATCCCCTTTGACTCTGTAACAGCATATTCTGAAGCAATCCAGACAGCCTGTAATACTCAACCTGGTATTTGCAATGAGATAAAATTAACTAAAGACCTCATTGTGAAATGTCTGCAGGTCGCAGCACTCATAATGTGAATGAATTTTGCATTCAGTTTGAGGGGGGAGATGAAAGGGTCTAAGACTAGTATTTTAAACTAAATAAGGGCAATTATAAGGACATGAACACAGATCTAGATAAAATGAACTGGCAAATTAGGTTAAGGGATAAGTCAATAGGGATCTAGTGAGACACTATAGCCTGCTCTTTGTTCTAAGTAACTGTCCTCAAAACATTCTATGAACTCCTGGACTACAGTTATACATCTGACTTTTCTAATCTTTATGTAGATTGTTATATAATGATTATCACCTGACTTTTCTGACAAGCTCCCATTACTTCATCCTTCATAGTCCATCCAACATATTTAAGGGAATATTTCAGAATACACAGCGTAGCTTTACCCCATGAGTGTGAAAAATTCCAAGGGGAGGAGAGTTAAAAAAGTCAAAGAAAGTATCAAACTTAAAGAAAGATGGGGGAAAGATCAGAAGATTGGACAGAATATAAACAACAAAGAATGACTAAAAGATTAATAAGGAGGGGAAAGTGACAAGAGAGAAAGATAGCTATAATTATAAAAGAGATATTAAGAATAGATGCAAATATTTAGACATAAAAAGAGTTAACAACATGAATGTTGATCCTATAGAAAGCGGGTCTGTGGTATTAAAAGTAGAAAATAAGGAAATGATAGGTTAATTGAACAGATATTTTGCATTGGTCTTCACTACCGAGGATAAAAACAGATTCCCAGAAATGGTGGCAAATCAGAAGATGGAAGAAGGAAGGAAATAAACATAATTACTATCACTAGGGAAATGATAGTGAGCAAAATGTTGGAACTGCATGCTAACACATCTCTAGTCATGGCACACCTCATCCTAGCCTTAAAAGAAGTGGCTACTGAGGAAATTACAGGCCTGTTATCTTATCATCTTAAGAGTGAAGATGTAAGAAGGTGTTCTAAAAGATGTTATAGCAGGACATTTAGAAAACACCAAGATAATCAACAGAGAGAACATGTTTTCATGAAAGAGGAATCATGTTTAACTAATTTATAGGAGATCTTTAAAGGAGTAATGTGTGCTGTGGGTAAAGTGCAACCGATCGATGGGCTGCATTAGATTTCCAGAAGGCCTCGTAAAAGAATATTGCAAACATGTTTACAAGGAAAAGCAGTAGGATACTCAGTCTTTTGAGTTGCTTCACCATTCAATACGATCTTAGTAGGACAATAGGTCGGCACAGCATTGTGGGCTGAAGGGCCTGTACTATGTTGTACTCTTCTATGTTCTAAGATCATGGCAGATCTGCTTTTGACCTCAACTCTACACTCATGCATACCCCTAGTAATCTTTCATTGCCTTGGTAATCAAGAATAATTGCTGAAAATAAAAGCCTGTGATGCAGTGATTTGGCCATTATCTGGTAAGCAACATGGAACATTCTAGGTGGGTTGTTTTTTGAGCGAATGTTGGACAGGCTAGCATTTATGCATTGGAGTTTAGAAGAGTAAGAGTAATTGTAAAATATAACATCCTGAGAAGTTTTGACAGGGTGGATGTGGAAAGGATATTTCCTTTTATGGGTAAATCTAGAACTAGGAGGGGTCACCATGTAAAAACTAGGGGTTGCCCATTTAAGACAAAGATGAAGAAAAATGTTTGCTCTTTGAGGGTTGTCAGTCTTTGCAACTCTTCGTTAAAAGATTCTGTGAGCAGTGTCTCTGAACAGCTTTAAGGCACAGGTAGATAAATTCTTGGTGAACAAGGGAGTGAGAGGTTATCAGAGGCTGTTGGGAATTTTTTATTCACTCATGGGACATGAGCATCACTGGCTGGCCTATGGTTGCCCTCGAGAAGGTGAGTTGCCTCCTTGAACCACTGCAATCCATGTGTCTTAGGTAAGACTTTGGGAAGGGAATTCCAGGATTCTGACCTGGAGGCAGTTAAGGAACAGTGATACATTTCCAAGTTAGGATGGTGAGTAGGTTGGATGGGAACTTGCAGGTGGTGGTGTTCCTACATATCTCCTTCCCTTAACCTTTTAGGTGGAAGTGGCTGTGGGCTTGGAAGGTGCTGTCTAAGGATCTTTGGTGAATTTCTGAAGTGTATCCTTCAAATACTCCATACTGCTGCTAGATTATTTAGCATCGTAAATATCCAACTCCTTTAATTATCAACCACAATCTAAAAGTTATGTCTCTCTGCATACTTGTCTCATCAGTTTTACCACTGCTCCACAGTGCTAGTGGTGGAGGGGCTGGATGCAATGCCAAGCAAGTGGGCTGCTTTGTCCTGGAGGATGTTGAGCTTCTTGAGAATGGTTGGAGCTGCACTCAGCCAGGCATGTGGGGAGTATTCTATCACACTCCCAACATGTGCCCTGTAGATCGTGGACAGGTTTTGGGGAGTCAGGAGATGAGATAGTCACCGCAGTATTCTTGATGTTTGTCTTGCTTTTGTAGCCACTGTATGTATATGCCAACTCCAGTTGAGTTTCTGGTCAATTCTGCAAAATGGAACAACGTGGACTTGAGGACCGTCAGATCAGCTATGATCCTATTGACTGGCAGAGCAGGTTTGAGGAGCTGAACAACCTTCTCCTGTTCTTGTTACTCATGATCTTATGGTCATATGATAACCCCCAGCTTGTTCATAGATTAATATCAGATCACATATGATTCTATTAAACAGTGGGGCAGGCTGAAAGGGTTAAATGGCCTACTTCTGCTCCTAATTTCTGTGTTCATATGTTTCTCAAATTATGTGGTAAATGTGATTTGGGGATGCGAGCTTTAAGGACATAGAGCTCAAACTGATTTCTGGTAGCTGCAACGTGTCTTTTAGTCCTCCAGTTTATTCACCTATTGGTGGGCAGGGCCTAATGGTCATCTTTAAGTATAGATTGTAGCTGCAAAATTAGCTTGTGAAGAGGTAGGTGTATGTTTTAAAAGAACCCAGCAGTTTATACAATCCCCATCATGATAAACATCTGCCAGCCCCGCCTCCTCCACCCTATCACCCCAAGTCTGAGATACTGAAACTGGATCACCCTAAAAAAACAAAGTTTAGCGACTGTCCCGTGCATCTGAGAAGATAGCATGATGCCCACCAAAGTGTCACAGAACAGAAACATAAATAAAGAAAACAATTATTTCTCATATGCAAAAAAAAGCCTCCTGAGAATATTTACTCAATGATTTCCCATGAATATGCTGAAAGGAAATTAACCTGAAAATTGAACTCTTTTTTTCTCTCTGCATCGATGTTTTCAAATCTGCCCAGCACTTCCTGTTCTAATAAAATAGCGGAATGACAGTATTATCGTAATGTTGAGACTGAAGGCTGTAGCCTGTGGTGCTTAGCCGGTCCGGAGAGCCAAGTTCGCTGTTAGCCTGCAGAAACCTGGCAGTGTTGCAAAGTTTGCAGACGGTCTTCTTGTCTGACGTTGTATGTCTCAGTTAGCCAAGCAATTGAAACGAAAGGACCTCGTTCTCGCGGATCAGTTAAGAAGTAAAGTTTAAAAAGTTCAGTTGAAAGATAAAAAATCTGCAGAACTTTCTGTTCTCCTCAAAGAAACAGTAAAATTCTTGAATCCCAGGCGAGAAAAGGCAAATTTCAAATTTTAAAACAGCGCTGACAAGACAACTGCGCAGAGAGATATACGATTAGTTGGCGATGAAATGGGTTGGATATGTATTGTGACAACTAATCTATACAATACAAACTATGTGAAAATTGAATCATTTTGATTTCGATGAATTGAGGTTACAAAATTATTTCGCCTCCGGCAATCTACAGTCTGAAACAAAGTAATCACAAAATCTTAACAACTCTTACCAGTCTCGCCACGTTCTGAAAACTGAAACCCCGTCCCGTCCTTCGGGACGCCAGGCCGGAATGCAAATACTCAAAATAAAAGTTCCGACTGAAAACATGTCTAAGCGAATTTGGCGTAAAGTTTGTTGAAAATTAAAATTCTTTGTCGAAGCAATGCGCAAAAACAAGAATGGAAGTACGTGCAAAAATAGACTTTCAATTTGAAAAGGTAGCTTCTTTTTTAAGGAGAACAAAATGAGTTAAAATGTCTCGAAAACAGCACTTAAGTAAGTGTTCAGGGTTAATCTGATAAAAATGACATATGCAATCAATATTTTTCTGAGGAATTGCAAATCAACGATTTTTTAAAAGAAATTGAGGCGGGGAGACTTCTTAAAAAAATTTGTTTCTGATGTTTCCCGGACGTGAGCCCTCGCCATTGCAGTGACGTCAAGGTGAAAGTGGTCTATCTGTTAATATTGGGGGCTCCCGGCATCCTCAGAATCGTTGCGGAGCAACCGGACTCTAAACTCCGAGATCCGCGAGCAGGTAAACAAGGTGCAGCTAACAAATGGGGCATTGCATAAAATCTACCATATTAAAAAAAAGCATAACTTTCCTGTCTGTAATTTATTGCATTAAAGCCGTTGCATATGGAGAGGGAGAGAGAAATCAATTAAATAACTTGATTGCAATTAATAATTTAAAGAGGGAGCCCAGTTCTCAATGTATCTTTCTATTTGTGTCCTGGGCACGTGAACGTGGCATGTGAACCTAGCTTTGTGCAAAACCCGTCTTTGAATTTTCATCGCCTTACTGGTAACTATCGCTTAAGATCCCCTAGGGTGACCTTATTTGGGAGGACGTGATGTTTTCCAGAAAGGATTCTGCTTCAGATAAACTCTTTTTTTAAGAACTGGAGGGCACAGTTTTAAAGTGTTTTTGGATGGAAGCAAATGTGAGCTGAGGAGGAAAAAATCTTTGTCACACAGTGAGAAATTCAATTAATGAATGCATTGCTTGGGACAGCAGTTCAGGTTGATGCAAGCGTTCAAGAGGGCTTTTGATTATTTAAATGGAATCAATGCGCGAAGTGATGGGGAAAGAACAGGGGATTGGCACTGTTAAAATATTTAGAGACATGGTGCAGGCACACTGCGCTGAATTGCTTCCTTCTGCATGTAGCAAATCTGCAATTTCAACAAAATATCATTTACATCATAAAATCGTAAGATGTAGGAGCAAAAGTCAGCCATTCAGCCCAGTCTCTCTGCTCTGCAACTCATTAAGTTCATGGCTGATCTGATAATACTCAACTCAGATTTTTCTACCCTTTCCCTATAATGCTTGATTCTCTTAATGCCTAAAAATCTTTCAGATTTTACCCATTTATGTCTTAAATCGATGATCCCTTATTCTGTGATTAGTGTCTCTGCTCCTAGACTCTCCCACAAAGGGAAACAATCTGTCAGCGTTCTCCCTGCCAAACCCCCTAAGAATCTTGTACATTTCAAAAGGTCACCTCACATTCTTCTAGATTCTAATAAGGAAATTAAAAATAGATACATCAAAAGTAGGAGCAGGCCATTTATTCTACACTTCAAGCCTGTTCCACTATTCAATATGATCGTGGCTGATGATCCAACTCAGTACATGGATACATTGAAGTAGTTGGTTCAGTTTTCCTTGCAGAAGGGAAGGTTGGGAGGAGATTCCTATGGATGGAGAAACAGAGTAAATGGTTTCAGTTTGATGGCCTGTCATCAGATTCAGTTAGTATGAAATTGCACACATGCTAACACTGCATCTCTTCTCCCACTTCTTCCCCAATTATTCACTCTATTATTTAATTGCCAGAAACAGTTATGAACTGCACATGTGCTCAGTAGTTAGGTAGAGTGTGGAGGGTGAAGCATGAAGGGGTAGATCGGAGAGTGTGTGGAGAGTGGATATGAGGGACTGCGCACAGGGTGGGTATGGGAAGCGTGAAGGTGGGTGTAAGGGAGTGTGGAGGCAATGGAGGTGTGTTTGGAGTTATGGTTCACGTTTGGAGACACATGCAAAAGTTTTCTGCTTTATGCTCCTCAGGTTGTAATTTTACACCAGTTCACATTAATGGATGGAAAATCATAGGCTGACAAGCACAACAGATTGAAAAGCCTGGTCTGAACAACTGGGAGATGCTTTGACTGAGTTTTGTTCTATTTATTCATAGGATGAGGGTATTACCAGCTAGGTTGGCACTTATTGGCCATACCTAATTGCCCTGGAGCGGTTCTAACAAGAATTGCCTACTAGTAGCTCTTTATACTGGTAGCTCTTACTGCTTAATAGTAGTTGCATAGCTAATAAATAGCATTTAGAGTTCAGTAGGTAGAATAACCACTTAGTGCTGAGGAAATCAACTTCTTTCCTTACAAAAAAAGTCATTATTTGAAACAAATCATGCATTTTTTCCCTAAAGTAACATACAACTTACTTGAGCACTGCATTGGAATTCATTGAATATATTGTTTATTACACCCTTGAAAGAGATAACAGCTGGTTTGCGAAGCAGAGTGAAGCCAAGAGCTTGGGTTCATTTCCTGCACTATTTGACGTTGCCATGAAGGAATCTCCTTCTTAACTTCTTCCCTTGGCTGAGGCATGGTAAATTGTCACTGGTTGTTTCTCTCTAATGAGAGAGTAGCCCTATGGGCTGCTAAGGCTATAGAGATCACCTTTTTACAAAAGAGATAATGCACACATTACTTAACCACTTATGAACCATTTTGTGTTATTCAGTGATGAAAGAATCGGCATATTCAACTTCTAATACCAAGTTGGTTTGCTGTTCCTATTCTTAGCTACAGGTTATGATAATTTTCTACCCATAGAGATTGTACTGTTGCTGTATTAATGTACCAATCCTTTAACTGTGTCAATCCTATATTTCATTGTTCCAGCAGGTGTTTGGGTGACTCTGCATGTGAGAATTTAAAAATAACGTGTAGTGGAAGAAAGCTGTCAAGATTCACTTAGTGAGAGGGGAAACATGCCAAAATTCCATGAAGCTACAAAAAGTGTTAGAAACACTTCAGTAATGGTCTGCACTGAGTCACTGATTGCAGGAAGATACCAGGTACAAGAGAAACTTGGGAGAGGCAGTTTTGGGATGGTTTATGTCGTGCTGGACAAGAAATCCCAAAAAACTGAAGAACTGTAAGTTGAAGTTCTATACTTTTGAAAAACACCGAGGTCGCAGTATATGGCCATTAGTTATAACATTAATAAACAAATATTATGAAGCAGTAAGGCTGGATTATTTGATACAATGTGTGTGTGTGTGTGTGTGCGCACGCGCACGCAAAATGAAGGACAAAATTGACATTCAACTTAAAAACAGAAGTCTGAGTTTCAATATCTCAGATTTCACTTTGTGTTCATTTGAGAACTGTTGATTCTTTTTTGAAATTAATCCTGAAGTTTGTTTCCCTTGGCTAGAGAGTCTAGAACTAAGGACCATTGTTTCAGATGAAGGGGGTCAGCTGTTTTGGACCATGGTGAGGAGCAATATCTTCATCAGATTGTTGTGTATCATGAAACTCTTCATCCTTGGACGCAGATAATAAATACATTCAAGACTGAGATCCATAGAATTTGGACGCAAATAGAATCGAAGAGATAGAAGGAGAGGGCAAGAAAGTAGAATTGAGTTTAAGGATCAGCAATATGGCTCCTTAAGCTCCTCGAGACATCTATCCCTGCTCATATTTCTTATTTTCTTTGATTGCTGTATCATTCTTTGTTAACCCATTTATCAATTTCTCCTGTAAGTGAGAGCTTGAATCATAAAAGCATTCCTGGTTTTCTTTTGTAAATGGTTCAGCTGTACATTTTCTCACATTTGACTGGTTTGAGGCAGCCCGATAAAGCAAGGCACCACAGCAACAAGATTTTGACAGTTTGATTTCTCCAGAATCCTCTCCTTGCTTTGTTCAGTTCCCATCTTAATCAGAATGCAGTGAGTAATAATGTCTGGTTTTCTCTGGAGACGAAGGAAATTTTGAGGGACAAGGATTTTCAGATAATTCCTATCTGTTACCGAGCAACATTTTGGGAATGATGTTGGTCATTAATGCACTTTCAGCCCAATCTGGGATATATTTATGAGGGCTGATGATATAAAGCTGATTACAGTCTCAATACATGACTTAATAATATATAGTGATTGACATTTGCACCTTGGTATAGTTCCTTTGTACCTGAATCAGAAGATAATAATAAAGATTATTTGTCTATTTCACTTTTAAAAAAAAATCATTTAGAGTTCCAGTTTGCTTGTAAAATGCTAAGCTTTAAAGCATTTTTATCATTAATAAAACCTAATTAATGGCAGTAAGTGCTGTATCAATATTTTTCCATTAAATCCATTTAAATTTGAGATACAACTGGTATTTTCACTGCATTTTTAATGGTAAAACAATTAGGAACAGTGGGAGCTCTTTGAGGCTTTTAAGATAGGAATTTTTCCTTTCCGTCTGTGATTTAAGGTAGTTATAACTGTGCCAAGACATGGGTTCCATAATATTTTACAGAACGGTTAGCAATTGCCAGCTGCGTTGCCATGGAAACATATCAAAGGAAGGTCAGGAGGTGAACAATTAGGCACAGGAAGATAAAATACTCATCAAAGTGTCTTATTAGAAATTGAGTTGAGCTATACATTTGCCACATACCTGTTAGGTAAGTGCTTTTTATAGAACCCGTATGTAAGAGCTTTTCTACGTTAATGAGATTAAGGCAACAAAAGAAATAAACTAATAAGTTATTTGAAGAGAATCAAATGAGAAGAACCTCATTACAGGCTGATTCCTGGATCAACGCAGCCTCTCCGTTGTAATGTTAGATTTTGTGTGCCTTAAAGGTGAAATCATGTGGGTGCAGTAGTCGAGTATGACAAATGATTTGGTTTAAGTTGGAACCTGTTCTGCGTAGAAGGAAGAGGATGTCATCAGTGGAATTACTCATTTTCCTGTGCTATTTTCTCTCTCTCTCTCTCTCTCTCTGTATGTATATATTTATTATATATATGTATATATATCAGTGGGAATCATCTGTAGTGAAATCTTGAATGCTACATGCAGTTTTGGTTTCCTTATTTATTAAAAGGATGTAAATGCATTGGAGGTAGTTCAGAGAAGATTTACTAGATTGATACCTGGAATGAACGGAATGTTTTATGACGAAACGTTGGAGAGGCTTGGCGTGCTTCCACTGATAGAGGGATGGTTAATTGAAATGTATAAGATGCTAAATGGTCTTGAACAGCTGAATGTGGAAAGGATACTTTCTCTTGTGGGTCATCCAGAACTAGGGAGAGATAATGGGAACTGCAGATGCTGGAGATTCCAAGATAATAAAATGTGAGGCTGGATGAACACAGCAGGCCAAGCAGCATCTCAGGAGCACAAAAGCTTTTCGCAGTGAGGTTAAAATAGTATCAGAGATAAGGGGAACTGCAGATGCTGGAGATTCCAAGATAATAAAATGTGAGGCTGGATGAACACAGCAGGCCAAGCAGCATCTCAGGAGCACAAAAGCTCCTGAGATGCTGCCAGAACTAGGGAGTGCTGTTTTAAAATTAGGAGTCACCCTTTCAGGACAGAGATGAAGAAGGTTGTGCAATTTTGGAACTCTCTGCCCCAGAATGACCAGTCATTGAGTGTTTTTAATACAGAAGTGGATAGATTCATGGCAGGGAGGTGAATCATGGGTTCTTGTGAATGAGAATGTGAAATTTAAAACACAAACAGATTAGCCTTGATCATATTGAATGGCAGAACAGGCCTCAGGAGCTGAATGGTCTATTGCTTTTTCTTAACAAGTTTGTAAAACATAGTTCAGGCAAACACAGTTGCTGTTCACTGCTGTTATTACACTGGCAGATCATTGGTCCTTATGGAGATGTCACAGGCATTGCTGTTTCTGATTTCACTTGACAGTCACAGAAGCGAAGATAAAATATACAGCTGCTGGAAATCTGATGTGAAACAATAAATGGTAGAAATGTTGAGCAAGTCTGGCAGCACCTATGAACTGAGAAACAGAGCTAATGCTTCGGGTTCATAACTCCTCATCAGTTTTGGTGAAGAGCCTTCAACAGGCAATGTTGACACTGTCTCTCTCCCCACAGATGCTCTTGACCTACTGAGGATTCACACATGTGCTCGTTCCAACAGAGGTCATTGGGAACGATTCATGTCTTATTTCCCATCTCTTTTTTAGACTTGGGCATGCTACTTGACTGTAGCATACCATGGATTTTGGCAGGGGTCAGCCAATTTAACAGGAATGGGCGAGGCACTTTAAGTGACTCCTGTGGTATGTTTAGAGAAACATTCCAACAATAATCAGATTTCTTTGTTTTAACAACATCCATAGAATGTTACAATTCCCTTGTACTCCTCTGCCCTGTAGTGTTTGCCTCACTTACATTTGGAGTACTCCCTGATAACCCTACTCCCTTCAAAAATGATTGAGCATTCTAATTTTGTAGTGCCAGAACAAACATTCAATATGCACAGGAAATGCCTGACTTAAACACCTTTAATATCCTGAATGATAGGGAAATGGTGCTTGTGTGTCACCAATTTTAAAGTTTGACTCAATAACATTTGTAGTAAGAAATTTTAATGATTGATTTACATTTATGTTTGAGAATGTACATACAATTCCTCAGAAAAGACTTAAGAACTGAAATTCTGAGGTTTTTTTAATCATTTCTCTTGTAAGGTTTTCAGAAGTTTAGATAACCCACATCCACCTCATCTCTAACTTAACATTGTAGTGAATATCATTGATAACTGGAATGACTCTAGACAAGTCCCTCTCAAGGACCATCACATCCTTCCCGCAGTGTGCTGATCAGTATTGGATGCAATGCTCTAGTTGTGGCCAAACAGAGCTTTATAAAGATTCTACACAACCTTCCCATTTGCCTCCTCTATTAGTGAAACTCAAGATTTTTAACAATTTACTCACAGCTTGTTGATGCCACTGTCCTTGAAAAAATGGTGATGAGCTGCCATCTTGAGCCGTATGCTTTGCTAATCCATTGCTCAATATATCTTTGAACTTAATGGACCTGTAAACACTTGACCAAAGGATCTTCTGTTCCTGCAGCTTCTGTAGAACTGTGCTATTAGGTCCTCACTGCATCCCCCTATGCTATCTTCAGAAATGCATTTCAGATTTCCATTCACTCATGGTGCATCTGCTACGTTAGGACAGTGCTTGATGATACAATCCATCTGATCCAACTGGATAGTTACAATTCGTCCAAGTACCTCTCTGCTATAGCATCATTTTAGTACCAAAGAAAGCCATTCGATCCAGGGAGTCCATGCTAGCTATAATTGCAACAAAGTATGCATCTATATATCATTATTGATAACAAGAGTCTTTTGTTCTTTAGCTAGTCTTTATGATTCCTGTATAAAGCCTAGCATGTACTTAATGTTGAAGAACAGTTGAGCCTGAGTTTCATAATGAGGGAGGATAAATATTAGACTGTCAGCAGGATGAAATCTGTAGAGAAACAGAAATCAGTCAACCAACTTATCAGGTTATGTCAGGAGCTTGGGTTTTTCTCCTTAGGGTGAAGTGCAGGAGGTCAAGGAAGGTTTGATGGAGTTGTACAGGATTCTAAAAGGTTTGGACAAGGTAAACAATGAAAGACTGTTCTCATTAGCTGATTGTATTAGCAAAAGGGGACACAACTTTAAGATTTTGACGATGAGTCACAACAGTGAAATGAGAGGAGAATCTTAATTCTGAGGAAGGGTCATCAGACCCGAAACATTAACTCTGTTTTTTTCCTCCACAGATGCTGCCAGACCTGCTGGGCTTTTCCAGCAACTTTGTTTTTGTTCCTGATTTACAGCACCACAGTTTTTTTGGTTTTTATTTAGGGACTTAATTATACAGAGAGTGGCAATGACCTGAAACTTACTGCCTGTGAAGGTGCTAGAAGCAGAGAGACCATCAATGATATAGTAGAGCACTTGATGGAAATAAAATTACAGGCCCATGTGGAATCTGCAGAGTAATGGGATTGATAGGATGCTGTACAGAAAGCCAGCATACAGTGATGGGCCAAATGGCGTCCTTATGCATTGTAACAATTGTACAGCTGTATAACTACTTTTGGTATTGTTTAAAGATTCTAGCTTTCAGAAGTTTGAATTCAATTTTAGGGCTTCTTTTCAGCTGACATAGAAGGCATACTGGTACAGCCCCAAGCCAAGTTACTGTACTTTACTCTTAGGATCACGAGTGCTACAGAGAATAAAGAGAGAAGGGAAAGGTAATTCAAATAGATAATAGCAGGAAAAATGGGTGTCTGGATAATGTGTTACATGCTGTAGTGTTTGCATGGAGGAGCAGAGTTAACAAAAGGACAGGCTCAGGGTAAAACAAAACTGCAGTGATGTTGCCTGACCTCCATGAATGGCTTTGTCATGTTTGATTGAAGAGGAGCATTAGTCCCTGGGAATGAATGGCTAACAGAACTTGCAAAATATATGGAACAGTGGAAAAAAATGTCTTCCTAAAACTAAAGATGGAATGATGCATCATTTTTGTGAGGTGTGTTCTATCAAGGGAGGAATCCTTTAATAAGGAGATTTTCAGGGCTGTTATGATGTAGTGGTAGTGTCTCTTCCTCTAAACCAGAAGGTCTGGATTCAAACCCCACCTGCTCCTGAGGTGTGCAATGAAATCTATGAACAGGTTGACTAGAAACTTCATAATAAAGAGATTCTGAAGAAGTCATGCTGGACTCGAAACATTAACTCTATTTCTCTCTGCTTGGATGTTACTGAACCTGCTGAGGTTCTCCAGCACTTTCTGTTATTATTTCAGATTTCCAGCGTCTGCAGTACTTTAGTTTTAATTCACTGCCGCTTATGTCACAAGAATGCTCTCCTTGAAGCTTTATCTTTCCCTGTCATGGGATTTCAATTTGTCTTTTCTCACCTTGTTCATCCTTCATTGCTTTCCATTCTCGTTCAGGCGTTCGGCAACTCTGTCCCCAGGGATTGTGTGTACCCCACATGGATTCAAACTGTAGTCCCATCCTTTGTGTTTCACATCTATTGACAATTGTCTCCAAGACATAAGACACGCCTTGGACTGTGCCCCAAGATCCACACTCAGTGCTTGTGTGCTGCTGCATGCACACACTCGATCTCACTCTTCATCAACACCAACTCACTCTATCTCAAAACTATCCTAGTCCCCAGTTCCCTTCAATTTTCATCTCATCCAAAAAGAACATTTAATAACACCACTTTCCTCTCCCTTTTGGATTTTAAGGTTCCAGAGAGGAGTCATTGGACTGGAAATATTAACCCCATTCCTCTCTCCACAGATATTGCTGATTTTCTCCAGCACTTTCTGTTCTATTTCCACCATCCACAGTACTTTGCTTTTGCTTGTGTTTTATTAAAGCTTAAGGTATTTCTAATAGTTGAACAGATGTGATGAGTAGGAAGTTCCTAAGTCTTTGGGTGTAAATGTGTTAATTCCTGTGCTGTTGTGAAGTTTCCATAAACATTTGTGATCTAACTTAGTTTTAAGCAACTGATTTGTGCCTAGCATGACAATGTTCTTGAAGTTAAATTTTGTTTAGACCCCAACAGACTCTGTGGAATGATTTTCAGAGAGGAGATACTGTGGTGCAAGTTCAGCTCAAGAATCATACATTCCAGAAGAGGCCCTTTGGTCCATCAAGTTGTTACAGTCAAAAATACACCACTACCTACAATAGGAGATAACACGGTGTGAAGCTGGATGAACACAGCAGGCCAAGCAGCATCAGAGGAGCAGGAAAGTTTGATATTTCAGGTTGACACCCTTTCCTGCTCCTCTGATGCTGCTTGGCCTGCTGTGTTCATCCAGCTTCACACTGTGTTATTCTCAGATTCTCCAGCATCGGCAGTTCCTACTATCTCCATTACCTTCAATGGTCCCATTTTCCTACCCTTTGCCCCTTGTTTTTTATGTTATGTCATTTCAAATGCTCATCCAAATACTTTTTAGAGGTTTCGAAGTTTTCAACCTCAGCTACCTTCCCAGGCAATGCATTCCAGACCTCCATAACCCTCTGGGTGAAAAGGTTTGTGCTCAAATCCCCTCTAAACCACTTGCTTTCAAGCTGATAAATCTTATATTTGCATATGTTCTTAGTTCATCTTTTTCAATAATTAAACTGTGGTCTGATATTTATTTTACAAATCATTTCAATGTGTCAGCTACCTAGAGGGGTCCATAACATTTTCAGAACAACTTGCTGATTTGGGAACTTTGTTTAATTTTAGTTCCTGCATAACACCATAGAATAAAGAAGGCTTGATATTTTGTTAGTGAAATGGAACAAAATGCATAAATAGGCTCTACCTGCATGTTTGTCCCTTGTCTATGTGAAGAATGTTGACCCAAACCCTTCCTTGATTTAATTTGTTTTAAAATAGAAACAAAGCACAGTCAGGTCCTTATGAGGCTCTGAAGAAGGCTCACCCCACTTGAAATGTTAACTCTGATTTCTGTCCACAGATGCTGCCAGACCTGCTGTGCTTTTCCAGCAATTTTGTATCAGGTTCTTTTTTTAACTGATTATAGATTTACAACAAAATCTCCTTTGTCTTAAAACACCAATTCAATCACTTTCCTTGCATAATTCAACCAGGTTCTCTTTGATGTTTGATGTTAATTTTCTAAAAAGTGTATTTGTTTTATATAGAACATGAAGAGAGTTTGACAGAATTGCTAAGCAGAAACTGTTTCTAGTGGCAGAAGAGGATTGGTAATGAGAGATACAAATTTAAGGTTAATTATCAGCTCTACTTAATGGTTAGGTTTATGTTGATTTTGGCTTCATCGTTTTGCTCAACCAGTGAATTCTGTGATACTGGCAATCTTTCAGTTTCCTTGTGACTGCAATTTTATTTTTAACTTTCATTTGGCACTATAAAAGGAAGTTGAACCGCATAAAGTTTCTTGCACTCTCTCTTTATCAGATTTCCTCTTTTAAGGATATTACTTACACAAAACTGACAAAATTTACCTCCAATCTTCACTGTACACTAGCCTGTCTCCTTTTGCCTGGCTTAACAATTGAAGGAAGTTTCCACCTGGTGGAAGCTGGGTCATGAATTTATTCAAGGCTAAGCTAATTAGATTTTTGAAAGACAAAGGAGTCAAGTTTTATGGAGATTTTGGGTCCAGAGATGAAAGTGGTGCTGAAGCCGCAAATCGATCAGGCATAATGTAACCAAATGATGGAGCAAACTCACTCCTGCTCAAAAGTGGTATATTTTGCTGTGTGGACTCACCCAGTGCCTTTACAGCAACTCCAATCTCATTGTTGTCCTCATCACTCCAGTGGCTTTTCACCATGACCCTGTGACCAACACTGAACTCTTGAAATTTGTGCTTCATCAATGATGACTCACTGTCACTTAGTCTTGCTTTCCTCTAACTTAGCAATTGCTGTGAGTTTGTTCTGTAAAAGAACAGAAAATTGTCTATCCTGTGTCAAAGGGAAGGAGGAGAATAGCTGCCAAGGAGTTGCATGGTAAACTTGTCTGCAAAGACCTCTTCACAATCTGTACAATCTTTTCTGCAGCACCATTCACTGTCAGGTGATATAGTGGGATTAGGATGTGTTCAATTCCCTTCTTACTCAGAAACATTTCAGACTGTTCAGATGGACCATTATCCAACACCAATATCTCTAGCAGCAAATTGCAGAACAGCTTCTCAAAACCTCAATTGTTTTGGCACATGCGATATTACGTTTAGACTTAACATTAATCCACTTACTATAGTTGTCAATCAAATCGAGGTACACTAAAGAAGTCAGCATCTACTTATTCCCATGTTTCTTGTGTTTGACCAAATCAGAAAGGTACCTGGTTGGATCATTTCATATTTTGAGATGCACTTCACGACTGGTCACCAACTGATCAAAATTTTTTGTCATCTCTTTACATATTACTTGCCACTGTGCTTAAGACACTTGTCTAGCTTTTCAAAATGTCAGCTGTACATTGTCATTTATCTTGACCACAGTTTTGTTACATCCAGTTTCACTATTTAATACTCCTTTCTCAAAGATGACTTGGTGCTCTTCCTTACACTTCCTCAATGTAAGACGTACTATTATTGAACACTACTGTAAATGATTCGGCTCATTTTAACCGAATTCTCTTAAATCAATTCCTTCCCTTTGTTTCTTCCTACCAGCACACTTCACAAATGATAAGAAACACCATTGTCTTCCACCCTAATGTTGACTTCTCTGAACACTGCACACTGGTCAATTTCACATCAGTTTTACATAAAGCTATGCAACTTAAGCTCATTCAAGACTGGATCAGTGATGAAATTAATTTGTGAATCTCTGGTTTTCATTTCACCTTCAGGGCATGGAATTTTATCTTCAACACGTTTACTCTCTTCCTCCACATGCTGCCTTTCGTGCTGTCTGATGAGTACAACTTTTGATCTTTCTGCTTGATGACTTGAGCTTCAGTTTTCACATTGATTGCAGACACACTTAAAGATTTGCAGATTCCTGACCGAGCACTTCTGACTCTGAGTCTGTGAAGTTCACTGGAAGGACCTGGATCTCACTGAAGTTACTCCTGCCAGCTCAGGCGAAGAATTCCTTTGCATCTTTCTCTTTTGTCAATTTTCTGGTTGCACTTCATCAGAAGCCTCCTTCCACAACAGTTTATTGTCTTTGCTCAAAAGCCTGGCCTAGATTTTATTGTTTTTTTGGGTCTCCTGTGAATGCGTCTCCAGAGTGGATTGTCTAGGTTCATGCCATAGGCTCAGTGATGAGAGAGTTCTTTTAAATTCAAGAATACAGCCTGTAGCATTCTCGCGTAATGACTGTTTCTTAACTCAGTGCAATCTCGTTCTCAGCCATGCCATATTACGAATTCAGAATCTCATTAATTTCAGAAAGGTCCTTGCTACTGGCATATCACCGGCACTATTTTGGGTGACATCATGGCTCAGTGATTAGTCCTACTGCCTCACAACACCAGGGATCCAGGTTTGAATCCAGCCTTGGGTGACTGTCTGTGTGGTGTTTGGACGTTCTCTACATGGGCCCCTTGCTGGGTGTTTTTGTTTCGTCTTACAGTCCAAAGATGTGCAGGTTAGGTGGATTGGCCATGTTAACTTGACCATAGTGTCCAGGGATGCACAGGTTGGGCGGATTAATCATGGTAAATGCAGGGTTACAAGGTAAGGGTGGAAGGGTTGAGCAGTCCAGATGGGGCCAAATGGCCTCTTTCTGCATTGTACGAATTCTAGAACTGTTGCTTAAACACAATCTCTGAAGCCCTGGGCTATCCTATTGAAAGAAACATTCATTTTAACCTTATCTCTAATTTTATTCGCTTTCCACGAAATGTTTAATCTTCATTTATAATTATTCCAGCCCACTTTGTTCTGGTTGAATTCTCCCATTATCTTCAAATATATCTTCAGTACCATTTTTCAATTCTGTACCGTGCAGATTCACTGTGTACTTGAATACAATGTTCTCACAGAGCAATCTCTCAAATTGCTTAAACCTCCTCAAAGTCATCATTAGGAGTTCCAAAAATGCGAGACACAATGTTCTTTAGTCTACAATTTCTAACATGAAACCCTCGTTGTCACCTTTCTGTTGTGCATTGCATTGAGTAAGACTAACACATGCTCAACTGCAGGCTGTTATTATTGAGCAACTTTATTTACAACTTCCTAAAAGAGACAACAGCAGAGAGAGCAATGTAAGAAAACGTGCTCAGCTATTACGGTACATTATAGAGGGAGGTCAGTTAGATCTCCCTAGTCAGAGTGCAGGACGATGGTGCCCTTACTTTATGGTACAATGGTACTGTCCTTACCTTGGAGGCCTGAGTTCAAGGCCCACCATCTGAACTAGTTGAACAAAAATAATCTATCACAAAGTGCAAAGGGAGTGCACAGGCAAATAAGGAACAAAAACAAAGTTCCTGGAGAAGCTCAGCAGGTCTGGCAGCATCTGTGAAGGAGAAAACAGAGTTAAGTTTCGAGTCCAGTGAACATTCCTCAGGACTCGACCCGAAATGTTAACTCTGTTTTCTCCTTCACATATGCTGCCAGACCTGCTGATAACAATATCAATATGGACTCGTTAGCCTGATCTCTATGGTGTAATTTCCAGGTGCTGTGCATTATGATATTGTTACCAGCATGTTACATTCTGGAACAAAAACATAGTTGCTGGAGAAGCTCAGCAGGTCTGGCAGCATACGTGAAGGAGAAAACAGAGTTAACATTTCGGGTTGAGTCGTGAGGAAGGTTCACCGGACCCCAAACTTTAACTCTGTTTTCTCCTTCACAGATGCTGCCAGAACTAATGAGGTTGCCCAGCAATTTTGTTTTTGTTCCTTATTAATAGCATCCACAGTTCTTTCAGTTTTTATTTATGTTACATTCTGGTCTCTCTGTATACAAATTACTGATGACTTTTGGTTGGGATAGAGTACTCCTATCAATCCTTCATCCCAGGATAGTTTTAGGGGCTGTTCAATAGATTGTGGCAAAAGATGAGCCATGCGTAATTCCAAGCAGCAAAGAATTTTGTCATTATAACAGGAGAACAGAGGATTAGATAAGGTGGACAATGAGAGCCATTTTCCTCGGATGGAGATGGCTAGCATGAGGGGACGTAGATTTAAATTGAGGGGTGATAGATATAGGACAGAAGTCAGATGTCGGTTCTTTACTCAGTGAGTAGTAAGGGTGTGGAATACCCTGCCTGCAACATTAGTAGACTCGCCAACTTTAAGGGCATTTAAATGGTCATTGGATAAACATTATAACATTATAACTGAGTACATATTATAATAACATTTTGACTATTGCTAAATGAGGTAGGTGAGATATTCCATTTCTATCAGTAGACTGTGTCTAACTGCTACTTGGAGCTCTCGGAGTTGTGGAAACATTCATGTTGGCAAATTTGGACAAGGCTCATTTAATTGTCTCCACAATGCACCACTGAGAAAAAAATACTTTGGAGTCAGTTAAATAGAATGCTAAAGAGTTGAAAAATAGAATGCGCTTTCTCGGATTTGAATCTCTAATGAGTGGTCTTGGAAAATAGACAAAAACTTCGTTTTGCTCAGTGTCTGTGGACTTTTTAAAAGTGTGTTCAACATTTAGATAATTTGGCTTTTATTTAATAGTTTATTTTGTTCTTTTTGGCTTTCATTTATTTCTTTTTTTGTGTAAAAAGCCTCTGTTCTGTTGTTGAAGAAACTCTGTAGCCCTCTGTGACTATGTTTAAGCAACTGGCAAACCCGATAACTAAAATGAAACAAATATGCTCTACCAAGCCAGATTTTATTCTGGAATCTGATTTGTCCAGTAACACCGTCAGCTAGGATCATAAGAGTTGCGCAAGAAATAAAAATGCAGGTGTGATTTAATCTTATGCGATGCGGTAAATAAGCAGTATAAGAATGATCATATAATCTACCCGATTTTCATTTCAATGGTGTATGATGGGAGGCTGATTTCCCTACCCCTCAACTCCCTCCCTGAATTCTTTCACACTAGTAGGAAGAAGTGGTTCTGTTAGGGGACAGTGTTCTGTGGAAGGATGGTGACTTCATTGAGAGATGTAGTTGTCCTGGCCTGTAGAAATAATCTGCGTGTGGTATGTTTGCAGACCAGCGTTACGATGAAGGGTTGATCAGCCATGCCATAGCTCACATCTGTGTGGAGCATGCAGCCCGGAGGTTGATGGAGAAAAGCTGCAATGCAAAATAAAAGGTGGAAAGACAGGTTGACAGAGGGACACACAGTTTACAGAGAGTTATTGATAGGTTAAATAAGTGGGCAAGAGGTTGGGAAGGATGTGGAAGCACTAGAAAGGGTGTGGAGGAGATTTACCAGGATGTTGCCTGGTATGGAGGGAAGAGGAAAGGCTGAGGGACTTGAGGCTGTTTTTGTTAGAGAGAAGAAGGTTAAGAAGTGACTTAATAGAGACTTACAAGATGATCAGAGGGTTAGATAGGGTGGACAGTGAGAGCCATTTTCCTCGGATGGAGATGGCTAGCACGAGGGGACGTAGATTTAAATTGAGGAGTGATAGATATAGGACAGAAGTCAGATGTAGGTTCTTTACTCAGTGAGTAGTAAGGGTGTGGAATGCCCTGCCTGCAACATGAGTAGACCCACCAACTTTAAGGGCATTTAAATGGTCATTGAATAAACATATGGATAATAATGGAATAGTGTAGGTCAGATGGGCTTCAGTTTGGTTTCATATGTCAGCGCAACATCAAGGGCTGAAGGGCCTGTACTGCACTGTAGTGTTCTATGTTCTAAGTATTGGTGATGGACAGCATGTAGTATGTGAGGTTAAAGTATGAAGATCTTAGTCTGAGTAAACAGGTTGAACTTAATAATGGAATCAGACATATAACAAAGACAATCTCATTACAAGGAAATTTAGCAGGTTATTTTCAGTGTGGATCACCATGGGTGTTTTTGCAGGTTTTTTTTATCTATATGTTTCCAGCATAAAGGCAGTGCAACTCTCTACCTCAAGCTCATGTACAGGTCATTCTGTAATTTGTGAATTACACCTCCTGGGGGCACTTGTGCTGCACCGTTTGCAAGTTCTAAACTCTTATTGATTGATGTTCAGATTTTACAAATATCACCACACATATTCAGGTCAAACACCAGTCCAGTGACAGCTTTGAACTTTGTAGAAATATTTAAAAGTTTTCTGTGGCAGAAAAGTACTGTTATGCCAAATTATAAACATTTGACATTGTGAATTGAACCTTCTGGGAATTGGGATGAACATGGCAAATGCATTTCAGAAGCTTACATAGAGTCATCAAGGAAACGCTCTGAATGCTGAACATAGCTGGATTGAAACCCAGCTCTGTAATGAGGTAGCAGCATTAGAGAGGACTTGGATGAAATACACAGGCATCGTAGGAACGATCATATAATCTACCTGATCTTCCTTCAATTTCAATGGTGTATGATGGGAGGCTGATTTCCCTCTCCCTCCGAATCCCTCCCTGAATTTTTTCACACCAGTAGGAAGGAGCCTTAGCGAGCGCGTCATGGGTAGGAATTTTAGTGAGGTGGTCACACCAAATGTACAGGAAGAGAGTAGCTGGGTGACCACCAAGAAAGGCAAAGGGAGTAGGCAGAGAGTGCAGGAATCCCCTGTGGCCATTCCCCTTGAAAACATGTATACCATTTTGGGTAATAAAGTGTAGAGCTGGATGAACACAGCAGGCAAAGCAGCATCTTAGGAGCAGGAAAGCTGAAAGGTCCAGACCCGAAACATCAGCTTTCCTGCTCCACTGATGCTGCTTGGCCTGCTGTAGTCATCCAGCTCCACACCTTGTTACCTCAGATTCTGTAGCATCTGCAGTTCCTACTATCTCTGATACCATTTTGGATACTGTTGGAAGGAATTGCCGATCAGGGGAAAACACCAGTAGCCGGTTTGGTGGCACTATACCTGGCTCTGAGGCACAGTGGGAAAGGGTAAGGGAAACGGTACCTTAGTGACAGGAGATTCGATAGGTAGGGGGACAGGCAGGAGAGCTTGTTGCACACAACGGGAATCCGGAATGATGTGTTGCTTCCTGGGTGCCAGGGTCTGGGACGTCTTGGAGTGGCCGCAGAAAGTTCTCAAGGGGGAAGAGTGAACAGTCAGAAGTCATTTTGCACATTGGCAAAAATGCTGTAGGTAGAAATAGGGATCAGGTCCTGCGGAGTGATTATAGAGAGCTAGGGAAAATGTTAAAAACCAGGACCTCGATGTGCTAATGAGGTTATGAACAGGAGGATATGGCAAATGAATGCGGTGCTAAAGAATTGGTGCAGGGGGCTAGGGATTCAGAGTCCTGATCATTAAGATAGTTTCTGGGGCAGCGGTGAACTGCTCAAGACGGATGGGTTGCACTTGACAGAAGGGGCACCAATATCCTGGTGGGCAGATCTCCTTGTGCTGCAAAGGAGGGGTTAATCTAGATTGGCAGGGGTGTGGGATCCACAATAGCAGGGAGGCAAGTGCGAGGCTGGATGGAGATACAGTAATCAGAAATAGCAAGTTGAAGAGACAGGTCAGGCTGGAACAGGACAGAGTGAAGAATGCCTGCTGGATTAAACTGCATCTATTTCAATGCAAGAGGGCTGACAGGTAAGGCCGATGAACTCAGGGCATGGATAGGTACGTGGGGTTGGGATATTATAGCCATTACAAAAACATTGCTAAGGGAGGGACAGGACTGGCAGTGTAATGTGCCAAGGTTCAGGTGCTTTAGGCAGGGCAGAGGTGGAGGGGGGTGTGAGAGTTGTATTTTTGGTTAAGGAGAGAATCACCCCAGTAGTCAGGGATGAATTAACTGAGGGATCATCCAGTGAGGCTTTGAGGGTGGAGCTAAGAAATAAGGAGGGGATGGTGTGACCTTATTGGGGTTGCACTATAGGCTCCCAGATAGTCAACATGAATTAAAGGAACAAATATGCAGTGAGACTTGCTGGAGAAATAAAGTTGTCATACTGGCAGATATTAATTCTTGTAACATAGACTGGGACTGCCATAGTGTCAAGGGCTTAGATGGGGTAGAATTTATTAAATGTGTTCAGGAAGGTTTCATTAAGCACTACACAGAGGTCCTACTCAGGAAGGGGCAAAACTTGACCTGCTCTTGGGAAATGGGGCAGGACAGGTGATTGTGCTGACAGTGGGGGGAGCAGTTTGGGACCAGTGACCATAGTTCTGTAAACTCTAAAATAGTTATGGAGAAGGACAAAACAGATTCAAGTTCTAAACTGGGGCAAGGTGAATTTTGATGGAATTAGACAGGACCTTGCAAAGGGTGATTCAAATAGTTTGTTTGCAGGCAAAGGGACCTCTGGCAAGTGGGAGGCCTTTAAAAATGTGATAAGTTCCTGTGAGGGTGAAGGGCAAGGATGGAAGGAGTAGGGAATCCTGGGTGACAAGAGATGTTGAGGCTTTGACCAGAAAATAGAAGGAGGCATGGCTCAGGAGCAGGCAGCCGGGATCAAGGGATCCCTGGAGGTATACAGGGGATACAGGAATTTACTGAAGAAGGAATTCAGGAGGGTGCAAAGGGGGTACGAGACATCTTAGGCTGAGAAGATTAGAGTGAATCCAGAGAAATTCTTTTAAGTATGTTAAAGGCAAAAGAATAACTAGAGAGAGAATGGGACCCCTCAAGGACTAAAGTGGACATGTATGTGTGGAACTGCAAGAGATGGGCGAGGTCCTCAATGAATACTTCTCCTCTGTATTTACCATGGAGAAAAATACAAAGACTTGGGAACTTGAAGAAGTTAGTGGCGATATCTTGGGGTCAGTCCATATCACAGTAGAGGTGGTGTTTGAAGTATTAAAATGTATGAAGGTGGATAAATCTCCTAATCCTGACCAAATATATCTACAAAACATACAAGAGGCTAGAGAAGAAATCGCGGGGGCCCTGGGTGATATATTTGCATCATCATTAGCCAAAGGTGAAGTCCCAGAAAACTGGAGGGTAGTGAATGTCGTGCCCTTATTCAAGAAGGGCTGCAAAGAAAAACCTGGGTATTATAGACCATTAAGTTTTAGGTAAGTTACATGAAATGATTCTGAGGGATGAGATACACATGCATTTGGAAAGACAGGGTTTGATTAGGAGTAGTCAGCATGGCTTGCGCGTGGGAGATCACGCCTCACAAATTTGTTAGAGTTCTTTGATGAAGTGACCAGGAAGGTCAATGGGGGCAGAGTAGTAGATGTAGTCAATATGGATTTCAGTAAGACCTTTGATAACGTTCCAGATGGTAGGCTGCGGTAGACGGTTACATCACATGGAATTCAGGGAGAGCGGCAAATTGGATGCACAATTGGCTTGAAGGTGGGTAGCAGAGAGTAATAGTGTAAGGATGCTTATTGGACTGGAGGCCTGTGACTAGTGGTGTGCCCCAGGGCTCAGTGCTAGGCCCATTGCTGTTTGTCATCTATATCAATGATTTGGATAAGAATGTACAAGGCATGATTAGTAAGTTTGCGGATGACACTAAAATATGCAGTATTGTGGACAGTGAGGAAGGTTATCAGAAATTGCAGCAGGATCTTGATCAGCTGGGGAAGTGGGCTGAGAAGTGGCAAATGGAGTTTCATATAGACAAGTGTCAGGTGTTTCATTTTGGAAAGTCAAATCAAGATAGGAGTTTCATGGCGAATGGTAGGGCCTTAAGGAGTGTAGTGGCAGAGAGGATTCTTGGAGTTCAGGTACATGGTTCTCTGAAAGTGGAGTCACAGTTAGACAGGGCAGTGAAGAAGGCTTATGGTCTTCATCAGTCAGGGTACTGAGTATAGAAGTTGGGAAGTTATGCTGTGTTGTACATGACGTTGGTGAGGCTGTTTTTGGTGTATTGTGTTTAGTTTTGGTCACCTTGCTATAGGAAGGATGTTATTAAACTGGAAAGAGTGCAGAAGAAATTTACAAGGATGTTGCCAGGACTCAAGGCACTGAGTTATTAGGACAGGTTGGACAGGCTAGGACTCTTTTCTCTCCTGTGTAGGAGGCTGAGGGAGGATCTGATAGAAGCATATAAAATCATGAGAGGCAATGGACAGGCTAAATGCACTCAGTCTTTTTCCCAAGGTTGGGGAATCAAGGACTGGAGGGCATCAGTTTAAGGTAAGAGGGGAAAGAATACATGGGAACCTGAGGGGCAGCTTTTTTACACAAAGGGTGGTACACATATGGAATGAGCTGCCAGCGGAAGTGGTTAAGGTGGATACATTAACAGCATTTAAAAGATCTTTGGACGAATACATGGATAGGAACGGCTTAGAAGGATATGGGCCGAGTGCAGGGAAATGGGGCTTAGCATGGATGGACATTTTGGTCAGCGCAGACCAGTTTGGGCTGAAGGGCCTGTCTCCATGCTGTAGGACTCTAAGACTCTATAACGTTTCCTTAACAGTGGGAATACTGAATGCTGAAATTCATTCACATTTTCTTTGTAGCATGCATTACCTTATCAGCAAATACACAATTAAAAAAAATTATACTTTTCAATCCACAACCTTCCTGTTGTTTAAAGGCTTCAGTATCTTCGAGCAGTATTGCAACAATATCACAGAGGTGCTCCTCATTAGGCATAAATCAACAGGGGATGGGCGGATTTAAGAAAAAGAGAGAAAATTATGCAGTAAAGCAGGAATAGGCTGTTCGACTCCTTAAGCCTGCACTGCCATTCATTATAATTGTGACTGATCATCAACTCAACATTCTAACCTGGCCAATGACTGAAACGGAAAAGACCTGCTTAATCTGCCAAAGTTTGAGATTGGATGAGGGACCCTTAGATCTTCAGACTAATGTACTCCCGCCTGGCACATGGATTACATCAACTAACTTAAGGCAGTAGAAATCATGGAATAATCTTTCAATGATGTAACAGTAAAACTCAAGCCTGAATTCCACATGTTGTAGTAGTTAGTTTTAAGATGTAATGAATGGTGTTATAAAGAAGCCCATACTTATAGGCAACCTGGCGCTCTCTTTGACCAGCCTGCTTTGAACCCAATTAATGGATGTGAATTCACTCAAAAAAAGATTCCCCACTTCCAATCATGTGCTTTCCTGCTTCATATCCCCATAATTCATGTGCTTACCTATCTTTCCCTTACATGTATCTATACTATTCAACTCTGTGTGATAGTACATTCCATATTCCGTCTTTCTGGGTAAAGGAGGTTCTGATGAACAGTTCTGATGAAGAATCACCAGACTGAAAATGTTAACTCTGCTTTCTTCACATAAATGTTGTGAGAACTGCTGAATTTTGCCAGCAATTTCTGTTTTGCTTCAGATTCTCAGTGTCCGCAGTTCTTTGTTTTATGTTAGAATTTCTTATAAATCCTGATTTGTATTTTATTTAAAATGATCTTGTATTTAAAGTCCCTAGCATAAGTCTCCCCCAGAAAAATAAAAATAAGAAGAAAAGACTTGCATTTATATAGCACTTTACCTGATATCTCAAAGTGCATTACAGCCAATGAAATGCTGTTCCAAAGAAGACATAATGTCGGAAATGTGGCAGTTAATTTCACACAAAAAAAACTCCAGCAACGTGAAGAGATAACAAGGTGTAGAGCTGGACAAACACAGCAGACCAAACAGCAACAGAGGAGCAGGAAATTTCTAAAGAAGGGTCCGGACCCAAAATGTCAGCTTTCCTGCTCCTCTGATGCTGCCTGACCTGCTGTGTTCATCCAGCTCTAAGCCTTGTTATCTCAGATTCTCTAACATCGGCAGTTCCTACTGCCTGTAGCAACATGAATATGATAATGATCAGATAACCTGTTTAATTGTGATGTTGATTGCAGGATACATATTAAATCCTGCTCTTCACAATGATGTCGTGGGATCTTTTATATTAATCTGAGCAAACAGAGGAGTCTAATCTAAAAGGCAGCACTTCTGAGAGTGCGCTACTTCCTCAGTACCACAGTGGAGCACAATCTTGACTTTGTACTTAAGCCCTAGAGTGGGACTCAAATGTAGCCCCTTGTGATTTAGAAGTGAGAGTGTTGCCTTGAAGCCCCTACCTATGAGTCTCCAGGCAATTCCAAAACTGCCCGTAAGGCCCTGGCCACATCAGCACCCTCCACTCCCTTTGAAGTGTCCCTTATTTTCTTCCCCTCAAGCCAATGAGTTGGTCACTCATGTCTTGGTCAGCCAATTTATACAACAGCAAGATTTTTTTACATTCTTTAAGGGATGAAAGCATTGTTGGCAAGGCCAACATTTGTTACCTGTCCCTAACTGCCCTTGAACTGAATGGCTTGCTAGCTCATTTCAGAGGGTAGATAAGTGTCAACTACATTGCTGTCATATGGAGAATCTGGAGTAAGCTAGACCATGGAAACAGAGAAACTAGGAAGGGGAGTAGGCCATTTGGCCCTTCGCTACCGTTCAATATGATAATGGCTGATCTTCCAAATCAGTCCCCTGTGTCTGCCTTCTCCCATATACCCTTTGATCCTTATAGCCATAAGAACTATATCAAACTCCTTCTTGAAAACATTCAATGATACGCCCTCAACCGCTTGCTGTGGCAGAGAATTCCGAAGACTCACCACTGTCTGGGTGAAGACATTTCTGCTCAACTCAGTCCTAAATGGCCTACCGTGTATCCTTAGACTTGACCCATGATTTGAAACTGCCCAATTGTCAGGAATATCGTTCCTGTATTTATTCTGCCAGGCCTTTTCTTAGGTTTCTACAAGATTCCTATTTGTATTTTGGAAGAAGGCAGGGAATGATGGATTTCCTTACCTCAAGGAAATATTAATGAATGAGATAGGTTTTTACAAAAATCAGCGACAGTTTTATTGTCACTATTATTGAGATGATTGTGATATCGTATGCAGATTTTATTAATTCAATTATGGAATTTGAACTCATGACCTTTAGGCCACTAGTTACTAATCCCAATAATATTATAATTTCATCACTACCACCTCCCCTAGATAGGCATATCGTTCGTCCAAGCTAAGGGTGGCTTGTTCCTTGAGCATTGAGTAAGATTTGAAGTAAGTCAGGCCTGCCATGGAATAGATTCACTAAGATGCTGCACAGAATTATGTAGAAAGAGGACAACTACATAACAGATGGTGACCCTTTGATGTAATAGTGCTAGGATTTGGAAAATAATATACAATCTTGCATTGCCTAACCATTGATAAAGTGAAATAATTTTATTTCCAAAAAATTACAGTTATCATTTTGAGTATTCTTGTGAACCAGTTGTGGAAGTGGTTACAGCTTGTAAAATGTCTACATCACCAACAAAAACCTTTTCCATTTGAAAATTTACCATAGAAAAGTAACTTCCTGCAAAGCTGCTGGTGAACTGTGAGTTGGAAGATAATAATGGAGAATGTACTTCCAGCCACTTAAGTGCTGTGGAGAGCAACTGTGATGCTATTTTTAAGCAAGACTTTTTTTTCTGGTTGCAACCTGCTTAACTGTTTAATCTCTTGACAATGACATTTCTGGTGCTCCCCACTGTATTGTGATGCTTGGACTAATGTGAATTTGACCACAGATTGGTAAGACAGGAAATAGCACCATGACAGGGGTTTATACTGCTTGAATATGGAGTAGGTTCTTATAATTCCCTGTGGTCGAGAAAACTTACCAGGATCTGGATATACACAGGGTGGCTCTGTGTGTGTTGTTTTGCAGGGAGCAACCTTGGGTAACATCTTCAATGGCTGCAATGTTAGTAAAATCTTCCCCTGTTGTGGATTAGCAGCACACATCCACATTATTTGAATAATCTGATTGATATTGTTAAAAGTGTTAGCATTTAATTGTAACAATCCAGTGATAAGGCTATCACAGCCTGCTTGATTCCCTGAATGCAATGTGTTTGAATATTCTTGCATTAAAGTATTGAAGTCTTCATTATGGCAAACGAAAACGGTATTCAGGAATCCAGAAGTAGTTAACAGATGGAGCACAATTTTCAAGCAGGAAATATGACAACAATGTTTCGGCACTGATCTCTCTCTGTTAAGAATGTTAGAGCCATGATTAAAGTGTGAGTCAACGTTTAGTGCCTGTTGTTACCCAAATGCTAATGGAAGTAGTCACAAATTTGATGATAATAGCAACTTTGTAAGTTTTACAATCAATCTGTCATATAGGAAAAGAGCAGGACTAATTAGGTGAAAGAGCCAACAGTTGCATGATCGGCCAAATAGCCTATTCTCAGCTACAGAATGTACTGTTCAATCTGTATGGTGATCCCAGCTACTGACTAGTAGTCTATAATTGAAATGCTCTCCTTCAGTTATATAACCTATAGTTAATTTGTAATGACTATTACTGTTAGGTAAACGTGAAACTTAATGCTGAAGAGAAAACTTGTTTTCGGACTGATGCTTCGTCATACGAGAAAATTAATATGTTTATCAAAGTACACGCCGAATTAAATCTGGTTTAAAGCTACATTCCTCGTGTTCCAATCCTGCCAAGCCCTCACTGAATCCTATGTCTGCAACATCTACCAGCCCTATCAATCCCAAACCAGGTAGTGAAGTGTAAACTAGATTCAAATCCTTTGTTTGATAATAGGCTTATTTACAGAATGCAGTATTACATATGTCTGTTTCTTAACTACTACGAATAGTGTCCTGCAGTCTCCCTTTATACCATTTTGGTAAACCAGTGGAAACAATGGACCCAAATTAAGTTAAATAAAAGAAATCAAAATAGGTAGCTCCCTAAATTTGGTTTACTAGTGTGATAATGCAGCATCACATGGATACCAATGGATTTCACACTTTTCCACACCAAGGTCATCCTGGGACAGGTGTAACCACAGAAGAGGGACAGGTAGTCAAGCACAACCCTCTCGACTGCCCACTGCCTGGACTTATTCTTGACCAACTTGGCTAAGCTCAGGATCAGACCAGGCCTGACAATCAGTCTCACTTTATAGAAAGTATTTTTAATCAACCTTTTAGGATATGACACAGCTGTGCGACTGAGCCAAGACCTTCCAACCAGAGGTCAGGCCACTAACACTGAGCAACACGACCCCCAATCTCCCATTATTTATGCTGTGAGCTCATTTAAAAAAATGTGCTCCTGTTTATGTTAACAAGAGAATTACCATAGATAGGGTCCTCCACCAAGATCCCAGTGGTGCCTGCACTTGTGGGTGTCATGGTGGCACAGTGGTTAGCACTGCTGCCTCATAGCGCCAGGGATCCGGGTTCAATTCCATCCTCGGGTGACTGTCTGTGTGCAGTTTGCACATTCTCCCCCCATCTGTCTGGGTTTTCTCCGGGTGCTCCAGTTTCCTCCCACAGTCCAACTAATGTGCAGGTTAGGTGGATTGGCCATGCTAAATTGCCTGTAGTGTTCAGTGATGTGTAGGTTAGGTGGGTTGTAGGGGGATGGGTTTGAGGGTTGGTGTGGACTTGTTGGGCCGAAGGGCCTGTTTCCACACTGTGGGGATTCTATGATCTCTGCTTTCCTCCAACTCTGTCTACTCATGTATCTCACTCCCAACTCCACCTTCAACCTTTTGGCACCTGCATCTTCTCATGTTTTGGAATTCTCTCCTTGCTATGGTTGTCCTCTTAACACTCCCCTCAAAAGCCATCTCCTTGACCAAATTTCTGATCACCCTTCCTCCATCTATAGCATAGCACTCAATTTGATTATGCTTTACACACTTTGGGACTTAGTTGGCTGGATGCCTGGTTCATGATACAGAGCGATACCAACAGGATTAGTTCAGTTCCCACACTGGGTGAGTTTACCTTGGAGTCTCTTTCTCATCCCCACTGTTTGCCTGAGGTGTGGTGACCCTCAGGTTAAACTCACCATCAGTTGTTTATCTTTCGTGAGAGACTAGTTCTGTAGTGAATCTACCTTTATACTATTTTCTTCACAGATTGGTAAGCTGTATCTGGTTTTATAACAATAAGGGTGCTTATACAATGTTATGGCTGGTATCAGGGCCAATGAAAGACAGGGGTTGAGTAAGTGAAATTCCACTTGTGTAATTTTAAAGTGAAAGACAGTAAGTTTAGAGGGAACTTGCAGAAAAATATTTTCACCCAAAGGGTGGTGAAAATCCGGAATGCACTGCCTTGGAGGGTAGTTGAGGCAGGAAATCTCACAAACTTTAGAAAGTGTTTGGATGAACACTTGAAATGTCATAACATTCAAGGCTATGGGCCTAGTGCAGGAAAGTAGGACTAGTGTAGGTAGCAGTATATTTTTGGTGGTACAGACTTGATGGGCTGAAGGGCCTGTTCTGTACTCTATGAGTGTGTGGTTCCATGATTCTATGATTAAATGACACACTGCATTTTTAAAGGGTGGATTTCTCTGACTTTCCCTTCAAATCTAGGCATCTAATCAGTAGTGTGTGCGCACGTGTGTGTGTGCGTGTGTTTGTGTGTTTTTAAATGTGTAAAATGTATACTTGTCAGTTTCATTTCTAGAATAGTTATCATTTTAAACAATAAAAATGGAGAATGTCTGTAATCTGTGATGTATATCATTATTCTGTCAATCATACAGAGACAGTGCACTCATTTAATACAAATACTAGGTTTAAATTCTGCTCAAATGAACAATTTATCCTCCAGCTCTTCATGAAATAATTTTGATAAACAAAGCAAATTCATTTTTGTTAAAGAGTGAGAAAGATGTAATCTAACCAATTGACCAGTTTAAGGGCTCTGGGGACAGTTTAGGTAATTGTACAATCTCAGCTACAGGATCTGCCTTCAGCTCATACAACCACTGCACCAGGAATAAGCCCCAAGTACAAGATTCAGCCCAAATCAGTTATGGCCTTTAATTAAGACCAATTAAAATGAACTCAGTTAGTGAAATATAGACACAAAGTTAGGGTAAATTTACTCTTATTGCAAATGATGGATGTGAGTTTGCTCGCTGAGCTGGAAGGTTCGTTTTCAGACGTTTCATCACCATACTAGGTAACATCATCAGTGAGCCTCAGTCAGAGGCTCACTGATGATGTTACCTAGAATGGTGACGAAACGTCTGAAAACTAACCTTCCAGCTCAGCGAGCAAACTCACATCCAGTACCTCAACCTGAGCTATAAATCTTCTCAAAACTCGCTATTGCAAATGATCTCCATATTTTGGAGATTAGAAATTTCAAAGACTGAAGAAAAAACTTAAGTAAATGTGTTTTGGTCAACATTTTGAATGATTTATTTGGTTTTTTAGATGTAGGATGGCAAAATGTTTTTATGTTTTGTCCAGCACAGTAAACTGAGACTTACATAAATAGCACATATACCGCAGCTAGACTGACTAGATGAAAGCAACATAACCTCCTCGACATATAATTTTTCACAAGAATTTCAATTCTAAATGCTTACGTATAGAATTTTTGATGCTGCTAATGTTTGGCAAAATGTTTCTGGAGGAAACTGACATGCTAAATGTTTTGTTAATTACGAACAACATTTAACAAAGGATGCACAGACACAGAGTCATAGAGATTTGCATACGAAAGGAGACCATTTGGCCCAGCATTACCCTGGCCCGGGTAAGGGTCCCATACTCAGAATTATGAGTTGTGGAGGATGGTGCAACAAACAAGTGTTTGACAGTGATGATGGGAGAGCTTGACCCTCGAGGGATATCAGCCACTTAATGACTGAGCATCCTGCAGGAACACAAGGGAGGCATTGAGGGAACAACCTCATGCATTCTTTTACCTAGTCAGATTGCTGATTGAAAATGAAAATTAGAGGCTTCTACCAACTAAGAAAGTGCAAGACTGGAGGAATGAACACAGAACCTGCCCTTAGGCAGATTATTGCTATATAATGCTATTGAGGGGGTACCCAGATTTGGGCCGGAGACTGCTTGATCTGCAATGAAATGCTCTACCACTTAGCTGTCCAGAAATTGAAATTTGAAATTGAAGGCACATATTAATTATGTTATGTTAATAATTATAGCCTTGTTTGATAGGTCACAAGGTTATGTTTCTTTCAGGTAATCAGTCTTGTTGCTGTATATGTGCTATTTATGCAAGTCTTGGTTTACTGTGCTGGACATAAGCCAAATGGTTAATCGATGGCTTTTCTGGATAAGACATTCATTATTTCTGTTACTGAATGTTCTAGTTAATTATAGCCTTATGTTTGGTAATTCGTTGTGAGTCACCAGTGTTATTGCTCAGCAATGGGTATTTGTAGCTACCAATTAGGGGACTTGTGACACAGTTGTTTGTGGAGACAGGAGATGGTGAAGGCAACTAAATGCTGGAAATTTCTTAAATCCAAGCCATATGTATTCAGGTATCAACATTCAATGTTAGGCTTAGCAGAGGAGGAGAATACCCACAGAATTCTGTGAGCTCTCTGTATCTGCAAAATTCAACATTGAGCTTATGTGGGATTTATCTGAATCACCGATATACACAGAACCCTGCAAAACACCACTGTAGAATATCCACTGCAGTGGAAAAAAAAGGCTGTCAGTTTTCTCCCACCTGACCAATTATTGTATCCAGTTTTCTACCCTTCCTAACCTCAATTTCATGTCCCTCAATCATGCATTTCTGGCAATCTGCTCTGTGTACCTTGTCAGAAGCTTCTATGAAGTCCTTTTACATTGTATTCACTGCATTACCATTATCTACCATGCTTGATAACTTGTATTTCTGTTGAATTGTATACTGAGAAATTCAAATTACATACACCCTTATCATCTCTGTTTCCCTTTTTACAAATCATTACTATGTTGGTCACTGTCCAATCTCAATAGAGTGGTGAAAGTTCACTTCTAGAGCTTCAGTCCCTCAACTCTTGGAATTTTAAAAAAAGGAATGATTTGCATTTCCATGGCACGTTTCACAATCGCAGGGCATCCCAAAGCATTTCATAGTCTACACAGTTCTTTTGAAGTGCTACATAGCAGACCAATACCCCTCAAAATATATTAAGATAGCCTAGACCCTAACATTCCAGATGCAATTTGATTGGTCAAACTTCTCAAATTTATGCAAACATGCTTTATTTTTACACGACAGTTAAACTACAGACAAAATTTTTTTAAAAATTGGCTTAACTGTGACTCTATTGAAATGCTTAACAAAATAATATGCGTATTAACTACTGCTAATTAACTGTTTCGATATAGTAACATTCCATAAACAAGCCCTTAACAATAGCAAATTCAGCAAAACAGATTGTCTCACATGCAATTCTAGCAGCAGGAAGGGAATCCCAGCTTTTATGTAACAGAGAAAGAAATAAGAGCTTCCACATCCAGCTTCAAGATCCCAGCAACTGCAGAAAGCTAAAACTAAAAATCCTGGTTCAGTAGGAGCTTGACTGCCCCAGTCAGGCTGCTTCTATTATCCCCACATCAAAAAAAACCTCCAAGGCCCCATAAGCTGTTTACTGTCAACAAGTTCTGAAGAAGGGTCACCGGACCCGAAATGTTAACTCGGTTTTCTCCTCCACAAATACTGCCAGACCTGCTGAGCTTTTCCAGCAACTTTGCTTATCCTGATTTACAGCATCCGCAGCTATTTTGGTGTTTATTAAGCTGTTTACTTTAATGGCTTTGAGCAGACCACTCTGTCCCTCTGCCTCAATTTTCCTTCATAAAAGAAATCCAAAATACACCTCTTACAGCCACAGTATGGTCATACCGTCGTAATGAAGGGAATGCAAAAAGGTCCCACAAACAGCAATGAGAGAACAGTCAGAATATCTGCTTTCATGATGTTGATGGAAGGATAAATAATGTGATGTTACTACATAGAACATAGAACATTACAGCACAGTACAGGCCCTTCGGCCCTCAATGTTGTGCCGACCTGTCAACCACATCAACCGGTTTACTCTCATCTACCTGTTTGGTCACCTTCTCAAAGAACTCAATAAGGTTTGTGAGGCACGTCCTTCCCTTCACTAAACCGTGCTGACTATCCCTAATCAAATTATTCTTTTTGAGATGATTATAAATCCTATCCCTTATAACCTTTTCCAACACTTTACCAACAACTGAGGTAAGGCTCACTGGTCTATAATTACCAGGGTTGTCTCTATTCCCCTTCTTGAACAGGGGAACCACATTTGCTATCCTCCAGTCGTCTGGCACTATTCCTGTAGACAATGACGAGTTAAAGATCAATGTCAAATGCTTGGCAATCTCCTTCCTGGCTTCCCAGAGGATCCTAGGATAAATCCCATCCGGCCCAGGGGACTTATCTATCTTCACACTCTGTAGGATTTCCAATATCTCTTCCTTGTGAACCTCAATCCCACCTAGTCTAGTAGCCTGTATCTCCGTATTCTCCTTGACAACATTGTCGTTTTCTCGAGTGAATACTGTCGAAAAATATTAATTTAGTGTTTCCCCTATCTCCTCTGACTCCACACACAACTTCCCACTACTATCCTTCATTGGCCCTAATCTTACTCTCGTCATTCTTTTATTCCTTAAATAACTATAGAAAGCCTTAGGGTTTACCCTGATCCTATCCACCAATAACTTCTCATGTCTCCTTCTGGCTCTTCTGAGCTCTCTCTTTAGGTCTTTCCTGGCTACCTTGTAAGCTTCAAGCGCCCTAACTGAGCCCTCACATCTCATCCTAACATAAGCCTTCTTCTTCCTCTTGACCAGAGATTCCACTTCCTTCTGTAGCTTTAAGGAGTGTATTTTGTCCTTTCTTTTTATGAAGGAAGGTTGAGACAGATATGCTGAATGGTCTGCTCAAATCAGAGACTTTATAAGGGTGAACCAGCCATCCTGGGAACCTCTTGCAAGCAAATGAGCATACCTATGGAAGAAAGGTCTATAAGCAGCAAGTCCTGACTATTGTTCTAAGCAGCGATAATAGGAACTGCAGATGCTGGAGAATCCGAGATAACAAGGTGTAGACCTGGATGAACACAGCAGGCCAAGCAGCATCTTAAGAGCAGGAAGGCTGACATTTCGGGCCTAGACCCTTCATCAGAAAAATTCTAAGCAGTTTTCTTGACAATGCCATAATTTTATGTGTTATTATTATGTTTCCAACTTTACTGCCAACAGCTTGTGTTTAGTTTAATCAGGAAATTAAAAATCCTAGCTAAAAAAAACGACTTTACATGAATTCAATTAACTCAGCTTCATCTTACTTAATTCATCATCTGCTGTGAACAGGTCATTTCAGATTCCTAGCTTTCAACTGTTATGTTTCTGTTTCATAATTACGCATTGGAGATTGAAAAATATTTTTCTGTCTGAGTGCTAAAAGTGACCCGGCAGTGTGTTGCAAGGATTTGTTCTATGTCCCTATTATTTGTCATTTATATCAACGATTGGGATGAGAATATAGGAGATATGGTTGGTAAGTCTGCGGATGAAAGCAAAATTGGTGGTATAGTGGACAGTGAAGAAGATCAGTGAAGAGTACAACAAAATCTTGGTCAGATGGGCTCATGGGCCAAAAGTTGCGGATGGAGTTTAATTCAGATAAATGCAAGGTGTTGCATTTTGGTAATGGCAAACTAGGGCAGGAATTGCACAGTTAATGCTCGAACCCTAGGGAGTGTTGTTAAACAGAGAGATCTAAGGTACAGGTTTGTAGTTTCTTGAAAGCAGTGTCATATGCAGACAGGGTGGCGAAGAAGGCACACCTGTCTTCATTTGTCAGAGCATTGAGTACAGGAGTTGGGATGTCATGGTACAGCTGTACAAGACATTGGTGAGGCCACTTTTGGAATACTGCATACAATTCTGGTTGCCCTACTCTAAGAAGGATATTAAACTCAAGAGGGTGCAGAAAAGATTTACAAGGATTTTGCTGGGACTGGAGCATTTGAGCTTTAAGGAGAGGCTGGATAGGCTGGGGCTTTTATCCCTAGAGTGTCAAAAGCTGAGGGGTTATCTTATAGAGGTTGATAAAATCATGAGGTGCATCGATAGGGTGAATAGCCAGAGTCTTTTCCCCAGCATAGGGGAGTCCAAAATTAGAGGGCATAGGTTTAGGTGAGAGGGGAAAGATTTAAAAGAGACCTGAGAGACATCTCTTTCACAAGAGGGTGGTGCATGTATGGAATGAACTGTCAGAGGAAGTGGTAGAGGTGGGTATAATTACAGCACTTAATAGATAGTTAGACAGGTACATGAATACGAAAGGTTTAGAGGGATAGGGACCAAATCCAGGCAAATGTGACTCGTCGAGTTTAGGGTACCTTGTTGGTATGGATGAGTTGGACTGAAAGGTCTGTTTCCGTGCTGTATGACTTTGTGAATCTAAGACTCCACTGTTTCTTAAACAAAATCTGAGCCAATTAAATGCAAATTTATATTAACTCAATGAAACTAACAACACAGTCTGCTGAAGTTAGAAAGAGTGAAGTCTCAACATATGAGAAAATTCTTGGGCATTAAATTCATATCCAGGCCCCACAGACAGGACTATTAGGGAGAGAACCAGGAATTTGGCTCAATGACAGTGACACTGAAGGAATGATGATATATTTCCAAGGCAGGTTGGTGATTTGCTTGAAAGGGAACTTATGGGGTGTGTTGTTTCCATAGATCTTCTGCCCTTGGTCCTTCTGGATGTTAGAGATCATGGGTTTGGAAGGAGCCTTGGTGAATTTTCACAGTTTATCATGTAGATGAAATACACTACTGCTACTGAGCATTGGTGGTGAAGGGAGTAATTGTTGAAGGTAGTGAATGAGATGCCAATTAAGCGAGCTGCTTGACCCTGGATGGAGTTCAGCTTCTTAATGTTGTTGGAGCTGCAATCATGAGGAGAATAGTCTCTCACAGTCCTGATTGTGCCTTGTAGGTTGCAGATAGGCATTGGAGTTACTTGCTACAGAGTTCATAAACTCTGACTTGTTCTTGTAGCCATGAAGTCTCCCATTCTGTCTCCGACTAGATACAGATTCACATAATCACAAAGGGATTATGGCGCAAAAGAAGACTTTTTGGCCCATGACATGTGCATTGGCTGTCCAAATGGGCATCATGACTTACAGATGTTAGATTGTTCTTCCCCATTCATTTGCATGTTATTTCTTTTTAAATAATCATTTAATGGTTACTTGAGGGTTTCAATTGAAACTGCTCCCACCACACTTCCAGGTAATGCATTCCTTACTCAAGTCACTCATTGTATGGAAAAGATTTTTCTCACCTTGCATCTGCTCCTTTTGCAAATCACTATAAAACTGTGCCCTGTCATCCCGGAACCTTTGATGAATAAGAGCAGTTCCTTCCTATCTACTCTATTCGGGCCCCTCATGTTTTTGAAAACACCTATCAGATCTCCACTCAGCCTTCTTCTCTCCAATGAGAACAGTCTTAACTTTTCCAATATATCTTCTCAATTGAAATATTTCATCCCTGGAACCACTCTTGCAAATTGCTTCTACACTCTTTCCAATTCAATCACATCCTTCCTGAAGTGTGGCACCCGATTCTGTACACAATACTTCAGTTGAGATCTAATAAGTGTCTTGTATAAGTTCAGCATCAACATTTTGCTCTTGTACACAGAAGTGAAATGAATGAGGTTGGGATCCTATAAGCACCTGATCCTAGAGTCATAGAGATCTACAGTACAAAAATAGGTCTTTTGGCTCATCATGTCTGTGCTGGTCAAAAACAACAATCACCTAACTATTATAATCACATTTTCCAGCACTTGGCCCATAGCCTTGTCTGCCTTGGCATTAATAGTTCTTAAATATTGTGCAAGTTTCTGATAATAGTTACCAAAAAATGAAGACTTCTTGTCTAGCTTGGCAAGTCTTATCATATTATTTTACAACTGCTTTTGTGTTGGAGGAGTGGAACAAATCTTGGGTGACTGAAGACCTTGTGCAACTATGTCTTGGTGCAATTGATTAAGCTTAATGTGTATGAAAGCAAATATTATGGGCAATAGAAATTTGAAACAAAAGCAGAAAATGTTGGAAATGTTCAGCATGTCTGGCAGCATCCATGGAGAGAGAAAGAGTTAATGTTTAGATCAATGACTTCTCATCTCAGTTCTGATGGAGATTATCAACCTGAAAGATTAATTCTGTCTATCTCCTCATGGACATGGCCAGATCTGATGAGCATTTCCAGCATTTTCTGTTGTTACTTATGCCTAATCTATATTGTTTCTAGTTACTGGGAAATTTCAAGGTTATTTGCATATTAACAGTATAGATTGTAATTTCACTGTTTAGATTCAGTTGGAAAAGAGGAAGATAGTAATTTATCCCACCAGAATTGATATCAACAAAGGCGATTGGGGGATGATGGGAAGTCCTCCTTTTTATGTAACACTTCTTATGTCAAATTGATCCTGCAAACGTAGAATTTCATGTCACTGTTTCAGTAAGTACCAATTAGTGCACCAGTTCTGATCTTCATTTAAGGTTGCATTCTGACAGTTGATAATATACCTGAGATGATTATGAGTTGACTAATAGCACTGTATGAATGCAGTTAACAAGCCTTACAGCAATAAAATGAGGCAGTGGTGTGCTGGTAATGTCACTGGGCCAGGACTTCAGAACCTGAGGCCAACTTTCTGAAGACATAGGTTTGAATCCCACATGGCAGATGTAAGTTTGATTTTAGTGAAAATCTGGATTGAAGGGCTGACCTAATTGTAACCACTGTCGATCGTTTAAAAAAACCTATCCAGATAGCTAATATCCTTGAGAGAATGAGCATTTTAATCTTATTTTTATTTATTCACTTATGGGACATGGTCATCGCTGGCTGGTCAGCATTTATTGCCTGTCCCTTGGTGCCCTTGATGAAGTTGTGGTGAGCTGCCTTCCTGAACCACTGCAGTCCATGTGCTGCAAGTTGACCCACAAAGCTGTTAAGGAGGGAATTCTAGGATTTTGATTCTGCGACACTGAAGGAAAGGTGATAAATTGCAAGTTGGAGGGGACCTTGAAGATTGTGGCGTTCCTATGTATCTCTTACTCTTGTCCTTCTAGAAGAAAGTGATTGTTGGTTCGGAAGGTGCTGTCTAAGGATCTTCGGTAAATTTCTGCAGTACATCTTATAGATAGTATATACTGCTACTACTGAACGTCAGTGCTGGAGAGTGTGGACACTTGTGATGCAGTGCCAATCAAGCAGGCTGCTTTGTCCTGATTTCAAGTTTTTTTGAGTGTTGTTGGAGCTGCACCCATCCAGATGAGTGGGAAGTGTTCCATCTCACTCCTGACTTGTGTCTTGTAGATGGTGGACAGGCTTAGAAGAGACAGGAGGTGAGTTATTTGCCACAGTATTCTTAGCCTCTGACCTACTCTTGTAGCTACTATATTATTACAGCTAGTCCATTTGAGTTTCTGGTCAATGGTAACTCCGACGATATTGATAATGAGGGATTCAGTGATGGTAACACCATTGAATATCAAAAGGCAGTGGTTAGATTGTCTCTTGTTGGAGATGGTCATTGCCTGGCATTTGTGTGACACAAATGTTACTTTGCACTTGTCAGCCCAAGCCTGGATATTGACCAGATCTTGTTGCAATTTGAACATGGACTTCTTCAGTATCTGAGGAGACATGAATGGTTCTAAAGATTGTACAACCAACCCTACTTCTGCCCTTATGATGGAGGGAATGTCATTGATGAAGCAGCTGACGATGTTTAGGCCTAGGATGCTTTTCCGAGGAACTCCTGCAGAGATGTTCTGGGGCTGAGATGAATGACCCCCAACAACCACGACCATCTTCCTATGTGCCAAGTCTGACTCCAACCAGTGGCGAGATTACCCCTTGATACCCATTGATTCCAGTTCCGCTAGAGCTCCTTGATGCCACACCCTGTCACATGTGGCTTTGATGTCAAGGGCTGTCAGTCTCACCTTACCTGCCACCTTTACCTGGCCTGGCCCGGCCCGCATGTGACTCTAGACTCACAGGAACATGGCAGGTTCTTAATTACCCTTTGGGCCATTAGGGATGGGCAATAAATGCTGACCTGAATGAATAAATGAAAAGGCAGCATCATGTCCCAGACAGACTTTCTGTAAAAGTACAGTAGATGGTGCTGGTAGGATACTGATCACAAATTACTTTTTAGAGTGGCCAAGATACTGTATTGCTTCAGTTTCCAAAATCACTCAAGTTTAGCAAAAATTTCAAGGGCATGAGAATTCCTTTTTAAGGAGATTTAGAAAACATCTGTCTTTCTCCATAATTAGCAGCCATCCTGTCTGTCAGCCAACATTCTCTTAATGGCTGCTGGTGGTATGTTAGTTACACAGGAAAACAGGCACCCTTCAGTTAGTCTTTAACAAGAATTTCACACCTGCATAAAGCATATAATAACTTCTTAAAGGCTATTTTCCCGCATTTTCATAGTTGCTTATATATGAAATGCTACTGCTTTGTAGTTGAGGTAATAAAACTTATTCACACTTCAATTCACACCAGCTTGTTATGTTGTGTCAACTAGAAATGTATGGGTAGGGATTTTGGCTTTGAGTTAAGAAGGCTGTAAGTTCATGTTCCCATTTGAGAGCATGGGAATCTAGTCAGACATTTTTCTGCAACATTGAGGGGTATTACACTCTCAAAGGTGCCATCTTTTGGGTAAGATGCTTTACAGGGCTATCTGTTGTCTTGTGTGGATGTGAAATATCCCATGGCATTACTGTGTGGAAAGACAGGGGAACTTTCTGTGGTCAATATTTATCTCTTAATCAGCATCACTAAAGAACACTTTATCTGGTCATAGAGAATTCTGAAGAAGGGTCGAAGCCCGAAACGTCAGTTTTCCTGCTCCTCTGATGCTGCTTGGCCTGCAGTGTTCATCCAGCTCTACACCTTGTTATCTGTTTATCTGGTCATTAGCACTTTGCTGTTTTTGGGAGCTTGCTGTGTGTTAATTGTTTGCTGTATTTCCTACACTGCAGCAGTGACTACATTTCAGAAGTAGTTTATTACCTGTGAAATGCTTTGGGACACCCTCTGAATCTGTTGTAAGATTTGCTGATGTGGTATTTTAATGGAGGAGAAGAAAGCCTCTCACAGTTGAAGAACCATGAATTAAAATGGAACATGATTGCCTGAAACTCACTGCCTGACATCCGAAGGCATCTTGTGACAGAAGACCTTGTAAAACAGAAGCACGTTCCCACAAGAAAGGGATAACATTCAGAAGGGGGCGCTCTTCACCAGCAAGTGTGTGCAAACCTCCCAGCAGCTGTCCTCAGATTGTGTTAAAATCACCATTGAGACCAATAACTGTTAAAGGAGATGTGAAGTTCCCAATGACTGATAAAAAGATTCCACTTTTCCCCCTTTCCCATGATGGGAAGGTGCTCAGACAAGAATTAGGAGGAAGATTGAGGGGCAGGAAATCCATGTAGTTGTACCAGGTTGATAGTTGTGTAGCAGTAATGCCTTTAGGCTAGCAATCAGAGGTGCCAGGCAGCTCTGGGGGCATTGGTTCAAATCTCATCATAGTAGCTGTGGCATTATTCATTTTGCCCTTTCTGAAGAAGAGCCGGTCCTGGAATTAGACAGAATGGACCACACCACCAACCTCCGGATACAACGCATCATCCTCCGACACTTCCACCATCTACAATTCGACCCCACCACCAAGACATTTTTCCACCCCCACCCCTGTCTGCTTTCCGGAGAGACCACTCTCTCCGTGACTCCCTTGTTCGCTCCACACTGCCCTCCAACCCCACCACACCCGGCACCTTCCCCTGCAACCGCAGGAAATGCTACACTTGCCCGCACACCTCCTCCCTCACCCCTATCCCAGGCCTCAAGATGACTTTCCATATTAAGCAGAGGTTCACCTGCACATCTGCCAATGTGGTATACTGCATCCACTGTACCCGGTGTGGCATCCTCTACATTGGGGAAACCAAGCAGAGGCTTGGAGACCGCTTTGCAGAACACCTCCGCTCGGTTCGCAATAAACAACTGCACCTCCCAGTCGCAAACAATTTCCACTCCCCATCCCATTCTTTAGATGACATGTCTATCATGGGCCTCCTGCAGTGCCACAATGATGCCACCCGAAGGTTGTAGGAACAGCAACTCGCATTCCACTTGGGAACCCTGCAGCCCAATGGTATCAATGTGGACTTCATCAGCTTCAAAATCTCCCCTTCCCTCACTGCATCCCAAAACCAGCCCAGCCTGTCTCTACCTCCCTAACCTGCTATCCCTCTCACCCATCCCTTCCTCCCACCTCAAGCCACACCTCCATTTCCTACCTATTAACCTCATCCCACCTCCTTGACCTGTCCGTCTTCCCTGGACTGACCTATCCCCTCCCTACCTCCCCACCTATACTCTCCTCTCCACCTATCTACTTTTCTCTCCATCTTCGGTCCGCCTCCCCCTCTCTCCCTATTTATTCCAGAACCCTCACCCCATCCCCCTCTCTGATGACGGGTCTAGGCCCGAAACGTCAGCTTTTGTGCCCCTGAGATGCTGCTTGTCCTGCTGTGTTCATCCAGCTTCACACTTCATTATCTTGGATTCTCCAGCATCTGCAGTTTCCATTATCTCTTATAGTCCAACTCATTTGTGCCAACCCTAAATTGATCATGTCCCATTTGCCAGCATTTGGCCCATACCCCTCTAAACCCTTGCTATTCATTTACTCATCTTGCTGACTTTCAACCGTTGTAATTGTACAAGCCTCACTTCATCCTAGGGCAGCTCAATCCATACATGCATCACCCTCTAGATGTGAAAGTTGTCTCTCAGTTCCCTTTTAAATCTTTCCCCTCTAGCCTTGATTCTATGCCCTCTAGTTTTTAATTCCTCTACCCTGGGAAAAAGACCTTGGCTAGTCACCCTATTCATGCCCCTCATGATTTTATAAACTCCAATAAAATCAACCTTCAGCCTCTGATACTTCAGGGCAAAATGTCCCAGTCTATTCAGCCTCTCCCTACAATTGAAACACTCCAATCCCAGCAACATTCTTGTAAATCTCTTCTGATTCAAAGTGTCAACTCTGCTTTCTTTCCATGGATGCAGCTAGACCTGCTGAGTTTCTCCAGCAATTTCTATTGTTGCTATTCATTTTATAAATCTGGAATGTAAAACTGAAGTCACGGTGATCGTTATGTGAAAACGCACCTCGTTCACTAATGTCCTTTGAGGGAGAAAATCTGCCTTTGTCATCGGATTTGGCTTTTGTGTGATTTCAGACCCACACGAATGTGTTTGACTCCCTAGAATAGTCTAGCAAGCTACTCATTTCAAAGGCAATGAGAGATGGGGCAAGAATTGCCCACCGACATCCCTCAAAGGAATAAAGAAATTTTGGAATAGCCACCATTCCTGTGTGCTAATTAATGAAAGAATATCAGATGGGAATCATGCAAAGCAAGGCTAAAGGCTACTCATGTAGAAAGGTTTAAGAACATTAAAAGAAAAAGATCCATTAAGAATATTTGGAAGGGTTTTTAAAAGCAACATTTATCAAGGGAATCAACAAGACCACAGCGAATAAATGCACACACCTTGAGGACCTGATTCTTTGCGTAAAGAAATGATTTAAACACATTTACAGCCGCATTGTGATTGCCAGTGAAATATTTCCAGAGTTAACTGAGTTAGGAGAGATAAGCTCATTCCTTTCCTTGACCCATTCTACCTCTCCCCTCATCCTGTAATAACAAGCCTGAACTTAAACAGAGAAGGGATATTGCTAATTCCATACAGATCAGGTTGTCTTTTTTTATGGCAGAACAAATAAAAATCAAGTTCATTGCAAACAAAACCTAATAAAACAAAGATGTGAAAATTATTAACACAAGGCTTAAATGATATAAGATAACAAAGTGTGAAGCTGGATGAACACAGCAGGCCAAGCAGCATCTTAGGAGCACAAAAGCTGATGTTTCGGGCCGAGACCCTTCATTTCTCTGATGAAGGGTCTCGGCCCGAAACATCAGCTTTTGTGCTCCTGAGATGCTGCTTGGCCTGCTCTGTTCATCCAGCTTCACACTTTGTTATCTTGGATTCTCCAGCATCCGCAGTTCCCACTATCTCTGCTTAAATGATATAATCATGTTCTTGAAAAGTAAAATTCATGCACACAGACACACAGGTTGGATTTTATGATCTTTTAGATAACTGTGAATAGGTTTGAGCTACTGGAGGGTTTCTTGCCTTGTGGCCCAGTGAGATTTCGCACCAGTATCTTACAGAATTTGCCTCGGTGCATAACTAGCCATCCCTTTGGTGCTTCTCATTCTAACTGTTCCTCATAACACAGCAGATACCTGCCAAAATACTAGCATCCTTGGTGTCCGTGCTATCTTTAAAAGGCCACTGTGCACCTTGTTGTGCACTGACATTCTGAAGCTGCCCTGTTGGCCTCAGATTAATTCAGAACATGTTGGAAAATGAGAAGATTGGCGCCACAAATCTCAGAGAGGGACTGGAGGTCCTGATCAAAGGGCAGTGAAGAGGAGGGGCATCCCCTGGCTGGAGGACTGGCAGAGAAAGTCTGGTTTGAGGTCATTGCCTTGGTCAGTGCAATCTCACCAGTGCAGAGGATTAGCCTTCCTCACTTCACCATGGTGCTTGCCACACTCTTCTCTCTGACACCTCACTCTCACTCTCTCTCAGCTCCTGCACCCACCACCCACCAAGGCCCATGCTCTACCATTTTCACTATCACCTGAAATATCCTCCCTCAATCGCTTTGGATCATCATCAACCTCCCACACCACTGATATCTCATGTCCTCTGCACTGCCTACACACTCCCTCAGAGCATGTCAAGATCTTATTCCCACCCGCAAAAGCTGCGTCTCCCATTTCCATCTCATTCAGTCCCTTCCTATTCTTTCATTCCAGCAGGAAACTGCCCACAGAAGGACAGAAAAGGCTGGCCTGGTGGAGGTGTGCCAACATCCGACTCCTCAGATGTTTGAGCTGTACAGTCATAAGTGCCCCCAGGGTAACCTAACCAAACCTCCAAGGCCAACCAGCCCCATTGCTGAGTATGCTCACTCCATCCCAAATGTGGGACCAGGGACTACACTGACATGTAGACAGAGAGCAAGGAGAAGGAAATCTACAGAGGGCACTTTGGTAGCATAGGCAGCCTTATGATGCTTACAAAGTCTCATGTTTGTATAAATTTCCATGCATTGCTGCTACACCTCTTTGAGCCTCTGTAACATAATGCCGAATGTCATATCGATATGGAATAAGTGATGGATTGGTGTCTGTGTTGAGAGCCTGCTGCAGCATTCGGAAGCAAGAGGGAGTAAGGCAAATACATGGCAATGTTGACGTTATTGCACCTTGTCTTAAAACATCTCCATTCTTTCCCTGGATTCCGTTTAAAAGTGTGTCATAGAGCCACAGGGTCATACAGCAAGGAAACAGGTCCTTTGGCCCACCATGTCTATGTTGACCAACAAACACCAAACTCCACTAATCCCATATCTCTGCACTTGGTCAACTATGTTGAATCCATGGGAAGGGGTTCTTGCAGAAGGAGGGACATCGTCTGCTTAGGATCAGGACAATCCTGACTTCAAAGCGATGGGGGTGATGGAGGAATAGCGCGGTATGACACCTGGCATGGTCGTATCATATACCAGGAGCTGAGTGAGAAAGGTGGGCAGGTGTCATTGTTATGTCAGCCTCTCTCCATCTTTAAATCCAACACCGTTATTACACCCATAAATGGGATCATTTGAACTCTATCTGAAAGTGTGATCGATTCAAATGAAGCAGCTTGTGTTCTTAGCAAATGCAACATTTTTCTCTGTTGTGATCTGTGTCCTTGGCATTTATGTGCTAAGTCTCACAGCTATTATGCAGAAAACCTTTCAGATGCATGGTCAAATATTTTCCCAATCTGCCTTCACAGGCAATGAGCACAATAGGACAAATGTGCTTTGAACCTGGGCCCCTTGGCTTAGAGGTAGGGACACTACCACTGTGCCACAATAGCTCTTAGTAGATGGAGTCATAGGTGGTCATGAAATCATTGCTGATTCATACAAAGTGTTCAGAAGGTATAGAGGTCTCAGTCTCCATCTTAACTGGGGCCACTTCCTTATTTTGTTCACTCACAGGCTGTGAGTGTTGCTGGCTAGGCAAGCGTTTATTGCCTATCCCTAATTGCCCTTGAGAAGGTGATGTGAACTGCCTTCCTGAACCATTGCAGTCCACCTGCTGTAGGTAGACACACATTATCATTAAAGAGGGAGTTCCGGGAATTTGACTTGGTGACACTGAATGGACGGCAATGAACTTTCGAGTAAGGATGGTGACTGGCTTAGAGGGAAATACGCAGCTGGTGGTCTTCTCATATATCTGCTGCTTTTGCACTCCTTGATGATAGTGGTCGTGGGTTTGGAAGGTGCAGTTTCAGAAAATTTACTTCAAGCCTGAAAAACCAATGGAAGTGTGCTATGATTTGTAACTGACTAGCTTAGTATTAGCCCAGACACACTGAAGTGCCTGTGAGTTTAATCTATTGATACATCAGGTGTTGTAATAAATGTCTGTTGAATCTTTTGGTGTATTATTCATGTAACTTGGAAAGTTCTCTTTCTCATGTGTCCTGCATGAAATGTGTCTAGTCAATGAAATTATAAATTAATATTTTTGATAAGGCATCTTCATAAGACTACTGATAATTCATTCAGGGTGGCTCTATATGGAATTGAGAGGGAGTCACGATATTAGAAACAGAATTAAAGTGTGAGAGTTCATAGAATGTAAGCAGAAAGTCATAACAGGACAAACCTTGCGCAAACACTTGATCACAAAACCTTGTTACAATACAGTAATGCCTCTGGCTGCAAATATTAATTGAAAGGTAATTGTTTTACGAGGTAATACATTTATTTTCACAAAATTCTATAGCAGGACATAATAATTTGAAACTAGCTTATTCTCCATCTCCTTTGTGTTCTAACAGTCTTTGATATCACAGCTGCCTTGTCTCAATGTTTTGTAAGCTTCCATTTGAAGGAGATAAAATTGTTATAATAGTTTGATTGATTAAACTCACCTGCTCTCAGAACACACCCTTCACTTAGCCCAGCTGTGTTTTATAACAGCCATGCTTCAAGTGAAGATGTCAATGATTTTGCTTAAATTACTTTGCATACACGATCGACTGGCACTCACTAATTGCACAAGTACTTCATGAGAATTAATCTCGGAATCCCTACAGTGTGGGAGAAGGCCATTTGGCCTATTCAGTCAACACTACACCTCCAAAGAGCATCCAACCCCTAACCCTGCATTCCCCACGGCTAATCCATCTAGTCTGCACATCGCCGGGCACTGTGGGCAATTTAGCATGGCCAATTCACCCTAACCTACACAAATTTGGACAGTGTGAGGAAACCCAGGGAGATTGTGCAGATTCGACACAGACAGTCACCTAAGGCTAGAATCAAGTCCAGGCCCCTGGTACTGCGAGACGTTAATGCTATCCACTGAGCCACTGTGCGAGATTCATTAGAATTAATCCCTACTGGTCAATTTCGGCAGAAGACACCATGTGCGTTGTTTGGATCGGGGCGGGGGGTGTCAACACTCCATGCCTGTTGGGAAATGAGACAGTGAATAATGTAGCTGCTGCACTCAGGATAAGAATCAGTTCATTGGATATTTGTAGGAGTTTTATAAGCTCATTAACAAACTGTGCAGTTATCAGGTTGTGAGCACTGATTTCATTAGGCAGCAAGTTTGGGACTTCTTTTAAAGGTCCATTTTGTGGATATGTTTTTGCAAGGTCAAAAATCTCACGACAATGTGTTATAGTCCAACAGATTTATTTGAAGGCACAAGCGTTTGGAGTCTCGTTAACACTTGAAGAAGGAGCAAAACTCCGAAAGCTTGTGTCTTCAAACAAATCTGTTGGACTATAACCTGTTGTCATGTGGTTTTTGACGTTGCCCAGCCCAGTCCAACACCGACATCTTCACGTCATGTTTTTATAACATCTAGGACTAAAGGCATATTGTGGTTAGCTAACTGAAAGGTCTGATATGGCTTGATACAACATGGATTAAATTCTCCCTAGATGACCTGACCTTGTATGAAATAATTTCTAGCATTGAGATCTTCAGGACCAAAGTACAATATGGCCAAGAGGAAGAATGCTCTCTTTAATCGTTTCCAGGACCATTCAATTACTTTGTGTAACATGAGATTTAAACACATGGACAGACCAAAAGGATTCTTTATTCTACTGGCATCAGGTCATAAAGGAAATTAAGATTGACAAGGAAGCCTCATGGAATTCAACTTTTGGTTTCCATCTGGTTGAAGAAATCCTTTCTTGTTTGATCCTTTACCCAGTGAGGCTTCCCTCCCCAAAAGACACCATCTTCTCCATCTGATTGTCTTAGCTGCCCTGCTGAGTACCCTCTCTGACTGTCACTATCTGCTGCTGGACGTCCCAACACACTCGACGTCTAGAGCGGCTGAAACGAGCAGTTCTTTCAAAGAGCTGGTACATACTTAATGGGCTGAATGGGTCCCAACAGTGCCAGAAGATACAATTCAATTCCACAACACGCATCTTTCCACTAAACTAGAATCTCTGATTCCTATTTGTGATGAGCAAGGCCTAGATAATCCAGTAGGAAGATGATCTTTGTAGCAGCTGAGATGGAATTTGTGTGTCAGGATCATACAGGCATTATAATGCAGCTGACTTCCAGGAATTGCCTGGGCACTTGAAACAAAAAATAGGCAAATATCTGACACCTCCAAAAAACTACCTCACTCAGAGTAAGCATCTGAGACTTTGGAGGGTTCCGACTGACCCAGCTTAATAGTTTTCCCAGAATACGTTAGAGTGATTAAAATCTACACTAACCCCTGGTTACCTATTCATTTGACCCTCTGCCTGACACCCCTCACCTCTCATTTGGAAACCAGACCCCAACTGCTCCATGCAGGACACCTACAACACCTAATCACAACTCAAAACACTCTGCAGCCTAACATCCACACCCCCTGCCCTCTTCTGGATCTTAATCTCTCCCACCATCTGGACGACCCACCTGCCAACCTACCCCATCGCCAAGTTGGCACACTGCAAAATGCATCAGGGTAGTAGAACAGAGTGCAGAATACAGTGTTACAGCTACAGAGAAGGTACAGAGGGGTAGATCAAAATTAACATTTCAGAGGTCCATTCAAGTCTGATATCAGCGGGGAAGAAGCTGTTTTTGAATCTGTTCATATATGTATCTAAACTTTTATATCTCTGCCCAACAGAAGAGGGTGGAAGAGAGTGTAACCAGGGTGGGAGGAATCTTTGATTATGTTGGTTGCTTTCCCAAGGCAATGGGAAGTGTAGATGGAGTCAATGAATGGAAGGCTGGTTTACGTGATGGACTGTCTGTAGGATTGTCGGATTGAAATGGGGAGGAATTACTGCACTGTATAGTGTGTGAATCTTTGGACTGCTGTACTCCAGAGTTGTAAATGCTTCAAAGTTGTATATATCTAACACTGAGATGGACCAATTCTCTGGCCTGCTGGGAATCAAAAGATATTTCAAAAAAGGACTGAGATAAGGGGAGCAAAGACAAATTTACAGATGGCACAAAGATAGGCAGGAAAGTATGCTGTGAAAGGGACACAGGGAGAGTGCAGACAGATACAGATCGGTTGAGTGAGTGGGCAAAATTCTGGCAGGTGGAGGAAAATGTGCAGTTCATTTTGGCAGGAGGAATAAAGAAGCATTCTATTGTGGAGAATGACTGCAGAATCCTGAGGTGAAGAAGGATTTAGGTGTTCAAGTAAATGAGTCCCAAAAGGTTAGTATGCAGGTGCAGCACATAATCAAGGAGGACAAATGGATTTATCCTTTATAGTGAGAAGAATTGAATATAAAAATAAGGGTGACTTGCTTCAGTTATACAGGACATTGTTAAGATCATATCGTGAATACTCTATGCAGAATTTTTGTTTTATTTAGGAAAGCATGTAAATGTGTTGGAGGTGATTTCCAGAATGATAATATAAGAATGAATGGGCTATCATATGTGGGGTTGTTTGCACCAGAACTTATAAGTGTAAGGGGTGACATGATCGAAGTGTATAGGATACTGGATGGTTTTGACAAGGTGGACATGGAAAGGATGCTTCCTGTTGTGGGTGAGCCCAGAACTGGGCCACTGTTTGAACATTAGGGATCTTGCTTTTAGGACAGAGATGAGGAGAATTTTTTTTCTCTGAGGGTCATCCAGTTGTGGAACTCTGCACCTCAGAAAATGATAGAAATGAAGTCCGTGAATGTTTTGAAGGTGGAGTTGATTAGGTTCTAGTTAGGCCTAGCAATGAAAGGTTTTCAGGCATAAATGGGGAATATTGAATTCAAAACACTAACAGCGCATTCATAATCTTATTGAATGGTTGAGTCTTTTGATGTAAGTCATAACGCAATTCAAACTTGGGGCTGCAAATATGTTTCTTGAATAAAATTACCATTATTGTTATTATGCTGCTAATTTTCTTGCCTTTTGCTTGTGGGCTGGTATGTACACTACAAGATCCTTTTAACTTGGTCTTTGGTAGACATCAGAGAGAAGAGTCATGGATTTGATAGAAGCTAATATCCAAGACACAAAAAGACCGACAATTACCTGCCATATCACTCAGTCGTCTGCGAGTTAATTTGTAACTTTTCATAGTTTCAGTTCTTCTGTGCTGCAGCAAAACTAAGTTGCATTGGGAGGAACACATCTATTATGTTTCAAGAACAGTGATTGAGATTAATTGTCCCACAGAAGGCTGAATTGTATCTGCTCCTGCAACAGCCTGGGGAACAGTTCAGATGACTGCTAAATGTTGACAAGCAAATGATTTAAAGACTTAAAGCCCCATTTATGGGTTATTTTGGAACATTGCTGGCATTTGGCTACCATTCGAGGCACCACTGCCCCTGTCCTGCTCCATGTTTAGAGGTTGCCTTCTGTTGGCAGGAAAGTGGAAGCCACTCAGTGTGTCTAAATGAGGCCAGCAGGCAGGAAAGGCTGCTCTACTCCTCTCTAAGGCCACCTCTGGCAGGATTTCTCCTTTGATCTGATGACCCACTCTCTTTGGCGCCTCTGAAATCTGGGTGTTTTGATTTCCACCATCAGCAGATCTCCCAGCCGAGGTGCCCTCAGAACTGCTTCATCAGTGCCTACTCACCTGATAGTGCTGCTGGGACTTAAAAAGCTGCTGTTCCTCTGGTTGGAGATAATGGGAACTGCAGATGCTGGAGAATCCGAGATAAGAAAGTGTGGGGCTGGATGAACACAGCAGGCCAAGCAGCATCTTAGGAGCACAAAAGATCTTGCTCACCATAGCACCATGACCCTGGGATTGGCCTGTTTAGAGGTTGCTGGGAAAATCAGCTGACCTCCCTCTTGCCAAGCGTGTTTTCAGGACCTCCGTTTCAGTCCTGACATTGAAGTCCTTAAATCCAGTTGCAAGTCCTGCCCGACAAGACAGAAAGACTCCCTCGTCATTTGTCTCTGTTAAAAAAAAATCCTTTTGAGCATGCTCCAATGTTCAATATGATTATGGCTGATCATCCATTGATCCTGCTTTCTCTCCAGTACCTTTGATTTCTTTAGGCCAAAGAGCTATATCTAACTATCTTGAAAACTTCCAAAACTTTAGCTTCATTTGCATTGTGTGGCAGAGAATTGCACAGGCTCACCACTCTTTGGGTGAAGACATTTCCCCTTATCTCAATCCTAAATGGTCCATTCTGTATCTGTAGACTGTGGCCTCTGGTTCTGGACCTCATCATCAGAAACATCTTTGCTGTGTATACCATGTCCAGTCCTGTTAGAGTTTTATAGGTTTCTGTGAGATCCTCCCTCATTCTTCTAAACTACAGTGAATATAGTCTGAACCAATCCAGCCTCTTTCCTATGTCATTTCTGCCATCCTAGGAATCAACCTGGTAAACATTTATTGCACTCCCTCCATAGCCAGAAGACCCATCCTCGGATAAGGAGACAAAAAATGCAAACATTATTCCAGGAGTTGCATTTTATTTTGTTAAACATTCAAAAATGCGGAAATTGTCAGGGCTTGCAGTTGACAAAAACGTCTCTTGGCTCAGAGTGGGGAAAGTAAGTCACACTACCTGTTCCTGATTGGTGACTTTAAAAACATGATTGAAAACACTTTTGTGCATTAATGATCTTGAATTCTCCTTGAGCAACAGGCCAATGATGTATTGATTGAAAACCCATTGAGTGGCCAGAACTGATATCCATAGGCACACAGGAAGCAATGGGCTATGCCACTGAATTGACAATTATCTGTTTGCAAACTCTGTAAAGCTCCTGTGGTGAGAAACTGCATTTCTACTGTTCTTTCTTTAAAGAAAGCCATGTTGCGCAAATAAATATTCCACATCCAATACATCCCGCTGGTTTCACAAAGCTTATTGAGCCATTTTAATGGGATTCATTCTCCATAAGTTGACTGTGGATACTAAAAGACCAATAACTAGCCATGACAATGGCCATTTGAGGAACACTGCCAGTCCCAGCAGGAAAGCTAATGACTTGGTGACTTCTCTGTAAATGTCAGGTTAGAGGACCCCCACAGTGTGTTTTCTTCTACTGAAACTATTGACATATACCACGTGTTTTCCTTTCTGTTTATTTCAAAGTTGACTTAATTGAAACCAACACACTTACATAAAAAAAAGCTTATTGAATTTGAAAAGCTCTCAGCAATTGAATGAATCCAAGTCGCTGAAGGCTCTGTTTGAGCTCTAAGGGTGTAGTAGCATATGGGCTATGCTACTAGATTAGTACTTCAGAGCTCTGGACTAATAGACTGTGAACATGAGTTCAAATCCCAGCCTGGAAGCTGAGCAATTTAAATTTGGTTACTTAAATAAATCTGAAATTTAATCAATAGCTCGTATCAGCGATGGTTGTCATAGAACCTCTGAATGTGATAAAACCCATCCAGTTCACTGATCTCCTTTATGAAAGGAGCTCTGTAATGTGATTGGCCTTTAACCATCTTTCGAAACAATCAGAACAGCTCTTGGTAGGTAATAAATGTTAACTTTGCTATCAATGCCTGAATCACAAGAATTAAAAAAAGGAACACAATTTCCTCCCAAGTAACTTTTAAGTCAGATTTGTATTGACCTTTGATTATTTTCCTTGGATCCACTACATGGACGCCAAATGTGCAATTTTTCATAATCTGTCTGTGTGAGGGGATGAAGACTTGCTGTATTTTTTGGCAGCCACTACCTATTGCTTGGTTGACCTCCCAGGAGTCAGTGTGCGTGTGCTGATCTGCTGCATATTCCCTTCCTCTCAAATGAAGAGCCGAACTAATTAAACTTCTGATCGATCCAGTGTTGCGCACTAATCTGTTGGTGGTGGCGAATAAAGTGGGACTGTTGCCATTGGAATTCAGGATTAAGTGATGTGACTTTCTCTCATCGGAGACGGTCGGAAGGGTAACCTGCCATAAATCAACCCAAGTGCAAAACTTCTGCTCCAGAGCATTGTGAGCTGTTACAGTATGAGAGGAGATGGAGTGAAGCTGGATATAACCAAGTCTGGAATGCTGAATAAATTCCTGAGATAACAAGGTGTAGAGCTGGATGAACACAGCAGGCCTAGCAGCATCAGAGGAGCAAGAAAGCTGACATTTCAGGTCTGGGCCTTTTTTCAAAAATAGGGGTGGGGAAGGGCATCCTGAAATAAATAGAGAGAGAGAGGGGGAGGCGGATGAAAGATGGATAAAGGAGCAGATAGACAGAGAGAAAACGGACAGGTCAAGGAGGCGGGGATGGAGCCAGTAAAAGTGAGTGTAGGTGGGAAGTTAGGGTCGGGGTTGGTCAGTCAACGGAAGACAGACAGGTCAAGGAGATGGGAATGAGGCTGGTAGGTAGGAAGTGGGGCTAGGGTTTGAGGTGGGAGAAAGGACAGTCACCCCATCCCCGCCTCCTTGACCTGCCCGTCTCCTCTCCACCTATCTGCTCCTTTATCCATCTTCGATCTGCCTCCCCTCTTCTCTCTATTTATTTCTGAATCCGCTTCCCCGCTCCATTTCTGAAGAAGGGTCCAGACCCGAAATGTCAGCTTTCCTGCTCCTCTGATGCTGCTTGGCCTGTTGTGTTCATCCAGCTCTACACTGTGTTATCTCAGATTCTCCAGCATCGGCATGTTCCAACTATCTGTGAATCAATTCTTGTTTTTTTTCACTCTTGAGTTCGATTACAACAAAGTCTTCTTTTCAAAAACATATGCGAAATGGCCTATACCATATCATAAGACTGCAGCCACTTGTTGTGGGCAAACTAACAAGGTGAAACATCATCCCTTCATCTTATCTTCCCGCCCCTAGTACAGCATATAGTATATGAGATGCTCTCTCATTTTTCCATATTTCAGGGAACGCCCTCAAGAATATTTGTGTTTCTAATAGATTGCTTCTTTGGAATGTCAGCAGATATGGTTTCTCAACCTGAAGGCTCTGTCCATCTTACAATGAAGGTGCAAAATTCTCTGCAGAAAGGGTAGGAGTGATACAACTTCCTGATAACTGGTTCCCCTCAATCAGAGACACATGAGTGGCAAGGACATTTTGTTCTGACAACGTGCATAACTGTGTGTCATTTTGATAGCAATACCAGTATATTTAAAGTTGTCAAAAAAGGATGTTTGCGGGTCTTTCCTGATAGTTAAATGAAAAATTAGCCGTAGTTTGTGCAGGGTGTCCTCGGTTTATGAATATCTCACTCAGAAATACTTGTACTTATGAACACAATCCCATACATGGTGTAATTTTAAAGGCTACGAGTGGCCACTTTACATTTGCCCTGCCTAGTGTTCTGACTTGCATAAAACTTGATTATGAACAGACTCTGGAACAGAACTTGTTGGCATCTCAGGGACTGCCTGTACCTGATATCAGTTTGTGAAAGTCAGATTTGCTGGTGAAAAGTTTACTCACTTAGCATCCTAGTGCTGTTTATTCACTGAGGAACACTGAGCAGAGCATTTCATTTGACTGCAGACAGGGCAGTGCTATCAAGATGCATTGACATAGCTGACTGTAATCACTTATACAAAATGTATTTGCACATTCCCTGTCTAATCATCAGGGACTTCCTTGACCTAGGTTCTGAACTGCAGTGCACAGACCCACATGCTAGCATTTTGAAAGAGCTATCCAACTCAATCCCATGCCCCAAATCTTTGCCTATAGCCCTGTAAATCAATCCTCTTCAGGTACATATCCAGATGCCTCTAGATTGTTCCTGCTTCCAGGGTTTATACAGACAGTAAACTAAACAACACTGAACTTCAGAAAGTAACTTGCCTTGTTTCCCCCTCTAGTTCCAGTGCCAATCATTACATAAAGCCCACGAAATTATTTTCACACTGTCTGAAGATTGCAAAAATATTGTTTTCTGGATATGTTTATTTCATACACTATGTTTCAAAATCCCATGGATTTATGATCTCATTTGTTTCCTCTGGGTATTATTACCAATTTATTACACTGTTGTTGGCGACAATTAGTGAATTCTATTGAAATGGATATGAAGCAAATTTTCAAAACCTATTTTCCGGTAATAGCCGCTGTTTTCCCTATTTTAAATAAAAGCAAAATGTGGATGCTGGAGATCTGAAACAAGCACAGAGAGTATTGGAGAAACTCAACAGCACTGGCAGCATCTGTGGAGAGAGAAACAGAGTTAACATGTTGAGTCCAACATGACTCATCCTCAGAACGAGGTTCAGAACTTCTTCACAGTCAGATTCTTCATCTTCATCTTAATGTACAACCTCTTTTTCTGAGATTATGCTGTATAATCCTAGACTCTCCCACAAGAGGAAACAGCCTCTCGACACCTGTCCTGTCAAGCATCCTAAGAATCTTGCATGTTTCAGCAAGGTCTCCTCTCATTCTTCTATATTCCAATATATTCCAGGTTCTGTCTACTTAACGTCTCCCTACAATACAGTCCCGGTATTTGTCTAGTGAACATTCTCTGGACTGCCTCCATTGCCAATAGGTCTTTCCTTAGATAAGGAGCTGAGAACAGTTCACACTATTCCAGTGTGACCTGACTAGTGCCTTGTGCAGTTTTAACAAAACTTCCCTGCTTAACTGGAGTAAATGGGTAGTGTGAAAGCAGAAGGGAAAACATTGCCTTCCTTTAGTGCTGCTAGGTTTGTCTGGCTGCCAGATGGTACATTTACATTGCTGTTCAAATCCATGCTTTGTTGCAGAGTAATTGACAGTTCAAAGATTTTATTTTTAAATCCCGGCGCACTAAATGCTTCTGGCGCAGAGAAACTGTTGTGTTTGACAGCAGAACATTTTAATGTTACAGTTGCGTCATTTGACAACTCATTTTTGTTTCCATTCCCTAAATAGATAATTTTTGTGTGTTTTTTTAAACTATGGGATGTAGGCTTGTGTTTATCTCCCTTCAGCTTACCAAGCAAGCCCGGTTTGAGTGTAAAGCGGGCTTTTGGACTTTTCCAAAATTTGTATGTTTGCATATTTGGGTGGTGGGAGTAAGGGTGCTGGGGTTGGCACTGGGTTGGAGGGAGGAATGATGTGGATATCTAAGGATCCGAAGGAGAAGTCATCATTGTTAGCATTAGAGATGCAAATCCCTTTAAGGGTGAATCAGAACAGCTCCAGAGTCAAACAAGAGCATGAGATACTCTTTACACTTTGTATTTAGTAACTAGGGTTCTTGGCTTCACCTTGGCCTGGGTGAAGGTGGAGGGGATCATAATTTCCGACAGCCAGGACTCTCTTCCATGCCAACATTTGAACCCAGTTGTCCTTAGAGAGAGAACATGTTCACTACTACACCACAGCTTTCACAGAGAGATGGTCACTGGGGCTTGTGTGCATTATCTCCTCTTCCAACATTATTTTGATTTGGTTGCCTCTCTTGTTTCGCCACCTTTTTGCTTCTTGTTCCTGCTGTAGTGCCCCTGGTGGGCAGTGCCTGCAGTTTGGTTATTGGCTGATTATTTGATGGTGGGTTTGTAAAATAATAAAAGAAGAGCAGAGTTCCGGGCCTACTCCTGGGCCTGGCTGAAGTAGCCATCAACAGGTCCAGGGGCTTTGTAGAGGGGGTTGTAATTCCTGACTGTGATTTCTGCGACTACGTTCATGTTTAAGGGTCACCAGAGAGGGACCACACATTGTCCATCACCACCTTGACAGCTTTTAGGAAGAGGGTGCTCTGGGGGGACTGATAGTGTTTATTTCACCCACTGACTCCATCTTGACTGAGCTCCCTCCCTTGTTTTCTCCCATTTTGAGTTCTGTTATTGTTACACCGTCCAGGTAATTTGTTAATTGGGTAATTTGGTGGTAAGTTAATCAAATGGAAAAATACATTTGAGCTGGGTTGTTCCCCAGTGGGGTGTTGACTTTTTGGACAGGGAGAGGCTTCAGAAGGGAATGATGGAAACTGTTGTTGGTAGTAAGCCACAGATTTATAATAAAATCCTTGTAAATCTCTAAATGTCTTGTGTAGCCTAATTCAACGTGTGGATATCGGCCTGTTAAGTGGCCCTAATTGCCCAATTGCTAACTATTTGCAACAAGCACAGACAAACACTGGGTAAAAAATTGAACCTGATCTCTGAGCTGCAAGTTGGAGCTCACACAATTGGAGAAGATTAAGAATGTAAAACCAAAAGAGTAACCCTGCCCTAAAACCTGTGTGTGTGTGTGTGTGTGTGTGTGTGTGTGTGTGTGTGTGTGTGTGTACGTGTGTGTGTATATGTGTGTGTGTGTGTCTGTACTGTTGTGTGTCTGTGTATGTAAGGATGTGCTTCTAAATATATCTTAGAGAATGGTACGGTGACAACAACGTATAGAAGAATATTGCATCTTAATATTGAGCTTCTCTACATGCTTCACAGAAGTTAGAAAAATATATTTTGAAGACAACAGATCGTGAGGATGGAAGCAGAATGCTACAAAGGAACATTGACAGACTGATTGAGCAGGTCAATGGTAGATGCAATTTCATCTGGGAGCATTAGAGCTAATCCATTTGGGAACTGAGAATGGCAAACTTGGAATTTTTTTTTAATGAGGAGAAACTAGAAACTAGAGGAGCAAAGGGAATTGAGTGTTCAGAGACACAAATCACTAAATTGAGGTAACAGGAACAGCAATAATAAAAAGGCTAATGGAATGTTGGCCTTTGTCTCAAGTAGAATGGAATGCAAAGGGGAAGAAGTTATATTTCAGTGGTACAAAACACCCATAACATGGGGGCAAGATGTTAATATTAGAGGCCATTCAAGGCAGGTGAAATTAGAAAGCACCTTTTTCTCACAGTGGAGTGGAAATGTGAAGTCTCTCCACAAAGATGGAACCTAAATGGCCAGGTTGTAGTTAGGTACATGTTTTGGAGCACGGATTAAAGTAATGTCAAATGGAGTTGAGGACAGACTGCTCACTGACAGACAATGTGAGGTTGACTTAGGAGTTAATCTCAATTTTCAAGTCACAGAACACCCTTCTCCAGTCCTTCTTCCAACTCATCTCCCTACCATGTCCCACACTCCAAGATGCCCTTGAATATTGTGTCACATTCCTAGTACAGTGCAGAGATTCTCACAAACCCTCCACCCTTTCACACTTTAATTCCTGGTCTTTGGATGACAGAGTGGTTAGCACTGCTGCCTCACAGTGCCAGGGACTGAGGTTCAATCCCACTCTCGAGTGATTATCTATGTGGAGTTTACGTGTTTTCCCTGTGTTTATGTGGGTTTTCTCTGGGTGCTCTGGTTTCCTCCCACAGTCCAAGCATGTGCACGTTAGATGCATTGGCTATGGGAAATTGCCTATAATGTTCAGTGATGTGTAGGCCAGTTGGATTAGCCATGGTAAATGTTGGGTTGCAGGAATAGGGTGGGGATTGGGTCTGGGTAAGATACACTTTGGAGGGTTGGTGTGGACACAATGGGCCAATTGGCCTGTTTTCGCACTTTAGGAATTCCATGATAATGTTCTAGTTGTCTTTTCTCCTGACCATGGATAGCAACTGGATGGGTCCAAACTTATGGACAAAGTGCTTCAGTAGTTTACTGTTGGTTTCTACAAGATGGCTGTCTAGGGGGTCTCTTCTCCTTCACGTGCTGCCCTCACCCTCCATTACACCCACCACAATCCCACATCCTCTCTCCCTGTGTCCTTTGGACTGGCTGGACTTGCATTATGCTTGGCAGCTGTGGGATTCATTGCTGGCCTGGCAGTGTGCTCTTAGAATTTCTTCATGTTGAGATAAAAGAAAAATCCATTGTATGGAAGCTCTAATGTATTTTGCTGGCTTGAAATTAACCTTGTCTTAAGAAGCACCCAGCTCAAAATCTCAACACTGACTTTAATGCATCATTGTGTGCAGCGCATTTTTCACAGACCAGGGACTCTGCCGAGGTTGGGGTTGGGCTTGGGGGAGGGGGAGGGAACATAAACTGGAAAGTGGAGCTGAAAACATGTCTGGATCAACAATGATCTTATTGAATGCTGAAGTAGGATCAAAGGGCCAAATGCTCCTGCTCCTAAGTTCTATGAAAAATGAACGTATATCTTAAGCTGAGGTGAGATCATTCTCAAATGCAGAACTTGGTAGAGCACTCTTTGTTCAAGATTATAATTGAGAGCAGTTCACCACCAGCTCTAACTTCTCGAGGGCGCTTGGGGACGGGAAATAAATGCAGGCTGTGCTTCCACTGCTCACATTCCGTGCACTTATATTTACAAAAAGTGCTTATTTTGTAGTTCCCATTCCGGTAGAAAATGAATAGACCATGGAAAATGGTCTTTTAGTGATGAGGCCACAACCTGTATGTTTGATAGAATTGGCATTAACAACACAGCACTTGGATCATTGCTCATTGATTTAACTCATCAAGACATGATCCATAGGTCTGAAGAAAGTATACTGATTACCTACTGCATTGAAATGGGTCTGAATCACCTTGTATGCAAAGATACTGAGAATAAACCAAACTGTGATATAAATGAAAGGTTACAAGTTCTTTAACTCACAAATTGAAATTCCTGTTGTGACATGAAGGTCTGTTGGAACAATTCTTTGTCTCCTTCTCATCAACCATTTCTCTGCAATGCAAATGGAATGGAGCAGTGAAATGTACATTTGAAGTAGAATGTGAAACATTTTTTTAACCCCGTGTGTATGAGGACTGGAATCTTATCTCCTCACCCGTTGTGAGTTCTATGGTCCTTGGGAGAAAGACAATTAATGCCCACATAAGAAATGTCACCTGCTTATCCCTGGTAAGAACCCAATGGAGAGCAAGGTCTTGCCATGCAGGAGGTATAATGATGAAGCTGTGTTGGGTTTATTTGTGGGCTTCTGAGTGGGGGTGTACTGGAGAATGGGATCCCTTGTTCAAGGGCACTCAGTATCTGATATAGAATCCCTACAGTGTGGAAACAGGCTCTTCGGCCTAACAAGACCACACCGGCCCTCAGAGCATCCCACCCAGCCACATCCCCCGACACTATAGCATGGCCAATCCACCTAGCCTGCACATCTTTGGAGTGTGGGATGAAACCCAGGCACCTGGAGGGAACCCACACAGACACGGGGAGAATGTGCAAACTCCACAGAGACAGTCGCCTGAGGCTGGAATCGAACCTGGGTCCCTGGCACTGTGAGGCTGTAGTGCTAACCACTGAGCCACCTGTTTGATGAATCTGGCATCAGAGAACTGTAAGGAGGGTGGGCTTTTCTTTGAAATGCAATGATGTGCAGATAAGACCAGCTGATGATTGAAACGCCTGTTGCGTCCGTAAGATTCCAGCTGTGGTTTATTTCCTTGACAGCCACAAGTTGCCACATACCTCCTGAGCATGACCATATTAGTAAGCTGCAAAATGACACTGAGCTCAGCCAGTCTTTACTGACTTACCTGGCCAGCAATTGCCAATTTAGTTGGTCAGAAATTAACTAAGTCTGTGCTGGAGACAAGAGTGGCTTGACTGCATTTCCTCCTTAATATTCCCCATCTGTCTTTCTACCTTGTGTGAATGATCAATTTTCTTTCAGTCAAAGCCCCAAAGAAACAACTTTCCCATTAGCTTCATGTATTTACAATTTTCTACCTTGGTTTACATTTAGCTGTTGTTTTAGGTCAAGTGGATGTTGATAGTGAGGTGCTCCAAGGCCATTTTTTTTAGTGGTTTAAATGAAATACATTTGTCAAATGCAGCTAAATAGAACTATTGTTGGTATGGCCACAGCCAGAGCAGTCATGCTGAAGGAGTCAAACTGAACTTAAAATGTTAACTCAGAGTTTCTCCAGCTTTCTCTGTTTGTTTCATACTTCCATCATCAACAGTATTTTGCTTTTACCAGATCAGCTACAGTCTTATTGAATGATGGAGGAGGCTTATCTAGCTGAACCAACCCCTCTCCCTTATGTTTTATATTTTGATGTTCAGCACAATCAGGGAGTGTTGCACTGAGTTTCAGTTGGGTTGTTAAACCGTGGTCCCAACTATCCTGTTGCATGGAGGTGAAAAGATCCCATCGAAGGGATGGCATGGTGACTCAGTGCTGCCTCACAGCCAGTGACTCAGGGTCGATTCCAGCCTTGGCCGAGTGTCTGCGTGGAGTTTGCACATTCGCCCCGTGTCTGCATGGGTTTCCTCCGGGTGCTCCGGTTTCTTCCCACACTCCAAAAAGATGTGCAGGTTAGGGCGGATTGGCCACGGGAAATGCAGGTTATGGGGATAGGGTAGGTGGTTGGGTCTGGGTGGAATGCCCTTTGAAGGGACAGTGTGGACTCAGTGTGGCTGAATTACCTGCTTCCGTACTATTTTGAAGATGAAACAGACCTCATTGCAGTGTAACATGTCTCACGCGAGTGATTCTATCCATGAAAATAAAACTCAAAAGTTTCTATGATCTTTAAGGAAAACAAAGTATTTCTGTAATTAAAAACTGAAAGAACTGCAGATGCTGTACATCAGGAACAAAAACAATGTTGGTGGAAAAGCTCAGCAGGTCTGGCAGCGTCTGTGAAGGAAAAGACAGAGTTAATGTTTTGGGTCCAGTGACCCTGAATGTTAACTCTGTTTTTTCCCTTCACAGATGCTGCCAGACCTGCTGAGCTTTTCCAGAAATTTTGTTTTTATTTCTGTAATTAATTGTGAGCTGTTTTGAAATAGGGAGATAATGGCCTTTGGCAGTTTAGGTTGGTCAGTTAAGCTACAGGTGTTTTTTTTCTTCATTCTTTCATGGGATTTGGACATTGTTAGTCAAGTCAGCGCTTATTACCCATCCCTAATTGCCCATAGGGGCAGTGAAGAATCAACCCCATAGCTGTGTGTTTTTAACCAGTCCAGACTACATAAGGAATTAATGAACCAGATAGGTTTAGCAGACATTTAGCATTGGTTTCATTGTCATCAATTGACTAGTTTTTAATTCCAGGTTTTGTTAATTAATTTGAATTCCAGTAACTGCTGTGGTAGGATTTGAACCCATTGCCCTGGAGCATTAGCCTGGGCTCCTGAATTACTAGTCAAGTGACATTACCACTATATCACAGAACCTTATGGAAAATAAATTACATGACCATAGCTTTTCAGTGACAAGCCATCCACTTAAAACTGCCAGTGTTCTGATGCATTTGGTTAGGGACAGAGGTATAAAAGCTTGCGTTGCTGAGGAGATAATTATAGCCCATTAATTGATAGAAGTAATTATTGTCTGTGCTGAAAGCACCAAGCCAGGAAAGCAACAGCTAATTCCACAGACAGTAATTTGTTTCTGGTCGGTCTGTCTTCACTTTATTAAAATATTGCTACAAGGTGAGCTGCATTTTATTTTCAAGAAAGGCAATGAACTGAGCGTGCCCAAGCTGAGTTTAAATGGACACGAGGGCACAACAGAAATTTGAACCTCACTTGTTGCATGTGGAGCCCACAGGATCAGGTGGAACCCCAATTTTGCAACTGCTCAATGGGCCCCTGAACCAACGACATGAATTGTGAAGCTGTTAGGAATAGGGGCATAATTTGCTTCACCCTCTTTGCTGCTCATCTTCCTCCCCCAGACACACTGGTCATCCCACTGAGTCGGCATAGTAGACTAATGACCAAGTGCAGAGATATGGGATTAGCGGAGTATGGTGTTTGTGGGTCAACATAGACATGGTGGGCCGAAGGGCCTGTTTTTATGCTACGTGACTCCGTGGCTCTATGATACCTCATTCACACTTTTAAACAGAATCCAGGGAAAGAATGGAGATGTTTTAAGACAAGGTGCAATAACGTCAACATTGCCATGTATTTGCCTTACTCCCTCTTGCTTCCGAATGCTGCAGCAGGCTCTCAACACAGACACCAATCCATCACTTATTCCATATCGATATGACATTCAGCATTATGTTACAGAAACTCATAGAGGTGGATTGGCAAAGCATGGAAATTTATACGAACATGAGACTTTGTAAGCATCATAAGGCTGCCTATGCTACCAAAGTGCCCTCTGTAGATTCCCTTCACCTCTTGCTCTGTCTACACCTCAGTGCAGTCCCTGGCTCTGCAGTTGGGATGGAGGGAGCATCTCAGCGCTGTACTCAGCAGTGGGGTTTGTTGGCCTTGGAGGTTTGGTTGGGTGACCCTGGGGAAGCTGAAGATCTTCATGCCACAGTTGACAGGACCCTCCTCAACTTCAACTTTCCTGGGTTAGTGGGGGTGGGGAGCAGGCAGAGGAGAGGTGGAGGGCCTGGCCACCCCTGCACTGTCTTTAGAGGAGACTTCTGAGGACCCAATACGCGGTTCCACCGCCCCCTGTTGTCTTTTGCTTGGTCCTGAGGGCAAATGGCTGGGGGGAATGGAGCACAGATGTGTTCCTCTCCAGCAATTCTTGACAGTGCTGAACCTGGCTCTCCATGGCAGGCACCACCCTGGCCCAGGGAGGCAGCCAGATGGTCACATGCAAAGCTGCTCTTCTGCCAGCCATACCAGCCTGCTGCTCCTATTCATCCCAGTGTGATGTGAGTGACATTCCTGATTGCTGAAACCACAGCGTCCTCTCCTGCCTGCAATGGAGCAGGTGCCTGGCCCCCAGCCGTCCTCTAAGTGCTGGTGGCCTGGGGTGTTTCTCCCTTATCCTACTAAGGAGTCATCGCAGTGAGGTGCTCACCAGATTATGTTCCCATACTTTCCAAGGCTAACATTCCCACATCCGAGGGGGAGTGCTGGAGGCAGCCTTACCGATGATTCCTCGGAGGATCCTGAGCTCTCTTCCTCAGAGGTTAAAGGCGGGGCTTCTAGCCGAGCCGGCAATTTCTCAGGGGCATGGACATTCTATTGAAACCTGCAAGATATAAGGAGAAGAAGGCAACACAGCCATGGTTAGAGGTGGCATGCAATGGATGTCATTGACAATAGAGTTAACATGAGAGTTAAGTGCAATGAAGACTGGACCTTACTTGGTGAGACACAGATGCCTTCTCCCACAAGGATTGGGATTTTTGCCCAGTAGGGTCTGAGGAGTCTGATATTGGCTCACCTCTGAGAATCTGAAACTTGGATAGAGGCACAAGATGGATTCTCGGGGCAAGTTGGCAACAAAATGGCTTCTAGCCTGGGAACTGTAAATTCTTCTTGAGGTGCTCTTTTAGCCTGGGAACTCTGAGATTTGCAGCTGCATAAATAACGCAGTAATGATAAGATAATGCAGTACTAACCATTCTAGCTGACCTTCAGTAGCAAATGTTATGGCGCTATATGGCGAGACAAAAAGTAACCTAAGCATTGTGACATAAGTTGTTTACCAGTTAATACTATTGGATTAGGTAGCTGTCAATGAAGCCAGATCATGTATTGATTGGTAACTGTTTGAATACACTATGCAATCACGCCATGTACACTGCTTTAAGAAAAGTATAAAAATGTCTTTGTATTAAGTTGTGTGTGCAGCTCCTCCAAGGAATCCGGAAGTGCTCAGCTTCTGTGTTTTCCGGATGATCTGTACCCGGCCGATTGAAGAAATAAAGAGTCAAGTCTTAAACCGCCAGACCGACGGCGAGTGTTCAGTGACTGAGCACGGAATCGAGAGACCCCATCGGGGGACGAGATTTACACCTCCACCTATACAGGCCTTTTCTGCCCTTCTGTGGGCTGTCTTCTCCTGGAATGAAAGAAAGAGATGGATTGAATGAGATGGAAATGGGAGACGCAGCTTTTGCGGGTGGGAGTAAGATCTTGACATGCTCTGAGGGAGTGTGTAGGCAGTGCAGAGGACATGAGATATCAGTGGTGTGGGAGGTTGATGATGATCCAAAGCGATTGAGGGAGGATATTTCAGGTGATAGTGAAAATGGTAGAGCATGGGCCTTGGTGGGTGGTGGGTGCAGGAGCTGAGAGAGAGTGAGTGTGAGGTGTCAGAGAGAAGAGTGTGGCAAGCACCATGGTGAAGTGAGGAAGGCTAATCCTCTGCACTGGTGAGATTGCACTGACCAAGGCAATGACCTCAAACCAGACTTTCTCTGCCAGTCCTCCAGCCAGGGGATGCCCCTCCTCTTCACTGCCCTTTGATCAGGACCTCCAGTCCCTCTCTGAGATTTGTGGCGCCAATCTTCTCCTTTTCCAACATGTTCTGAATTAATCTGAGGCCAACAGGGCAGCTTCAGAATGTCAGTGCACAACAAGGTGCACAGTGGCCTTTTAAAGATAGCACAGACACCAAGGATGCTAGTATTTTGGCAGGTATCTGCTGTGTTATGAGGAACAGTTAGAATGAGAAGCACCAAAGGGATGGCTAGGTATGCACCGAGGCAAATTCTGTAAGATACTGGTGAGAAATCTCACTGGGCCACAAGGCAAGAAACCCTCCAGTAGCTCAAACCTATTCACAGTTATCTAAAAGATCATAAAATCCAGCCCTGTGTGTCTGTGTGCACGAATTTTACTTTTCAAGAACATGATTATATCATTTAAGCAGAGATAATGGGAACTGCGGATGCTGGAGAATCCAAGATAATAAAGTGTGAAGCTGGATGAACAGAGCAGGCCAAGCAGCATCTCAGGAGCACAAAAGCTGATGTTTCGGGCTGAGACCCTTCATCAGAGAAATGAAGAGTCTCGGCCCGAAACATCAGCTTTTGTGCTCCTAAGATGCTGCTTGGCCTGCTGTGTTCATCCAGCTTCACACTTTGTTATCTTATATCATTTAAGCCTTGTGTTAATAATTTTCACATCTTTGTTTTATTAGGTTTTGTTTGCAATGATGTTTATTTGTTCTGCCATTAAAAAAGAGACAACCTGATCTGTATGGAATTAGCAATATCCCTTCTCTGTTTAAGTTCAGACTTGTTATTACAGGATGAGGGGAGAGGTAGAATGGGTCAAGGAAAGGAATGAGCTTATCTCTCCTAACTCAGTTAACTCTGGAAATATTTCACTGGCAATCACAACGCGGCTGTAAATGTGTTTAAATCATTTCTTTACGCAAAGAATCAGGTCCTCAAGGTGTGTGCATTTATTCGCTGTGGTCTCGTTGATTCCCTTGATAAATGTTGCTTTTAAAAACGCTTCCAAATATTCTTAATGGATCTTTTCCTTTTAATGTTCTTAAACCTTTCTACATGAGTAGCCTTTAGCCTTGCTTTGCATGATTCCCATCTGATATTCTTTTATTAATTAGCACACGGGAATGGTGGCTATTCCAAAATTTCTTTATCCCTTTGAGGGATGTCGGTGGGCAATTCTTGCCCCATCTCTCATTGCCTTTGAAATGAGAAGCTTGCTAGACAATTCTAGGGAGTCAAACACATTCATGTGGGTCTGAAATCACACAAAAGCCAAATCCGATGACAAAGGCAGATTTCCTCCCTTAAAGGACATTACTGAACGAGATGCGTTTTCACATAATGATCACCGTGACTTCAGTTTTAAATTCCAGATTTATAAAATGAATAGCAGCAAGAGAAATTGCTGGAGAAACTCAGCAGGTCTAGCAGCATCTGTGGGAAGAAAGTAGCATTGATGCTTTGTGACTAAAGAGATTTACAAGGATGTTGCCAGGATTAAAGGCGCAGAGCTGTAGGGAGAGACTGAATAACCCAAGACTTTTTCCCTTGCTCTGTTTGATGCTGAGAGCTGACTTTATAGAAGTTTATAAAGTCATTTTGGGCATGGATAGGGTGATTAGCCAATTCTTTTTCCCCCAGGATAGGGGAGTCCAAAACTAGAGGACATAGGCTTCAGGTGAGAGGTGAAAATTTTAAAAGGAACCTAGGGGCAACCTTTATACAAACGGTGGTATGCATTTGGAATGAATTGCCAGAGCAAGTGGTGGAGGCTGGTATAATTACAACACTTAAAATGCATCTGAATGGACATGTGAATAGAAAGGGTTTAGAAGACATGGGCCAGATGCTGGCAAATGGGAAAAAGCTTTTTCACACAGCAATCCGATTGGCTTTCTTTATTTTGTCAATTGACAGTGGTTACATGTTTGCCATTAGCCCAGATTTTAATTTCCAATTTCACCATCTGCCAAGGTATGTCTCTGTGACATGACAAGGAACAGAAACAGCTCCTTGAGCTAGTTCTGCCATTTGATGAGATCAAGCCTGATCTGTGGCCTAAATCCATATACCTGTTTTGGCCCATAACCCCTTAATACATATGCTTAAGAAAAGTTTAAGATCAGCATCTGATCTATCATTAGCTGCCATTTGTGGAAGAGAGTTCTAGATCTCTGTCATCCTCTGTGCGTAGAAGTGATTCCTAACATCTCTTCTGAATGGTCTGGTGTAATTCTAAGATAATTCATCCAAGTTTGAGAATCCCTAGCCAGTAGAAATAGTTTAACTTTATCCACCTTGTGTTTTCCTGTTAATATCTTGAACACTTCATTTAGCTCACTCCTTAACCTTCTCAATTCTAGATTGTATCATCTCTTCTCATAATGTAACACCTGGAGTCCAGGTATCATTCCTGTCAGTCTCTAAAGTTCTCCCTCCAAGGCTAATGTATCCTCCCTAAGGTGTGATGCCTGAATTTACAGCCAGTTGGCCAGTCGAACCAAGGTTTTGTAAACTGCATAATAACTTTTGCATCTTTACACGCTGGGCCTCTAGATATAAAAGTTAGCGTTCCATTTGCTTTCTTAACTACTTTCTGCCCCTGCCTGTGGTTTCTTGTAGATCTATGCGCCTGAACTTCCATGAATACAAGAAAAAGATTGAGTGCTTAATGGCATGGTGTAAAGACAACAATTTCTCTATCAACATCAGCAAAACAAATGAAGGTAGCCATTGACTTCAGGAAGCAATGTGGAGGGCACACCCTTTTCTACATCAATGGTGCTGAGGTGGAGATGGTTGAGAGCGTCAAGTTTCTAGGAGTGATGATCACCAACAATCTGTCTTGGACCAACCACGTTGATGCGATAGTCAAAAAAACACAACACAGCCTCTACTTCCTCAGGAAGCGAAGGAAATTCGGCATGTCCATCAAGATTCTTAGCAATTTCTATACACACAGCATAGAAAGCATCCTATCTGGATGCATCACTGCTCGGTATGGCAACTGCAAGAAACTACAGAGAGTTGTGAACACAGCCCAGTCCATAACACAAACCAGCCTCCCATCTGCCTCGGGAAAGCAACCAATATAATCAAAGACTCCTCCCACCCCAGTCATGCTCTCTTCCACCCTCTCCTGTTGAACAGAAAATATGAAAGTTTGAAGACACATACAAACAGATTCAAGAACAGCTTCTTCCCCACTGCTGTCAGACGTTTGAGTGGACCTCTCAAAATCTAATTCTGATCTCTCTCTCTGCACCTCCTCTGTGGCTGTAACACTGCATTCTGCACTCTTTTCTGCTACTCTGATGTACTTTGTATGGCACAATCTGCCTGTATAGCATGCAAAACAACACTTTTCACTGTATCTTGGTACATGTGAAAACAATAACTCAATCAATCAAACCACATTGGACATTCACAGTTATTAACTTCAAACTAAGTAGAAAGTGCCCTGATCCATCCTTTTTCAGCCTGAAATAGATATCCTCACATTTGCTTACATTGAAATCCACCTACCATAGTTTTGTCCATTCACCTAGTCTATTCATATCACTTTGTAATTTTATGCTATCATCTATACTGGCTAAAATGCCACTTTATTTTGTGTCAAGTAGTACTTAGGGACTGGAATGCACTGTCTGGAAATGTGGTGGAAGAAGGTTCAATTGAAGCATTCAAGAGGGACATTGAATGGTCATTTGGATCAGCATGGTGTACAGGGATAAGGGGAAAAGGCAGCAGGTTGGCACTGACACAGGAATGGTGGGTTGAATGGCCTCATGTGCTGTAACAGTCTGTGATTCTGTGATTTCCCAGTACGTTAGTACAGTTGCATGCATTTTAAAATCTATTATTGTAATTTACAACTTGCCATGTTATGAAACATTACTTATAAAACAGCAAGGGCCCATGCAAAATGCAAGTCAGGGACACTACTGCCTGAGCGTCAATCCAAAATTTTGTGCCATATTGTGGTCTGACAGGTCTAAATAAGTTCCATCATTATCTCTTGAACTTTATGTTCTCTTTGGCTTGCTACAAAAACCTGTTTCCCGTTAGATTTATCTGTGGCCTTTACCAGTTGAGGCATTACTTTTAATGCCTTGAGCACTGAACATGCCAAATCCCTCTACTCTGTCCTATCGCTAGCTGTCTATTCAAAATATATTTTTGTGAATCAAAATGTATCACATCACATTTAGCGACATGGAATTTACATGGCCAATTTATCAGCCATTCCAATAACTTATGAATCTAGATTAACTTTGACCTAAGTATTATGTCTTCTTTCTCTGTCTTCCTTCTCCCATGTAATTTGGGGTCACTACAATGCTGTCTGATCATTCTTCTCTATTTCCTTCCATCAGTCATCCAAACCTGATGCATTTAAGTCTTTACCTGTTGCATCTTCCCATCAGGTCTTTGACATTCTTCTCTTCCTCTTCTTCCTGGCATTTCCATCGTTTGCTGTGCTGAAATCCCCCCGTCTCTTTCTCTCATTTTCTGCCACAGATGACTGTACCATTTCAGTCCCTTCTATACTACTTTCTTCAATCTCCACTCAAAACCTGGATGTGCTAGTTCCTGATGTTTTTGTCTTTTCCTGTTGCTCAACATATCCATCTCAGCATCAGCACCCCAATAGTAGGCCAGGTTGTTTTTTTTTACACTGTCTGTTTTAATATCGTCTGCAGATTTACATGCCACTCCCTCAAACCTGATATCCAATCCATTTGAAATAGACAGTGAACAGAATAGAACAGAATTCTGTGGAAAGCAGCTGCACACTTCTTTTTTTCGAAAGAAAGGTCCAGACCTGAAACGTCAGCTTTCCTGCTTCTCTGATGCTCCTTGGCCTGCTGTGTTCATCCATCTCTACACCTTGTTATCTCAGATTCTCCAGCATCGGCAGTTCCCACTACCTCTGTGCACACCTGTCCTCTGTTTCCATCCATCTAACCAGTTTTTAAATTCAACTTGCTAACCTTGTACACTCATTAATCTTCTCCAATAGCCTTCCAGCTGACACCCAGCCAGAGGTTTTCTGAAAGTTTACATACACCACAGTGGTATTTTCTCGAGTCATTGCATCACCTCCTCAAAAGCCCCGGTGTGAATTCCAGCATAATCTTCATTTTTTAAAAGAAAGTTTCCACTCCTGTTCAATGTAAATATTCTGTTTTATCAACTTTTTGGTCACCTTCTGTCGATTGTTAGAACACAGAACAAAGAACAGTACGGCACAGAACAGGCCCTTCAGCTCACGGTGTTGTGCCAAACTTTCACCCTAATCCTAAGGTCTATCTAACCTACCTTATACTAGCCCTACCTTATACTATCATCCATATGCCTACCTAATAGTCACTGAAATGCCCCAGATGAGGCCGACTCTGCTACCCTCTCTGGCAATGCATTCCACGCCCCGACCACTCTCTGAGTAAAGAACCTACCTCTGATGTCTCCCTTATATCTACCTCGACTCACTTTAAAACTATGCCCCCTCGTAACAGCTACCTCCTCCCTCGGAAAAAGTCTCTGGCTGTCCACCCTGTCTATACCTCTGATCATTTTGTACACCTCTATCGAGTCAAATTCATGGCTTGATTTTAAAAGTTTTAAAATTCATCCAGATCTCAAGTTTCTTATTATCTCTTGCAACTTCCATAGTAAGTCATGGATAGGTCTTTGCCAGTGAATATTTGTTTTTTTTAGTCTAATGCATTCTCATTTTCCTTCATTTATTTACTGCTACACCTTATAGTCAGACTAATGAAATAGAGCTGCTCACATGTTTTGCTTTTAGTCTGATGAATCCATTTTAATCAGAATTATTATGGATCATTTAACAGCAGACATATAATGATGATATAGATATATGATGAACTGGAGGCCGAAGTAATTGATAGTAAGCTCATAAACACAAGCTCTGAAGTTAGGACGTGTATCCCAGACGTTACAGATTTTTCAACCCAATGCATATCGTTAATGCAATGGGTTTTTTTTGTTCCATTAGTGACTTTATAATTAGTGAAGCATTTAAATAAGTTTTGTGTGTGAATGTTAGTTGTTCAAGGTGTTCAGTACATGCACTCGGGCATTCTAATGCATGTTCAGCCAAAGACTTAGTGTAGGTGGTTTCAGATTTGTAGCATACACCTGGGATCAGATACTGATTAACCTGGCAAGAGAACCCAACGGAGCGTGATACACTTGAGAAAACTGTTTCACCCCTGTTCACCTCAGTGTCAGTGCGCACTATCTTGACGATAATTGGAAGTTTTCTGAAACACGTCCGCAGTTAATTACTCAGCAATTGTCTGCTTACTTAAAATTATGTGTCACGCCATATATGCAGCTCTTTGCCTCGGTACCTACTTGAATAGTCAGATTATAAAGACTCCAATTCTGAAACTTGTGGATCTTGTGGGCTGAATGTTCTCCTTCTGCAGCATAACACTTCTGTGACCGCTGCCCCCATGATTGGCAGTTGTCCCTTTAAGTTATTTGACCCTAAGCTCTGAAATTTCACCCCCACTGCCAGCCCCCCAAACTTTCTGCCTATCTACAATGTTCATCTCCTTTGTAACCTTACTTAAAACCCACCTCTTCCACAACTCCTTAATCTTCTCCTTTGACCAAGTGCCAACCTTTAGTTGATTGCACTTCTGTGTGAAATGCGTTGAGCTGCCTTTTATACATTGGCAAGACTACAGAAGTGAACAGTTGCTGACAGCCTGAACAAAATGGTTGAGTTGAAGAGAAAATTATGGATTCTTGTCTCTGAGCCTGCTCCTTCTAACTCCGTGACAGTTCATGTACATCTTCCCATGTCACATGATCAAAATAAGTGACACTATAAAATGCAATTACGATGATGAGCAAACAATTGTTTCTCAACCTATATAGTGCTGATTTGTATCAACTGAATCAATGTCTACTCTTGCCCAATCCTTAAATAGATTCCATAATCTGGTTATTTTGAATATTTTGTACTTATTCTGGTTTGCAAACTAATATTTATTTTGGTAATAAATACCATGTGGACTATTCTTCTTACAAATCATCCGTGGCAAAAATATCATTGTTTTAATATAATTAACACCTTTAAAAACTCTTCCACCTCTGAATAATTTCCCTACATTCATGTCGTTCAGATTCACTCAGTGTGTTGCTTGGCAAAAATAATAATTTCTTTTTCTCATCCGTTCTCTATAGGAAAGTGTTAAAGGAGATATCTGTCGGAGATCTGGAACCAAACGATACTGTCCAGGCCAATTTAGAGGCACAGCTGTTGTCTAAGCTTGACCATCCAGCAATTGTTAAGTTCTACAACAGCTTTGTGGAGCAGTGTAGCTTCTGCATCATTACCGAGTACTGTGAGGTATGTAATTGATGGAGGGGTGGACTGAGCATAATTCTGATCTTGTCAATTTGTTGAGTTTGATCTTACTTCGAAAATTGTTTGTTTCACATTTAGAACATAGAACACAGAACAGTACAGCACAGTATAGGCCCTTCGGCCCACAATGTTGTGCTGAACTTTTACCCTAATCGTAAGGACTATCTAACCTCTGCCCCTACCTTATACTATCATCCGTATGCCTGTCTAATAGACGGTTAAATGCCCCCAATGAGGCTGACTCTACTACCCTCTCCGGCAATGCATTCCACATCCCGACCACTCGCTGAGTAAAGAACCTCCCTCTGACGTCTCCCCTATATCTACCTCCACTCACTTTAAAACTATGCCCCTCATAATAGCTACTTCACCCTAGGAAAAACTCTCTGGCTGTCTACTCTATCTATACCTCTGATCATTTTGTACACCTCTATCAAGTCACCTGTCATCCTTCGTCGTTCTAAAGAGAAAAGCCCTAGCTGTCTCAGCCTTTCCTTGTAAGACCTTACCTCCATTCCAGGCAACATCCTGGTAAATCTCCACTGTACCTTTTCCAATGCTTCCACGTCTTTCCTGTAATTAGGCGACCAGAACCGGACACAATACTCCAGATGTGGCCAAACCAGGCTTTTCTATAGCTGAAGCATAACTTCACGGCTCTTGAACTCAATCCCTCTATTAATGAAAGCTAACACACCATACGCCTTCCTAACAACTCTATCCACCTGGGTGGCAGCTTTCAGGGAACTGTGAACATGAATCCCAAGATCCTTCTGCTCCTCCACACTGCCAAGAATCTTTCTATTAACCCTGTATTTCAAGTTTGTCCTTCCAAAATGAATCACCTAATTTAAAATGGCATGTTCTGCATGCTGCTTTGTACAGATACGCATTGCAGCCTCTGACACAGACTGCATTGTGTGCCCATTGTTCCTATCCCTGGTATCTATCTTAAGCCGAGCAAGGAGACTATTGTCTACCTTAATTCTGTGTTTGACCTGGAGTGAACTTTGGGACGACACATCTGTGAGAATAATAATGGTTCTGAAAGGGTTAATGTTGGAAACTGATTAAAATGCTTGGGTTGAAGAGAAATTTGGGGATTCTTGCCTCTGAGAGCATTCCTTCCAACTTTGTGACGTGTACATCTTACATGGGTACTATCATGCAATAAACTACATCTTGTTTAGGATATAAGCCTGTTAAGATACACCTGGTATCAGCAAACTACATCATTTGCCACCTTCCAGTGGTTGGTATCACAACAGATTTATAATAACACTCATGCCAGGACTGCTTATTTCCATCTCCATAACATCACTTGACACTGTCAGATGTCGCATGACACCTGGCTATGGTCCAACATAGTCCATTCGAAATCACAAGCTATTGGACACTGCTCCTTTATCAGGTGAAATGAAGGGGCAGTACTTCAAGAGCTTGTGATTTCAAATAGGCCTGTTGGACTATAACCTGGTGCATTGTGACTTCTAACTGTGTCCATCCCAGTCCAACACTGGCACCTCCATATCGTCACTCGACACTTCTTCTGTTCATCTATTGCTAAAATTGTCATCTGTGTCCTTGCTCCTTCTAGATTTGCCTATTCCATTACTCTCTCAGCTAAATCAAAATTTCCACTCTATGTAAACCCAGAACGTTGCCCCCCATACCTGACCTTGCTCCAAATCTCTTTCATTTGTCATATTCACCCCCCCATCAAACTCCATTTTAATTTAGTCCGCTTCCTCTCTCTGTACTATTCCCTTAGCGTGTACGTGTCATTGCACTGTCCCTGATGGGCTTTGTACATAAACTGTAATTGATTTAGGAACATGGGTGATTTAGGTGAAGGATAAGGGTAAAAATTACATGGGTGATTTTGTGGTGGTGTTGTATGTGCACAAATAGTGCTCAGAGTTGTGAAAAAGCAACTCTGGATGGAAAAAAGTCAAAAAAAAAGAAACTGGCTGCAGTCTATGACGGTAGCAGTCTGGAGATGCCAGATCAGAGAAGCTAAGCAGCCTCAGGCCTGGTTCTTACTTGGCTGGGAATGTCAGGTGCGGCAGTCTTTGGATTCTTGTGGTGCAGTGGCAGTGACTCTACCTCTAGACCTAGATGCTTGAGTTTTTCAGAGGTGTGTATTAATAGCTCTGAACAGGTTGTTCAGAACATGCATTAAGAGGTGGGCTCATGGGGAGCGTGGTAGTGTTCATATCTCTGGGCTGAAAGGTCTGGGTTCAAATTCTACTTGCCCTAAATTTGTGTCATATTGTGTCTCAACAGGCTGATGTTTTATGTTAAGCAGAGAGTTGGTTTCTTTCCTCATCTTATTGATTTTTGCAGTGTCACATTGCCCCTGGTAGACAGTGCCCATAATTTGGGTGATTAGATAAATTGGCAATGGGGGTTTAAAATGAAAGAAAAGCTGTTTGTTTTCCTAAGTAGTGTCAGTTTGGAAGGGGAAGGGTTCAGAAGGGAAAGAAGGAAACTGATGTTTATGCTAAACTATAAATTTACAATAAGGCCATTGTAAATCATTTGATGTCTAATTCAACGTATGGATTTCAGTTTGTTAAACACCATGAATTATTGGTTTATCTGAAACTGCCTGAGTCAAATTTTTAATCAAGGAATGGGAAAAAGGCAGAGTAGTGGAGTTGAGGATTATCAGACCAGCAGTGATCTCATTGAGTGGTGGAGCAGATCCGATGGGCTGAATGGCCAACTTCTCTTCCCATGCCTTAAAATCTTAATCAGCATGTGGTTCCAAGTCCCAATGTTTCTGCAACTTCTTCTTTTGTTTGGGAATATATCAGTACTTTCCACTATACTAAGATCTGTTTACTGTCTCTGCTCACAGGGCTACATAAAAACAGTGAAAATGAGTGCAGGAGGAGGCTATTCGGCCCTTTGAGCCTGTACCAAATTCAGTATGATCGTGGCTGAACATGCAATCTCAGTATCCTATTCCCGCTTTTGCACCCTTCTCCTTGATCCCTTTATCCGCAAGGGCCACATTCAGCTTGCTCTTGGTTTTTTTTCTCCAAGGAACTAGCCCCAACACCTTCTTGTGGGAGAGAATTCCACAGGTTCACAACTCTCTGAGTGAAGAAATTCTTCTACATCTCAGTTCTGAATGGTTTACCCATTATTCTTAGACTGTGACCTCTAGTTATGGACTTCCCCATCATTGGGAACATTCTTCCCACATCTAGCCTGTCCAGTCACATCAGGATTTTGTAGTTTCTATGAGATTCCTCCCTCTTTCTTCTAAATTCCAGCGAGTGCAAGCCCAGTCGATCCAGCCTTTCCTCATAAGCCAGGTCTAGCCAACAGAAGTTTGGACATTAAGAGAATCAAATGAAGCAACAGGGAAGCAGACTAGATGGAGAAGTACAACCATGAGTGTAACAAATGTTGGAGCTGGCCTGTGCAACCTACCTCAGACTTGTTCTCGGGAAGATGTGTCTCATTCATGCAGCATATAATTATTGGGCTCACTGACCAGTGAAATCTGTTGTATGCAAGGTCTTGTTGCCCCAAAATTCAATCACCTTTATAGTCTAATGAGTGATTGCACTCATTAGACTATAATCAAGCACTAGAATGATTTTTTTTCATTTCATTGCTTTGTCTTTCACACTGATCACCTGGTATTCAGGAATTGTATAAAGGCAGGCAATTTTCACAGTAAATAAATGGGAAGATTGTTAAGTGCCGTGAGATCTGTTTTGTTTCCAAGTGAGGTTAATTCAAAGAGTCAAGTAGTGCTATTCCTTCACCACCCTAAGCCCCAAAATACAAAGATCAACATCATTGATTTGTCATGATTAATATCCTGCAAGAATTTCTTCAATGCCATTTTGGAATGTCCATTTTAACAAGTTCTGCCTTTGACTGTGCCTGTACTGTGTTTTTAGGGATAGCCAGAACCAACAAGATTTATCATCAATAAACTTTTTGGACTTGGCTGTGATGAGGTTCTGTGAAGTTTGAATTGGATGAGCTGGGATGGCTGTACGCCATTCCCTGCGGAGACTGAAATATAATTCCATCTTCCTTGGCACTCAGGCATATGCCATTTACACCTACATTCCGCGTAATAGCCAGAGAGTGACAAAGGCTGAGTTAGTTCCTGCACACAGGTCTGAGCCAAATCCATTCAACCATCTGTTTAGAATAAGGACATTGTGTCTTCTCATGAAATGTTTTAGGGCTCTACACCTCAGTAATTCCCAGCACCAGCAGCACAAATGAACTATTGCTGGTTGCCTTCCTTTCAATGGTTTGCCACCGGTGATCCACGTCGCTTGGTGTCTCTATAGAAGCAGACAGTGGGTTCACAGGTCTCTATTTTCTCTTCTTGATCGACTGATTCTGGACTCCACTCCTGTAAGGTTTGGCTGTAAATTTAGACCACTCGCTCCCTCACTCTCTCACACACCATCACACTCGCTCCCTCACTCTCTCACACACCGTCACACTCGCTCACTCTCTCACACACCATCACACTCGCTCACTCTCACACACAGTCATACCTTCTCACTTTCACACGCTGTCACACTTGCTCACAGTCTCAAATATTGTCATACTCCCTCACTCTCACACACTGTCCTATCTCCTCACACTCATACACTGTCACACTCCCCCACTCTCACATCTGTCACACTCCCTCACTCACACACTATCACACTCCCTCACTCTCACAAACTGTCACATTCCCTCACTCTCACACACTATCACACCCCCTAACTTTCTCACACACTGTCACACTCCCTCACTCTCACACACTGTCACACTCGCTCATTCTCTCACACACTGTCACACTCTCTCACTGTCTCACACACTGTCACACTCTCTCACTGTCTCACACACTGTCACACCTCGTACTGTCTCACACATTGTCAGACTCCCTCACTCACTCACACACTGTTACACTCTCTCACTCTCTCACGCACTGTCAGACTCCCTCACTCTCTCATACACACACACTTCCTCATTCTCTCACACACTGTCACTCTCTCACGTTCCCTTGTGTTCTCACACCCTCACACTCTCACATGGTCTCGCACTCTCTCAAAATTGTTACACTCACACACATGCGCACGAACACATTCTCTTTTTCCCTCAAGCTCTCACACTCTCTCACATTCTCTGTCTCTCTCACATGCGCGCGTGCGTGCGCGCACACACACACACACACACACACACACACACACACACACACACACACACACACACACACACACACACACACACACACAGTTTAACTCTCACACATTCTCACACTTGGTCATGTGGTGCAATGAGAACAACTTCTCTCTCAACATCGGCAAACCTAAAGAACCGATCATTGACTTCAGAAAGAAAGGAGGAGAACATGCCCCCACCTACATCAATGGAACTGAGATTGAGAGGGTGGAGGGTGTCATGTTCTCAGGAGTGACAATAACTGACAACCTCTCCTGGATTTCCCATGTAGATGTGATGGTCAAGATGGTCCTCAGGCAGCTCAGGAAACTTGGCAAGTCCATAAGGCCCCTCGCCAACTTGTACAGATGCACCGTTGAAAGCAAACTGTCCGGGTGCGTAACAGCCTGGTACAGCAACTGCTCTGCTCACGACCGTAAGAAACTACAGGAGGTGGTGTGCACAGCCCAGACCATCATGGAAGCCAGTCCTCCCTCCATGGACACCATTTACACGGCTCGCTGTCACAGAAAGACTGCCAACATCATCAAAGACCCATTGTACCCCGGTAACGCTCTCTTACAACCTCTTCCATCAGGCAGCAGATGCAGAAGCCTGAACACATGTACCAAGAGGTTCAGGAACAGCATCTTCCTGGCTGTTATTAGATTGATGAATGGACTCTCTAACATCAGATAATGTTGATTTTGCTGATGTTGATCTTACCCAGTGCACGCAGTGCGCAGTGTAACCTGTATGCCTTTCTAAGTTTTCTTTTTCACCCTATTATCTGTATGTCCTGGTTTACTACGATCTGTCTGAATTGCTCGTAAATAAAGATTTTCACAATACTTAGGTAAACATGATAATAAATAAATAAAATCAAATCAAACTCTCTTACAATCTCTCACACACTCTCACACACACTTTCTCTCACACTGTCAGAATCTCTCACTGTCCCTCATGCACTCTCACAGACTCTCACACTCTCTCATATTCGCACAATCTCAGACTCCCACAGTCTCTCACACTGTCATGCAATTTCTCATACATTCTCCCACTCTCTCATACTCTCTCACAAGCTGTCACTCTCCCTCATTTTCTCTCACTCTGTCATACATTCTCTCACACACTGGCACACTCTCTCACACTCACAATCTGTCCGGACCCCTCTTTGCTAATGTTATGAAATAGAGGCTTAGCTTATTTTTATTCCTTCATGTGATTGCTCGTGGGGCTAGCATTTATTGCCCATCCCTTATTGCCCTTGAGAAGCTGGAGGTGAACCACTGCAAGCTGACCCTTGCTACTTGTCAAGGAGAAAATGCTGGGGAGATGCTCAAGAGATCTGGTAACATCTGTGGAGAGAGAAACAAAATTAATATTTCAAGTCAAATGATGATTCTTTTCGTGTTCTGAAGAAGAGTCATTGGCCTCAAAACATTAACTCTGTTCCTCTCTCCACAGATGATTTTCTGTTTTCATTTCAGATCTCCAGTATTCAAAGTATTTTGCTTTGGATTTTGACACAGAGACAGTGAAGAAATGGTGAAATAGTTTCAAGTCAAAATTGTAAAGTTTTATTGGCTTTTGCCATAGTAGTTCCAAATTCAGTTGAGATTTCCATCATGAAATAAGAACACATGCTCAAGTCTCCAAAGTCTTATCAGACATTAGAGATAGTAGGAACTGCCGATGTTGGAGTCAGATAAAACAGTGTGAAGCTGGATGAACACAGCAGGCCAGGTAGCATCAGAGGAGCAGGAAAGCTGACGTTTTGGGTTGAGACCTTTCTTCAGAAATGCTGAAGTTCTGAAGAAGGGTCCCGACCCGAAACATCAACTTTCTTGCTCCTCTGCTGCTGCCTGGCCTGCCGTGTTCATCCAGCTCCACACCATTTTACCTGACATTAGGTCAGCTCTGTTATTAGAGAGAGACAGAGACAGATGATTGCTGATGGTTTAACCTGAGGGTCACTACACCTCAGGTGAGGGGAGAAGTTGAGAAGGAGAGCGCTTCATGGCAACCTCAGCTGGTGCAGGGCTTTTACAAACGCTGTTGGCATTACTTAGCAGGCCTGTCAAGCCAATTGAGGTAGCCATTGAGTAAAATGCTCTTAGTTGGTGCATTTTAGATGATTAACAGCCATAATTGCAAAATGTCTAATTCTTATAAGTGAAATACTTATCAAGAATACATTTGGTGGCAATCATACTGCACTTTGGAATATATTTCTGCTGTGAATCTGTACATGGGTGGTTGCTATTTGTAACCTTTAGTCATGCAGACTTGTGACAGCCCTTGCTATCATCGCACCCTGGGATGCTACAGCCAGGAGGTCTAAAAATAACTGCTCGACAATAAAGGTAATGTAATAGTTGTTATATCTTCTTGAACTATATGAAGTTACAGTGAGTAGCTATTAAACTTGAGTCTGCAGCATAGGATTTGACATTCTGGATGCGTAAGATAGGACCATCAGTGCTAATTGCTCTCAAGTGAAAGGATTATTTAAAAAAGATGGTAATTTCTTGAATGTTTGTTTGCAATTCCACCTGCAGATGCAAATGAGTGTCTTCTAATGTAATATTAATGAGCAATATTAGGTGACTACAAAGGGCGAAGTTATGTGTTTCATTTTGTGCATGATATTAAATATCTCTCCAGATTACAGGTCTTCACCAGTTGGAGACTTACCTGAAGCTCAGAATATTCTAGAAACAGGTTTCTCCATCATGATAATAAAGTGTGAAGCTGGATGAACACAGCAGGCCAAGCAGCATCTCAGGAGCACAAAAGCTGACGTTTCGGGCCTAGACCATCTGCAGTTCCCGTTATCACTTTCTCCATCATGACACAGAATCACAGAAGTGTTATGGTGCAGAAGAGGCCATTCAACCATTAGTGCCTCCACCGGCCTGTTAAATGAGCATCATTATCTCATGCCAATTTCCTGCTTTCCCCCCATACCTTTGCATGTTATTTTTATCCAAATAATCGTCCCATGCCCCTTTTGAATGTTTCACTTGAACCTGCTTCCATTACATTTCCAGGCAGCGCACTCCATACCCTGACTCCTCGCTAGTTTTTCCTCACTTCATCCTGGCTTGTTTTGCAGATCATTTTAAATCTGTGCCCTCGTGTTCATTTTCCTGTGTGCACACAGGGACAAATGAACAGTCTTTCTGTTCCCGAGGATATTGCATGATTCGATAATGTCAGTGAAACATCTGGATGAACTGGGGGAATCAGCAACTTTCAATCAGGATAAAAGCAAGACAATAAACAGGCAAATGTGGAAACACCATCTTCATCAGTTCTTTGCCCAAAGGCATGACTGACCCGCATGACTGCGCCATAGATAAGGCAAGGAGGCTGTTTGAAAATACATCCCAACTAAAACACGGATTGGACGCATGGTGTTTGCACCAATCTGATCCACACTGACCAGTTGAGACAACCTTCCTCCACTGTGTACGTTGTAGCAAGGTACTTTGTGCTCCCTCTCCCCTCGCCATATCCTAATCCTTTAAATATTCAAGAGCTGCCTCCCAGCCATTGTCACAACCATTACCAGGACTGTTGGCAGTACAAAATGTGAACACACTTATAAAGCTTTTTTATAGACTCATAGTCATACAGCATGGAAATAGATCCTTCGGTTCAATTCATCCATGCTGAACAAGTTTCCCAAACGAAATTATTCCCGCTTGCCTGTATTTGTCCCTTATCCCTCTAAACCTTTCCTATTCGGGTAGATATCAAATTAGCACTCTGCACCCTTTTTTTCGTGAAGGCTTCCGATTTAGAAATAACCAGCCTCCATGCTTTAGTTTTAAATGCAATCGAAGATTAGTTTTTCAGGCAAATCTGCTGAAAGTTACTAATCAGAAACGTGATGGTTATGACATAAAATACAGATATCAAGATTAAAAGTAGGCATGGATAAAAATTTACTTATAAAGCTGAAAATAAGATCGAGCTTCTGTGGCTCTGTGTCATGATGGAGAAACCTGTTTCTAGAATATTCTGACCATAAGGTAAGCCTCCAACCAGTGAAGTCCTGTAATCTGGAGAGACATTTAATATTATGCAAAGGTGAAACACATTACTTCACCCTTTGTAGTCATAGAATATTGCTCATTAATATTACATTAGAAGAGGGCTTGTCACCCAGCATTTCCCATGGCTAACCCACCCAGTCTGCACATTCCTAGACACTATGGGCAATTTAGCATGGCCGATCCACCTAACCTGTATATCTTTGGACTGTGGGTGGAAATCAGAGCACCCAGAGGGGACCCATAGAGACACAAGTCACTCTACACAGATAGTCACTGCAAGGTGAGGTTGAGCCTGGGTATTGTGAGGCAGCATGGCTAACCCTGAGTCACCATGCCACCCTGATGCTGTCAGACCTGCTAACTTTCTCCAAGACTTCCTGTTTTTTTCCCCCCAATCCTGCCTGGACTGTAATTACTTTTAGTCTGACTGAGGTGAGAAAGAGTTGACTCATGCTGACTGGTGAATACTGGGTATTATTTAAATGGAGAAAGACTGAAGAAAGCTAAGGAAGAAAAAAATTCTGCGAGTCTTCGTGCATGAATCACAAAAAAGTTTGCATCCAAAATTCAGCAGGTAAGTAGGGAGGCAGATGGAATGTTGGGTTTTATTTCAAATGCAATGGAGTATCAAAATAGAGAGATTTTGCTTAAACCATATAAGACACTTGTCAGACCAAACTAAGAATAGTTTTGAGCCCCTTATTTAAGGAAAGATATACTGGCATTGGAGGTAGTCCAGGGAAGATTGACTAGGCTTATACCAAGTGTGGCGGGACTGTCTTTTGAGGAGATTTTGAGTAGACCGGGTTTGTACTCACTGGAGTTTAGAAGAATGAGAGGTGATCTTGTTTAAACAATACTTGGGGGTTCGACAGAGTTCATGTGAAACAGTTGTCTTCCCTTGTGGTAGAGTCTAGGACTGGAGAGCATCAGCTCGGGGTAAGGGGTCACACATTTTAGACTGAGATGAGGAGGAATTTGTTCTCTCAGAGGCTTGTAATCCTTTGGAAGACTTTACCACAGAGGGCTGTCGAAGCTGGGTTATTAAGTATATTCAAGGCTGAGGAATAGAAAATATTAATTAGTAAAGGGAAGCAGGGGTTATGCTTAAATGCAGGAAAGTTGAGTTGAGGATTGTCAGATCATTGGATGGGATAGCAGACCCAATGGGATGAATGGCTTGCTTTAGCTCCTACATCTCTTGGTCTAACATATATGAGCAGGGTATCAAGTGGGTTGAGTGGGGTGTTGTCACTCAATCTGCATAAATTAATGTATGACCAAAGGAATGGACGTAGGGCCAGGGTTAGCTGATGAAACCTACCTGCTCATTGTAATGGTACATCATGATTGCTTGAAAATAGATAAAAAGGGAACTAATATATTTTGCTGCAGACCCCAGAAAACACCGTAACCCTCTCTACATCTAAGCCACACATTCAGGCCTTGCTTTGCCCTTAATTTGTCACCTTGACTTTGACCCATATTCCTTTATCAATCCTACTGCAGGAGATGTAGATGGTTAATTTAAAATGTGTCCAAAGTGCTTTCTTAAATTTGAAGGGGAGCATGGAAAAAGTACCCATTGAGAGTTAAGAAACTGGCTGACCTATAGAATACAGCAGGGGGAAATTGCAAGTAAATGTAATGTTCTAAAGAGAGCCAGAATAATCTAAATCGCCTTTATCTATGCGATATTGACTCTATGACTAAGATGTAAACATGTTTTTGTTCCATACATTTTCCACATTGTGATTGGGCTTATGTGCTGATGAATTTTATTTTATATAAAATATTTTTATCTTGGCAAATGATAAACTTACAGGTTCCATTTTATTAGATCCATCCTGTAAGAAAATCGCATGAAAATATATGTAGAGAGTTTTAATATTTATTATTATTTACTATTTATTGCAGTACATTTATATCTGGAATATCAGCTGAGTCATTTATCATGCTGCAGAAGTGTGCCTGGCATGGAAATTGATATGACTGTAGAAATATAAATAAGAATATTCTTATGGTCTGCTATTCATGGATCTATCATCTTCGGTGCTTAAACGGAAGGAACTGTGATTCAAAGTTGGGGCATATTTTTTCCCTGTAAGGTGGTATATTTATGGAGCATTGTATGGCATTTAAAGCAGCAATTTAAAATGATTTTCCACCAGGAATATTTATCTGCTTTTCTATTGAAGATAAATTTGCTGTGAATTGACGTAATAATGCTTAAGTCCATTGGATGTGCTTAGGGAATAATACCAGTAAGATAACTAAACTGTGGAGTTCAATGAACAGAATAGAATTGGAAGTTAGTTAGGCTTTGATTGTTCAGCTTGAAATATCAATGGAAGAATTAGGAGCAGGAGTAGGTTGTGAAATCTCTTAAATTGCTGTAAAGTGGAAGCTTTTTTAAAAAATTAGTCATTTCATTTATTAGCTTAATCATTGAATTGTTACAGTGCAGAACAAGGCCATTCAGCGCATCATGTCTGTACATGTTCTCTGAATTGGACCAAAGGGTTTGTTTCTGTGCTGTATGACTCTGTGACAATGGTTATGGCTTTAGATTTCATTCTGAGCATCCTTTCCTTTCACGGGACTAATCACAATTCCAGCAATTAGATCAGTCAGCTGTTTTTAAGCCACATTTCTTGATACAGTGAAATCACAATCCTTGGGAAACATCAACAAACATGTGTTGAGCACAGCTTTGAGATAATCATGGAAGGCCTTGTGTAAATGGATTTTCCTAAGAACATCTGTATGTAAAAAGAAAAATTGTAAGTAAATACTCAGTTGTAGAGTCATACAGCACAGAAAAGGCCCTTCAGCCCATCAAGCCTGTGCTATACCAATCCCACTTTCCAGGACTTGACCCATAAACTGGCATTTCAGGTACTCATCGACATTTTTTTAAGATTACGTTGATTCCTGCTTCTACTACCCACCCAGGCAATGCATTCCGGATCTGCGCACCCCCCCCGCCTCCCTGACTGGAAACCATTTCCCTCAAAACCCGTGATGTGGCAAACCGTGAATAATGTCATTACTTCCATTGTACTCACAACTGATAGTGGCCTGACTTTTTACAATGGAAAAATATCAGGAGTTGGGCTCCAAGAGACTGTGTAATCTCTTTCTGCTTAGCGCGTTGTCCCTGGGTGAGTGTGATACAGTCCGCCATGTTGTCTTCTGCCATGTTGTCAGTGCAGTCTCCATGGTGATAGAATCACGGCGAGGCCCCTTGTGACCTGAATGATAGAATGATAGGAACAAGTGGGAGTGCACGCTCACTGGATCCTCCAGCATCATCCAGCTCCTCAGGTTCCTCACTTTGTCTTCTTTCCCATTTGCTTGAGAAGTGGCTTAGCTCTACAGCAGAAGGCTTTGTCACTGAAAGTATTCATGAAAGAGATAAGAGCATGAGAAATAGGAGCAGGAGTAGGCCATCTGGCCCATCGAGCCTGCTCCACTCCTCAATTAGATCATGGCTGATCTTTTCCATGGGCTCGGTCTCACTTACCCGTCCAGTCACCATAACCCTAATTCCTTCACTGTTCAAAATTTACCTATTATTGCCTTAAAAAAACATTTAACAAGATAGCCATCAACTGCTTCAGTAGGCGGGGAATTCCACAGATTCACAACCCTTTAGGTGAAGAGGTTCCTCCTCATTTCAGTCCTAAATCTGCTCCCCCTTAGATTTGAGGCTATGCCCCTTGTTTCTAGTTTCACCTGCCAGTGGAAACAACCTTCCTATTTCTGTCTTATCTATTCTCTTCACAATTTTATACTTTTCTGAAGATAACCCCACCTTCAGTCTTTTAAATTCCAATGAGTATAGACCCAGTCTACTCAATCTCTCCTCATAAGCCAACACTGTCAACTCCGGAACTATCCTGGTGAACCTCCTCTGCACCCCGTCCAGTGCCAGTTTTCCCCATTCTCAAGTAGGGAGACCAAAACAGTACCTAGTACTCCAGGTGTGGCCTCACTGGCAGCCTAGATACAGCCCCAGATAGATACATCTTTGGATTTTGTAGGTTTCCAGGGGTATGAGAAGAGAGCAGGAATGTGACATTGAGGTAGGTGAGAGGAAGAACAGGTTAGGGAGGCGGAGACGAGCTGGGCTGGGTTTGGGATGCACTGGGGGGAGGGGAGATTTTGAAGCTGGTGAAATCCACATTGATACCATTGGGCTGCAGGGTTCCCAAGTGGAAAATGAGTTGCCGTTCCTGCAACCTTCGGGTGGCATTGTTGTGGCACTGCAGGATGGACATGTTGTCTAAGGAATAGGAGGGGGAGTTAAAATGGTTCGCGACTGGGAGGTGCAGTTGTTTATTGCGAACCGAGCGGAGGTGTTCTGCAAAGCAATCCCCAAGCCTCTGCTTGGTTTCTCCGATGTAGAGGAAGCCACACCGGCTACAGTGGATGCAGTATATCACATTGGCAGATGTGCAGGTGAACATCTGCTTGATGCGGAAAGTCATCTTGGGACCTGGGATGGGGGTGAGGGAGGAGGTGTGGGGGCAAGTGTAGCATTTCCTGCGGTTGCAGGGGAAGGTGCCGGGTGTGGTGGGGTTAGAGGGGAGTGTGGAGCGGACAAGGGAGTCATGGAGAGAGTGGTCTCTCCAGAAGGCAGACAATGGTGGGGATGGAAAAATGTCTTGGGTGGTGGGGTCGGATTGTAGATGGCGGACTTGTCGGAGGATGATGCATTGTATCTGGAGGTTGGTGGGGTGGTATGTGAGGACTAGGGGGATTCTCTTTTGGCGGTTATTGCAGGGATGGGGTGTGAGGGATGAGTTGCGGGAAATGCGGGAGACATGGGTATTCAGAGAATTGTTAGGATTTGAACCAGGGCAGTTCACACGAAATCCGCAAGACAAAGGTCCTTCATCAGCCTGGCCTGGCATTGTGGAAACCCTGATCATCAAAGTCCATGGGGAGGCCTTAGATAATGTCAAACACTGCCAATATCTCAGACGTGTCCTCTCGGCTGAAGCAGTCATTGATGAAGAGATCCAGCACCGTCTCCAGTGTGCTAGCTCATCCTTCGGCCGCCTGAGGAAAAGAGGTTCGAGAACAACATCAGGCCGGATGCCAGCAACATGGTTCACAGAGTTGTGGTGGCTCCCACCCTTCTATACTGCTCTGAGACATGGACTGTCTACAGCAGACACCTCAAACTCCTCGAGCAGTTCCAACAACACTGCCTGCACAAGACCCTGAGTTCACTGGGAAGACAGACAACCAACACCAGTGTCCCCGACTAGACTAACATCAACAGCTTTGAGGTACTGACCAACCTTGATCGGCTGCCATGGGCTGGGCACATCGTCCGCATGACCAACACAAGACTTCCCAAGGAGGCACTTTACTCCCAGTTGGCGAGCCCCAAATGGATAGAGCAAACACTTCAGGAATACCCTCAAGTCCTTAATGGTGAAATGTAACATTCCGACCAACATCTGGGAATCACTGGCCCAGGACCATCCACAACTTCCCAGCCTTTCAAAGCCACACAATTTTATAATCACAAAACACCTTCCCTTCCCCACTGAGCTCCGGGCCATATTCTATATTTGCCCACTTTTAGATTATCAAAATCAAAATCTTCTGTGCCAGCGAATCATTGGAAACTGTATCTAACTAACCTTGTAAAAGTGTTAGACTAACATGCAGAGGAGACTAAGAAAACCCTATACAGCTGTTATGTCTTGTAGCTGTTTTGTAGAGCACCTGCGCTCTGTTTGCAACGAACACAACACCTTCCGGTCATGAACCATTTTAACTCCCCCTCCCACTCCCTGGGTGACATGTCCAACCTGGGCCTCCTCCAGTGTCACAACGACGCCTTGGGAGCCTACAGACTGGTGGCCCAAACATGGATTTCACCAGTATTAAAATCTCCCAACTCCTGACCTCATACAATGACCAACCCTTCCTCTCATCCCCACCTCTTTGACCTGACTCAACCTGTCCATCTTCTCTCCCACCTATCCGCTCCTCCCACCTCACTGACCAATCCCTACCACTCACCTATCACCATGCCCCTGCCTTCCCCAGCCCCAATCCGCCTTTCTCTATTTATTTTCCAGCTGTCTTGCCTCTCCACATTTCTGAAGAAGAGCCCTGACCCGAAATGTCAGCTTTCCTGCTCCCCTGATGCTGCCTGGCCTGCTGAGTTCCTCCAGCTCCACACTGTGTTATCTCAGACTCCAGCATCGGCAGTTCTTTCTGTCTCTCTGTACATCTGTTATTCCTCAATCGTCAGTCAGATGAAAGAACTGCAACTGCAGTAATTGGCAGAAGTGAGATGCAATTACTTTCATGTCCAGAGGCAGGGCGTTTCTCATTGTTAATGTAACTTTCTAACCCATTTGACGGAATTTGTCACTTCCATTATGTTATCAGTGTTGAGCATGGCGGCAAGCTAAGGCCTGGAAATATGTTCAGTTTCACAGTGGTTTTGGAACGCAAGGGGAAATATAAAGTGAAGATTTTGTGTTTGGAGACGAAGATTGTTTTTGGCACAGATTGCTAAAGTCCGCTTATGAGCCACAGTGATCACTGCTCCTTGTGGCTGATAGAGAAGAGTGTGTAACAGCGAGAAATCTCCATGCATTCACCTCACAAGATAAATAGTCTTCAAAGCAATTGGATGGAATTAACAATGGAGATTAGGTTGTAAATTTTTCCTCATGACATTTGCAGCAGTCATTAAGCAGAAAAAATAATGTCAGCCAAGAGCATATCACCAAGACAGATGCTACTTACAGGCTAGTCAAAGACATCTGAAAGCAACTCTAACCCACTCACCACCAATATCCCCTTGCATCCGCACACACCCCCATCCCAACCTCAACATACACAAGTAGGATTGCCAGGCAAGAACCTGGGATAAGAGCTCGTGATGCCAACTCATGAAATGGGTAGGCATTCCCAAGGAACTGGCGTTGTGGTTAACCACAAAATGTATGGTTAAAGAAGAGCTGGGCAAGAACATCAGAACTGGGAGCAGGAGTAGGCAATCCAGCCCCTCAAGCCTGCTCCACCATTTAATAGGATCGTAGGTGATCTCATTGAGGCCTTAACTCTATTTTCCTGTTGCAGTTCAAAACCCTTTAACCCACTACTAATTCAACATCTGTCTTTCTCCTCCTTAACTTTACTCGATGCCCTAGCATCCACTGCACTCTGGAGTAGTGAAGTCCACACATTCATGACTCTTTGTGAGAAGTAATTCCTTCTCTCATTTGTTTTAAATCCAACACACCTTATCTTAAAGCTATGACCTGCCATTCTAGAATGCCCCTCAAGAAGAAACATCCTCTGAACATGCACTTTGTCAATTCCCTTTAGTATCTTAGAGACCTCAATTAGATCTTCTGTCATCCTTCTAAACCCTTGCAAGTATACGCGTAAACTGCTCAAGAAAATCTATTATTCATGACCAAAAGTGTAATAATTCTAATCTGTCCCACTTTTATCAGTCTCTGTATGTGCATGACATCCATTATCTTGAAAGCTTTTAGGTCTTTTAATATCATGTGGGAGTTATTCTTGTCAGTTCATCTGGTATCTGCTGATCACTGTAGTGATATTCTTTCTCTGAGGAGTATTGTTTCAATGGTGAGTGTTTGATTGGAGTAATATGCTCATCTTTCAGATTCTACACCTCCTCTGGGTTGATGATTCCCAGAGCATATTGAGCTGCTGTCACTTTTTTTTTTGATTTGAGTGATGCTGATGCATGTCCTGTGGCACTGTCCTGCTGCACATTTTGTAAAAGTGAGATTGTGTGGATGTTCACATTCTGATGAATTAGGCAAAAAATTTGCTCAACAGTTCGTGAATTCAACAAATCACTGTATTGCTTTCATATTTATTAGTCGTGGCATCTCGGCTACATCTCTTATATTGGGGGAAAGCCCTTTTACTGTCACATATACTTGACTTCAGCATCTTCAATTAAATCTTTTGCTGTTTCCTCTGTTCCTTTTCCTCTACTTGCTTTTTCTTCTGCAGTTCTGTGATGATTGACCCTTTTGCTTCCATAAGATTATTAGATCATGAGATATGGGAGCAGAATTAGACCATTTGGCCCAACAAATCTGCTCTGCCATTCAATCATGGTTACTATGTTTCTCAATGCCATTTTCTGTAAGCTCTGATCCCCTGCTAACCAAAAACCTAACTGTCTCTGTTTTAAATGCACTTAATGACTTGGATTCCACAGCTGAAGAAATTCCTCCTCATCTCAGTTCTAAAAAACTGTTCCTTCACTCTGAGGCTGTGCCCTCATGCCCTAGTTTCTCCTACTAATGGAAACATCTTCTCCTTGTTCATTCTAGGACTCTTGGTATTCTGGAAATTTCAATATTCCCTCGCTTATCATCAGCTTACAGCGCCTGAAATAATGATTTGTTTTGTCATTCTTATCCATTTTATCTATTTTCTAAGACCTCCTGACTGATTTGGTGGGATTGCTGGTTCCTCTATATCCTGTCTCTCAGACTGGACGTGAGGGTGATTTGAACTCACACACTTTGTTGAGTCTCACATACTTTGACCATTCAAGACCTGTAAAAACATATTTGTATTTTTTCTAGCATCTGTTCATCAGTCAGTGGATTAATGGCCTAGGAAATGCTGCAAATCTCTTCCAGCGTATGTCGAGGTATCAGCCTAAGCTTTAGACATGCTTCAGCTATGTTGAGGGGACTTTGCATAACATCTGCTCCCTGGAGATGGTTTTAACTCTTCCCATTGCATTGGTCTTGCCACTTCATTTATCCCTTTGGTGTGAATATTGTTTGATCTTAGAGCCTCAACATTATGTTGGAGGGCTTATGTTTTGAGCCACCACCTTGTGCCTGAGTCTATGAAGCTCATGATGCTACGCAAAGCACCAGTGTCTATCTGACGCTTTGTATTCACCGGATGCTGTCCTTCTGCAGTCATCATAATAACAGATGAAAACCATTTATCATCTTTACACTTGATGCCATCCCCCCCAACCGCGTTGTGTGGTGTAGTGTCATTTTTCAGATTTATCAGCTAATACCCCACCTGCCATCTTTGTTGGCTTACCTTTTTCTCTCTAGCTAAACACTTGAGTGCAGTGTTTTTCAGCTCTTAGTAGTTAGAACGCTTCTTTCCTTTTTTTCTGGCTAGTGTCCCCCACAATATTTACATTCTACTCTCTTTCCTTGATCTTTCTGCAGGCTCTTTTGCAAATGTGTTTTTCATTTTATTGAAATGTGATTCTCAGTCAGCTTGAAATGTCTGTCAGTATAAAGATAGGTTTTAACAGGTCTCTCATTATTAGGGTCCAGCTAAACAAACTCCAAGCATCTATACAGTTGATAACTTGCTTCAGAGTTAGTGCCTCCTCTCTCAGCAGGTGTGCTGTCATGACAGGATCTCTTGCACCAATAATGATCCTATCTTTGATGAGATCATCCTTTAGTTGTCAGAACTGATAGGATTCGGCATCGCCATTGCAAACAGGTTAATAATCTCCTGGTCTCCCTGACTTTTGATGTGGGACGCATACTGTTCATACATGACATCAATTCATTGTTCAAAGTATGTCTCCATGGCGTTCAAATTTTCCTCTGTGTGGGTTCTCTGCTTCTTAGTGGGATTTAAACTGCAGTACAGCCTTGCAACATTCTAATCCCAGATATGCTCAATTACTTAGGCATCTTATTCAACCCTATAGACATTTTGTAGTTTTGCCACTGAGAATAGGAAGAATTCCAATTGCCAGCTAATGACAGATAGCGAATGGATTAGTCATTCCAACAGTGCTGGATGGTCACAGTGGCCACCGTGCTCTAGGATCAGGAGCCTTAGTACTTCTGGGCTCAAGGATCTTGACGAAGATGGTGAGGGAGGAAGGAGGAAAGGGTTCAGGCCTAGCTTTCTATAAAGGAAAGAGAAAGGCACAGGGTGACCCTTGGTGCAGATTGGGAAGGCATGTGCCTCTGATGGGCCCAAGAAGCTCACAAAGGAGACCTCTCCCTACTCCATGACTCTCCATGGGCTGACAGGCTTCCCATATGGCACAGACCTCCACCTATTAGTGAATGAACATTAAGATGTTAGAGCATCAATGGAGCCCATTCAAGCCACCAAGCCCATTCTGGCTCTCCATAGAGCCATAGAGCTATGGTTCACTCATGTCCTTTAGGGAAGGAAACTGCCATCCTTACTTGATCTGGCCTACATGTGACTCCAGGCCCGCAACAACATGGTTGACTCTTACCTGTCCTCTGGGGCAATTATGGACGGGCAACAAACGTTACATAGCAGCGATGCTGTCATCCTGTTAATGAATAAAGAAAGAATCCGATCAGTCCCATTTTTCTGCTGTATCTCTGTGGCCTGGCAGGTTTATTTCCCCCATTGCTCACCCAATTTGCTTCTGAACTGATTTATCTTTACTTTTGCAATACCCTCATAGGCAGACTGATGGAAAAACCAGCAAAAACTACTAAGTCCTGGCAATGCACTGGTCATATTGGAGAGAGATAATGGGAACTGCAGATGATGGAGAATCCAAGATAACAAAGTGTGGAGCTGGATGATCACAGCAGGCCAAGCAGCATCTCAGGAGCACAAAAGCTGATGTTTCAGGCCTAGACCCTCTGATGAAGGGTCTAGGCCCGAAACGTCAGCTTTTGTGCTCCTGAGATGCTGCTTGGCCTGCTGTGATCATCCAGCTCCACACTTTGTTATCTTGGTCATATTGGAGCTCTGTTATGGCGTATGCTACACAAGTTAGACCAGTTTGTTGCATTTACTGGTTTCACTTGGTTTACTAATTGACACTAAATCTGTTATAAAGTTCTTTCTCACTTATACTTTGCATCTCTTGCCCAAAGCCTAATATTTGTATTTAATAATCCTTGGACCATTGGCCAATGGGATCTACCTTTTCTGAAGAAAGGTCCCTTGACTGAAACATTAACTGTGTCATTTTTGTACAGATTCTGCCAGACCTGCTGAGGTTCTCCACCATTTTTGGTTTTCATTTCTGATTTCCAGCATCCACAGTATTTCACTTTTGGGCCTCTAAACCTGTTACTCTTTGGTTTGTCAATCGCATATCTGATTGATATAGCATCAGCCAAAGTTAACAATCCAAGATTTGTAAAACTTCTCCCAATATTTTTGGCTGTGACCTTTCAGTGTAACCGAACCAAATTCTCCTCATCTTATTTAATAAAACAAGGAACTATGGATGCTGGAAATCTGAAACAAAAATAAAAATTGCTGGAGAAACTCAGCAGCTCTGGCAGCATCTATGGAGAGAAACAGAGTTAGTGTTTTGAGTCTAGTGACCCTTCCTTCAGATAATAGCTGGGAAAATGTGGTGTATTTGCTGACCACAGAAGTGGGAGAAGAGGTGGGGATGGGTAAAGACTAAGCAGATAGGTGAGAGGGAGCCCAGAGAAAGAACAACAAGAGTTAGAATCATATAATTCCTGCAGTACGGTAGTTGTTAATTCGGCCTATTGAATCGACGCCAATCCTCTGAAGATTCTCCCCTCCACACCCCCCTACCCTACTCATGGCTAATCCCACTAGTTTGCACATTCCTGGACACCAGGGGCAATTTAGCATGGCCAGTCCACCTAGCCTGCACATCTTTGGACTGTGGAAGGAAACCAGAGCACCCAGAGGAAACCCACACGGACATGCGGCGAATGTGCAAACTCCACATGGACAGTTGCCTGAAGTTGGAATTGAACCCAGGTCCTTAGCACTGTGAGGCAGCAGGGCTAACCACTGAGCCACTGAGCTTCCACAAAGGCAAGCAGGCAGGGGATGAATGATGGTAAACCAGGGGGAAAAGCTGATAGTGAAGACAATAAGTAGGTGAAAATGGGTGAGCTGTGCTGATCGCAGCCCATGACAGGACCTGCAGTGTGGGTGTGCGGGTAAATGACAAGGAAGATGGTGTTCAGACCCTAAAATTACGGAACATGATATTCTATCCTAAAGGCTACAGAGTGCTCATGTGGAAAGTAGGATACTCTTCCTCCAGTTTGCACTGGAGCACAGCATCAGATCTGAGACAGAGATATTAGCCAGGGAACGTTGTGGGGTGTTGAAGTAGCAGGTAACGGGAAGTTCATGTTGCATCAGGCAGCCTTTCCTGAGGTAGTCCTTCAGATTGTTATATTCAGTTTTGCTGTTTCAAATCAGCTACCCCTCCCCCATCCAAAAATGGTTCTCAGTAAATGTTATCCTATGTTTGCTGAGAGTAAATTCTTCTCCCCCTGCACCACCACAGCTGGTAGTAATATTGCATACATTTGATCAAATGATTCATCAGGGCAAGGAGCAGATCTCTGTAAAATCTCCTTCAATTGTCCCGAATTGGGGAGAAAATCAGTTCAGATTTCCTCAAGGATCTGGATGAAATATTTTGAATCCAATCAGTAAATCTTCATTTTAATCTTGTATTGTTTCCTTTAAGTAATCAGCAGATTGTTACTCTTCCTTTGAATTGCCTACAGATTCCCAATTAGCCCCTAATCATTCCAACACCATGTAGTTCTTGGACAGGAATCCTGTTCCTTTTAATGGACCCTTAATCTAACATTAACACTTAGTATTAACACATATGCTGGGCCTAATCTCTCTGCTTGGCAGCTATTGCATTCCCTTTGCGTTTTCTTATGGGATACCTGATGTGTCTAACCTTCTTCAGTCTGTAACCTTCCCCTAGCTTTCTCTTATGTTCTGCCTGTTGCTCCCCAACACCTAAATACAGCAGCAAAGCTATCACTTTTCCATCTTTTCCATTCGTTCTGAAGAGTCATTCCAGACTTGGAAGATTATCTGTGTTTCCCTTTCCACAGATGCTGCCATACCTGCTGTGTTCCGAAAGCATTTTCTGTTTGTATTTTAGCAGTGTTTTGATATTTTGATGTGAACATTCTGGTTGGAGGATGTCATAAAAGCAGTGAGCACTTTCAACTCCATCATCCAAATTGACATCCTCGAGTGACTTCAGTGTCAGTATTGAGCAGAATAATGAAATTTCCATTTTAACTGTGAATCCGCCTACTAAATTTAGCTAACAAAGTGTGGAGCTGGATGAACACAGCAGGCCAAGCAGCATCTCAGGAGCACAAAAGCTGACGTTTCGGGTCTAGACCCTTCATCGGAGAGGGGGATGGGGAGAGGGTTCTGGAATGAATAGGGAGAGAGGGGGAGGCGGACCGAAGATGGAGAGAAAGGAAGATAGGTGGAGAGAGTATAGGTGGGGAGGTAGGGAGGGGATAGGTCAGTCCAAGGAAGACGGACAGGTCAAGGAGGCGGGATGAGGTAGTAGGTAGGAAATGGAGGTGCGGCTTGAGGTGGGAGGAAGGGATGGGTGAGAAGAAGAATAGGTTAGGGAAGCAGAGACAGGCTGGGCTGGTTTTGGGATGCAGTGGGTGGAGGGGAAGAGCTGAGCTGGTTTTGGGATGCCGTAGGGGAAGGTGATATTTGAAGCTTGTGAAGTCCACATTGATACCATTGGGCTGCAGGGTTTCCAAGCGGAATATGAGTTGCTGTTTGTGCAACCTTTGGGTGGCATCGTTGTGGCACTGCAGGAGGCCCATGATGGTCATGTCATCTGAGGAATGGGAGGGGGAGTGGAAATGGTTTGCGACTGGGAGGTGCAGTTGTTTATTGCAAACTGAGCGGAGGTGTTCTGCAAAGCGGTCCTCAAGCCTCCACTTGGTTTCCCCAATGTAGAGGAAGCCACACCGGGTACAATGGATTCAGTATACCACATTGGCAGATGTGCAGGTGAACATCTGCTTCATATGGAAAGTCATCTTGGGATCTGGGATGGGGGTGAGGGAGGAGGTGTGGGGGCAAGTGTTGCACTTCCTGCGATTGCAGGGGAAGGTGCCGGGTGTGGTGGGGTTGGAGGGCAGTGTGGAGGGGACAAGGGAGTCACGGAGAGAGTGGTCTCTCCGGAAAGCAGACAATGGTGGGGATGGAAAGATGTCTTGGGTGGTGGGGTCGGATTGTAGATGGCGGAAGTGTCGGAGGATGATGCGTTGTATCCGGAGGTTGATGGCGTGGTATGTGAGAACGAGGGGGATCCTCTTTGGGCGGTTGTGGCGGGGGCGGGGTGTGAGGGATGTGTTGCGGGAAATGCAGGAGACACGGTCAAGGGCGTTCTCGACCACTGCGGGGGGAAAGGTGTGGTCCTTGAAGAACATGGACATCTGGGATGTGCGGGAGTGGAATGCCTCATCTTGGGAGCGGAGGCAGAGGAATTGGGAACAGGGGATGGAATTTTTGCAGGAGGGTGGGTGGGAGGAGGTGTATTGTAGGTAGCTGTGGGAGTCGGTGGGCTTGAAATGGACATCAGTTTCTAGCTGGTTACCTGAGATGGAGACTGAGAGGTCCAGGAAGGTAAGGGATGTGTTGGAGATGGCCCAGGTGAACTTGAGGTTGGGGCGGAAGGTATTGGTGAAGTGGCTGAACTGTTCGAGCTCCTCTGGGGAGCAAGAGGCGGCGCCGATACAGTCATCAATGTAACGGAGGAAGAGGTGGTGTTTGGGGCCTGTGTAGGTGCGGAAGAGGGACTGTTCCACATAACCTACAAAGAGGCAGGCATAGCTGGGGCCCATGCGGGCACCGATGGCCACTCCCTTTGTCTGTAGGAAGTGGGAGGAATCGAAAGAGAAGTTGTTAAGGGTGAGGACGAGTTCAGCTAGGCAGATGAGGGTGTTGGTGGAGGGGGATTGGTCGGTCCTGCGGGACACGAAGAAGCAGAGGGCCTTAAGGCCATCTGCATGAGGAATACAGGTGTACAGGGACTGGACGTCCATGGTGAAAATGAGGTGTTGGGGGCCAGGGAAATTGGAAGTTCTGGAGGAGATGGAGGGCGTGGGTGGTGTCACGGACGTAGGTAGGGAGCTCCTGGACCAAAGGGGAGAAAATGGAGTCCAGATTTATTCCAGAACCCTCTCCCCACCACCCTCTCTGATGAAGGGTCTAGGCCCGAAACATCAGCTTTTGTGCTCCTGAGATGCTGCTTGGCCTGCTGTGTTCATCCAGCTGCACACTTTGTTATCTTGGATTCTCCAGCATCTGCAGTTCCCATTATCACTGATACTAAATTTAGCTGTTTGCTTTCCTTCGCTTTTACTATGATGGGTATAATTTATATCTGATATTATGTGAAATAGTTTAGAAATTCATGAACAGCCAATGCTTCCTGGGGAACAAAATTTTCTAATTAAATTCAGGATTCCTCTTCACAATCTCATAACGACTCAGCACATCAGATTTAATCAGATATCTTGGTACACGAGAAGGGATCATCATGATATCATCGGGCTTATTAAATTGCCTCAACCATGATCTTGGGTTCATGTCGCGCTACATGTAACCCCCACCAAGCTTTCTATGTTTTGTAAAATCTTCCTCACTGTCCTGTTTTGACACCACTACCTTGATTACTTGTAATTACCTACCTTAACTAGTTTGTACAATTTTTGATTAGTTTTGTTAAACCCTCATCGTGCAATTCTGTTACATACTCATGTTATTCAGTAGTTTGGTTTGTTTCAAGCACCATCTTATTTTTGGTTATTTGTAGTTATCTCTCTTTGCCTGAATTAATCAGTTCATACGTTATCTCTTCACTTGCTATTCAGCTGTTGACACTTCACTCACATTGTTTGACACTCTTGATTGCCTGCAAAGTTTTGTTATTCAGCCTGTCAACACATTACTCACACTATTTGGACTGATCTGTTGACACTGTTAATTGCCTGGAATTATCTGGCCATTGCCTGTCTGCCTATATATTGTGTGCCTGTGCGCTTCCCTCCACTTCTCCTGACAAAGGAGAGGCACTGCGAAAGCTTGTGATTTTAAATAAACCTGTTGGACTGTAACCCAGTTTCGTGTGACTTCTGACTTTATTAAACAAGCATTAAGGTATAGCAGCTGCTGATCCCTGAAAGTACTTAAAAAGGAGGTAGATATATTGAGCTGCATTAAAGAAGATTTGAGGCATGAGGAAGATCAGACACAATCTTGTGGAATAGTAAGCTAGGCTTGAGGAACTGAATGGCCTATTTCTTTTATTCTTAAACCCAGGAATTTCTTGGCAACATGTTCCAGAGAAGGCCTCTCTTGTGGATGTGGTCTTTTGTGTTTGGAACAATTTCACTGCCCAGCAATAAGGACAGCTTTGTAGGAAGGTGCATTAGAAGACAGATGGTGAAACAGATGGGGAGAAAGCAAGATTGGCACCGAGTGGGCATCGCACTGCCAAAGATATTTAATATGAAAATAAAGCAAAATAACAGCAGTTTGATCTCTGTAAAACATATTACTCCATGATTTTTACATTGAGAGTCTTTAGAAATGCCTTTCCCATAATTAATCCAACGTTTTCTCAAAAACTCACTGGGTACCGATAATAGCTTTAATAATCTATTTCAATGGGAAGTTGTGCATTTAAAGTCCAGTTATTAATTTAAAAGTGAAATATATTCTCAACATCAAAAAAGCAATGAAAAGCTACCTTTACGCATTATAGTTGAAGATGACATTCTTTAGAGTAAGAATAAATGGGCCATTTTCTGAGTGGCAGCCAGTGACTTGTGGGGTGCCACAGGGATCAGTGCATGGACACATATTCACAATATGTATAAATGATTTAGATGAAGGAACTAATTGTAATATCCCCACGTTTGCAGATCACACAAATCTGTATGAGAGAGTGAACTGTGAGGAGTATGCTTCACTGTGGTTTGAGTGAGCACATGTATAGCAGGTGAATTATAATGCGGTTAATCGTGATGTTGTTCACTTTGGTTGCAAAAACAGGAAGGCAAATCATTATCTGAGGGGTAATAGGTTAGGAAATGGGGAGGTGCAATGAGACCTGAGTGTCCTTGTACATCAGTCGCTGAGGGCAAGCATTACAGGTGCAGTAGGTGGTAAGGAAGGTTGTAGTGATTGAACCTTGTTGACTATGAGATCCTTGATTGGATTTGTTAACCTGGGCCAATCAGGAGAGCACTGGCTGACCAATATAACCTGCAGATTTAGAATCTCAGTTCATGGGACTGACTCTGAGCTAGATAGCCACACTAGTATACTGGGTAGAAATAAAGAAAGGGTGACTGGGTGGCCAGCCTCTGTGCAGTTATTTCAAAGGTAAAAGGTATGTTTGCCTTCATGACAAGAGTGTTTGGGTGCAGGAGGAGGGATGTCTTGCTGTAATTGTATAGGACCTTGGAATGCCCACACATGGAGTAGTGTGCACAGTTTTGCTCTCCTTATCTGAGGAAGGATACGGAGGGAGTTTAAAGAAGATTTTCCACACTAATTCCTGGGATGGCAAGACTGATGTACAAAGAGAGACCTGGGGCTTATAAGGAAGAGGGGGATCTCATAGAAACTTAGAAAATTCTATTGGGACTAGACAAGGTAAGTGCAGGAAGGATGTTCCCAATGACCTGGGAGCACAGATGAAGGGGTCACAGTCCAAAGATTAGGGATATGCCATTTAGGACTAAGATGAGGAGAGATTTCTTCACAAAGAGAGTGGTGAGTCTGTGGAATATTCTGCCACAAAAAGCACTTGAGGCCAAAATATTAAATGGTTTCAAGAAGTTAGATATAGTTCTTAGGACTAAAGGGACCAACGGGTCTGGGGAGAAAACAGGTATTAGGGGACTGAGTTGGATAATCAGCCATTATATTATTGAATGGTGCAGCAGGTGTGAAGGGCTAAATGGCCTACTCCTTGCCCTATTTTATATGTTTCTATCCTTCTGATGCTGAGCATTCAAGTTCCTGTTAAGTATGTTAAAATCAATTGTTTCATAACCTGAACAAGGGGACTATTCACTCTGACCTGAACTGTTTACTCTTTCTCTCTCCATAGATGCTGCCTGACCTGCTGAGTGTTTCTAGTAATTCAGATTTCCAGTGTGACTTTGCTTCTGGGGCAAGATTTAGTGGATGTAAAAATGGAATTTCTGGTTCTGTTCTTTTTCTAAATTTTCTCAGGGCGGAGACCTGCAATGTAGAATTGATGAGTATCGAGGAAGGGGCTGGAACTTTACTGAAAACCAGGTCATCGAGTGGTTCATTCAGCTATTGCTGGGAGCCCAGTACATGCATGAAAGGTATCATTTCTATTTGCTTTTCCTCTGAAACAATTTTGCAGCCATTAATGCAGTCATTTTTCATTCCGTATTGTCTTTTAGTGACAGCCATTGCAGAAAGTGTGCTTAATAGCCATGTGCAATGAATTAAAATCTGTTAGTAGATTTAATTAATCCAGTGAAATCAACATTTCATGATTTTGTATAGGCAAATGGATAACTATTCATGGCCCTCAAATCAAGCTGTGAATTCTTAGCACCTTTCCTTCAACAATGGGGCATCACTACAATAACAGAGAAATTTGTTGTCTGCTTGTGTAATAGGGCCAAAGAACTACATTGTTGTTACTCCAATAGTTTGTTTATCTTTTTACTCAATGGTCTGACCCTTGTTGAGCCTTTGATCATATCTAGGTGAAGGAGAGAAAAATACTTGTATTTATAAAAAGCATTTGGTACTTTGGAAGTGTAGTTACTGCAACCAGTTTGCACACAGCAAGCTCCCACATAAAGAGCAATGTGACAAAGACCGGGTTGTCAGCTTTTTTTTACTGATGCTGATTGAAGGATAAAAAGAGGCCAAGACACCAGGGAGAACATCCCCAGCTTTTCTTTGAGATTGGTGTATTCAGCTGAGTAGATGGAGTCTCAGTTTAACAACTCCGATGAAAAGCAATGATTGCAACAGGGCAGCACTCTCTTGCTGGTGCTCCAAAGGGCCAGCCTCCATTTTTGTGTCCAGCACTCCAGAGGAGGACTTGAACTCTCAATCTCCTGACTCAACTGAGTGTGCTAACCACTGCGTCATGGCTGACACTTACTTTCATATTCATTTGTCCAATGCTTCTTTGCTCGCCCAGGGAGCATTGGAACAGGAGTAAGCCATTCAGTCCCTTGATGCAATTCCAATATTCAATTGGGTCATGGCCAATGGATGAAAAAAACAGGGAAAGAAGACATTCCAGGGTTAGGTAGATCAGTTACGGTGGTTGCGACTTGCTCTCCATTTTCTTCCGTTAAAGAATTTTAGAACATGAGGAATGACTGTGTGCATTTTTTGCATAATTCTACATTTTGTCGTTACTTATGCAATTGTGTTTCAATGTTTCTCAATCACAACGTAGGAAAAAAAATTCACTTCCAACACAATGGCATATGTTTAACAGAAGAACTTCTAACTTGTGTTCACTTAGCGCTGCTGAGAATCAAACTTCCAGAGCAATGAAGGTTTGGGCATGTAGACAAGTACATTTTGTAAGCATGAGCAGAGAGTGGAGATGAGAAACATTTCATTTTTTTGGGTTGCTGTCAAAATGCCTTTTGCTTTCGTTAAAGAAAGCTCTTAGCAATGACAGCTGAATGTGGCTCTGATTTAGGCAATTATCCAATCACATCGACTGGAGAGCTGGCCGACTGCTGCTGCAGACAAGCAGATGAAGACATTTAATTGGGAAAAATAAGCATTTGTTCGTTACAGCTTATGCAGTCATTGTTATAATCGTCAAAAAAAGCTTGCCACAATTTGAGCGGAAGCATCTATTTATAGTTATTTCATTATTTGAATACTTTTGTTGTCCTTTTCAGCTACAGGAAGCTGGCTTCTTTTCCCCCCATAAACCTGTGACACTTCTGACTGTATGGTATGTTTTGTTGTTAAACTTTGTAGAAGAATACTTCACAGAGATCTGAAAAGCAATAACATCTTCTTGAAAAATAATCTCATAAAAATAGGTAAGAATTGCTCAGATTTTCTGTTTCCCTTCTCTTTTCAAACAAGTTAACTTTAACTTGAGAGAGAGCTGGGGCACATCTGCATTTATGTGGCTAACGTATGCATCTGTCATGCCAATAAAACAAGCACCAGTTAATTATCTGCCAAAATTTGTTGTGTCTCTAGAGTTTGACTTCCTTCATCACTAACAACTTGCTCTACTTTTGGCTACCAGCATTTTATGGCAGCTTATCATTTTATCATTTGCACACGTTCTGTGCTTAAGAATTGGCACTGAAACAGTTCATAGTTACAGACATGAAATTCCACTATAGCATATTGTGCATTTCTAACCTTAACAATTTATAAGTTCTGCAGAACTTATCTGTTCCCAGTTAACCCAGCATGCACCTCAAATCTCTTTCTTTGATGAATAAGCAGCCAAGTAATAAGGGCGTGCTTGTATGAAATTGCGTTAAGTGGATTGAGAGGACTGCATGCAACCTGAGAATACTTTATCTCACAGTAATCTGGAAATGGATGGATCCAGAATTTGTTTTAAAACACAAAAGCATAATAGCGCGAAGATGGGAGTCTGAAATAAGACTTGAAAAATACTGGAAATCCTCAAAATAAGGAGTGAAACAAACTAAATTGCAAACATAAGTGGAATGGTCTGTTTTTGTGCTGCAAGCATCTTATCATTCCGGGATAGCGCAGATGCCTTCTGTGAAGAAAGAGAGAGATTGATGATCTTTTGTCAGAACTGATTTTAAAACATTGACCTTGTTCCTCCCTTCATAAGATGCTGTCAGACCTGTTAAGACTTTCCAGCAATATCTGTGCTTAAGATCTGTTATATCCATTTTTTTTTGTTTCCTCCGGCACTTTGAGATTAAAATTGAGTTGACATTTGAATGCCAGTGTGTGGGACACACACAGTTATTGATGTTCTTTTAGGAGTTGATGCAAGGAAGGTCTGATAAGTTTGGCATCTCACTGATAAGCAACAGTGACTTTTTTTTAACAAATTTGGTTTCCCATACAGACAAAGAAACAAGACTTGTTCGTAATATAAAATTAGCAAAAATGTAGTAACAAGTTTATAATCAGTTCGATCTATCATGTGTTAAGTGGATCTCCTCCTCTTTGTCTGTCTCTTGCACAGAGCTGCTTTGTCAATAGACATGCTGGCTGAAAATTCAGTCACGTGCCCAATATAGTGGTCCAGTGCTTGACTTGCAGTTTAAATGCTCAGACTGTGAGGGGATGGATTCAAATCCCTGGCATGTGAATTAAGTTTTTAAACCTGGAGTATACAGCTAGGTCTTGGTAATGGCAACTATGAAACTATCATCTATTAAACACCCAACTGGTTCACTAATGCCCCTCAGGGAAGGAAATCTCATGTCCTTACATGTGATTCTAAACCCACAGCAATGGGCTGGACCATTAACCAGCCTCTGAAATAGCTGAGCACATCACTAAATTTGAAATAAAAAATGCAAAATAATGACCTGTCATCAGAAGTTGATGACCAGCTTTGTTTCTGTCTTCACAGATGCTGCCAGACCTGCTGAGCTTTTCCAGCAACTTTGTTTTTGGTCCTGACTTACAGCATCCGCAGTTCTTTTGGTTTTTACTCAGTCTGTCCAGCCTCCCTTCACTGAAATTCTCCTGCCCAGGCAACATCCTGGCAAACACTGCAGATCCTGGAAACACTTAAAATAAAAAAAGAGCATATGATGACTTTTCATCAGAAGCTGATCATCATCATGTTAACTCCATTTTTTTCTTCCCCAGCAGTTGCCAGACCTGCTGAGTATTCTCAGTGTTTTAAGATCAGCAGAAATGGGAGGGGGAATAGGTCATTCAGCCCTTATGAGCCTCTTCCATCATTCAGTAAGATCATGGCTGATCTGTAGTGACCTGACCTCCATTTTCCTCCCTGTCTACCCCCAACCCCACCATAACCTGTGACTTCCTTGGCAATCTGAAATTTGTCTAATTAACCTTGAATATACCCAATGACTCAACCTCTACTATCTTCTGGAGAAGAGAAACCCAAGAGTTACTGACCCTTGGAAAAGAAATTCCTCCCTCATAAGTGGCAGACCCCTAATTTTGAAACTGTGTTCCCTCATCCTATATGGATTGAGACATTGTCTCTAGCACATCCCCTGTCGAGCCCCTTCAGAATCTTGACCATATCAAAAAGGTCACGTCTCATTCTTCTAAACTCCTATGTGTAACTGCCCAATTTGCTCAAACTTCTTTCAAATGACAACACCTTCATTTCAAGAATCAGTTGAATAAACCTTTTCCCGATCTGCTTCCAATGCAAATATATCATTCCTGTTGCAAGGAGATGAAAACCTTACACAATAAAGAGGGGTGACTGAAGAAGGGTCCTGGCCCAAAATATTAGCTTTCCTGCTCCTCTGATGCTGCCTGGCCTGCTGTGGTCATCCAGCTCCACCCTGTCTTATCTCTGACTCCAGAATCTGCAGTTCTTGCAATCTCCAACAATAGACGTAGTGTTAGGAAGAGGCCATTCAGACCACCAAGTCAACTTGATCATTCATGACCGATCTGATAATCCCAAAATCCACTTTCTTGCCTTTTCCCTACAGCCCTTGATTACCTTGCTGGTTATAAATCTGTTTACCTCTGCTGGAGTATATAATGATCCAGACCTGAGAGCCCTCTGCGGTAAAAATATTCTGCAGATTTACTACCTTCTGAGAGAAGAAATTCCTCCTCATCTCTGTCTTAAATGGGTAACCCCTTACTCTGTAACTATGCCGTCTGCCCCCAGACTCTCCTACAAGGGGAAGCAACTTTTCCACATTATCAGTATTCTGTTTTTAGTTTTTAATTAACCTTAGTGATGGTTTGCTGTTGCCTCCTTTAGAGTTGCGCTGTTGTACTCAAGCTATTTTACAAGATAACTGGGACATAGTTTGCCCCATGCGGTGTCCGTGATCCTGTGGTCAAGGTTGAATATTATATCTTTTTGTCATCTATTTCCCTCAGCGTCTGGTGTACGTATTTGGCATGCGACTGACCAGCTGAAAATCCAGGAAATGGAGTGTCCAACTTATCTGTTCTCCTTCACTAATGGCAATGCTAAAAGTTCACCGCATATTTCTAAACCAGGTTGCGATTTCTTGGACATAAAGCATTTTTTCTTTTCCTTGAAATAAAGGAGACTTTGGAGTTTCTCGTCTCCTGATGGGGTCATGTGACCTGGCAACAACTTTCACTGGAACGCCTTACTACATGAGCCCAGAGGTCCTCAGTCACCAGGGTTACAATTCCAAGTCTGACATATGGTGAGTGGGTAGTTGGTATGTTCTGATGAAATTAGTTTCCACGCTGGCAGGATTTGACAATGAATGTCTACATCTCCTTTAGTCCGACTTTCACTTAGCTTATGATCTCACTGAGATTAACCTGGCCAAGAAAGGTTCATTTATTTGTTAACACATTCACAGATTAATCCTTGTTCTACAGGGTCAGGAGAAGGCTAGTTTCTTACCTGGAATTTAATGGCATAGATATATAAGGATCTCCAGGAACTTTAGGCCCTACATTTTGCCTTGAGACACTCATGGACTTATCCCTCCTTCCCAAAAATTCACGTCTTTCACTAGAAACTCTGTGCATTGCATCCATTCTGTAGTCAAATGTGTAGGGGCCCCCTTTGCTGCATCTCCCTCCCAACTCGAACTATTCACCTGTTTGTCTTGGAATGGCAAGCGCATTAAAGGTGCATAATACAATATTATCACTTGGGAATTTTAACCTTAAGATAGAAATAAGGTAGGCAAGTAGTTTCAGTTGCATGAAGGCAAATTTTTAGAAGAAGCCATAAATTAATTTTGCAACAGTGAATTAGTGATGTAAAATACATCATTTCCAAGAAGGCAGCAGGATGGCTATGGTGTTAATTGACAGTGTTTAGAAAGGTGAAATTTGTGACATTCAGAGAAAACAGACCAGAATAAGGTTAGGTCAGAATACTATTTCAGTTCAGAACAGTTTCACACTAGTTGGAGGGTTTTAATTTGTAAGTGTCCATGCTTATGTAGAGGTTTTCAATCTGAGGGGGAATCTGATGAAAGTATATAAAATTTGAGGCAGGGATAGGGTGGATAGCCATAGACTCATATGGCACAGAAACAGACCTTTTGGCCCAACTCAGCCAGGCTGACCAGGTTTCCTAAACTGAACTAGTCCTATTTGCCTGTGTTTGGTCCAAATCCCTCTGAAGCTTTCCTACCAAGTACCAGTCCAAATGCCTTTTAAATGTTATAATTGTACCACTTCCTCTCGCAGCTCATGCCGTACACGCACCACCCTCTGTGTGAAAAAGTTGTTCCTTTAGGTCCCTTTTAAATTTTTCCCCTCTCACCTTAAACTTATGCCCCTTAGTTTTGGACTCACCTACCCTGGGAAAAGACCTCAGAGTCTCTTACCCAGGGTAGGAAATGTCAAACACTAGAGCGCACAGGTTTAAGGTGAGAGGGGACGAGTTTAAAGATGTATGAGGAAGGTTTTTACATTGGAGGTGGTAGATGCCAGGGAGAGCTGCCAGAGGAGGTGTTAAAAGCAGAAATATTAGCAAAGTTTAAGAGGCATTTAGACAGAAACATTAACAAGCAGACAATAGAGGGATACAGATGGGATTAGTTTAGAATAACATCATGCTTGTCAAAGACATGGTGAGTCCATAAGACCATAAGACATAGGAGTGGAAGTAAGGCCATTCAGCCCATCAAGTCCACACCGCCATTTAAATCATGGCTGATGGGCATTTCAACTCCACTTCCCTGCACTCTCCCCATAGCCCTTGATTCCTTCTGAGATCAAGAATTTGTTGATCTCTGCCTTGAAGGCATCCAACGTCCAGGCCTCCACTGCACTCCGTGGCAATGAATTCCACAAGCCCACCACTCTCTGGCTGAAGAAATAATGTCTCATTTCTGTTTTAAATTTACCTCCCCTAATTTTAAGGCTGTGCCCACGGGTCCTAGTCTCCCCGCCCAATGGAAACAACTTCCGAGCGTGCACCCTACATTATCTTGTAAGTTTCTATTAGATCTCCCCTCAACCTTCTAAACTCTAATGAGTACAATCCCAGGATCCTTAGCCGTTCATCATACGTTACACCTACCATTCCAGGGATCATCTGTGCGAATCTCCGCTGGACACGCTCCAGGGCTAGTATGTCCTCCCTGAGGTGTGGGGCCCAAAATTGGACACAGTATTCCAATTGGGGCCTAACTAGAGCTTTATAAAGCCTCAGAAGCACATCGCTGCTTTTATATTGCAACCCTCTTGAGATAAACAACAACATTACATTTGCTTTCTTAACTACAGACCCTACCTGCAAGGTAACCTTTAGAGAATCCTGGACCAACACTCCCAGATCCCTTTGTACTTCTGCTTTGCAAATTTTCTCACCATTTAGAAAATAGTCCATGCCTGTATTCTTTTTTCCAAAGTGCAAAACCTCACATTTACTCACATTCAATTTCATCAGCCATTTCCTGGACCACTCTCCTAAACTGTCTAAATCTTTCTGCAGCTTCCCCACCTCTTCAGTACTACCTGCCTGTCCACCTATCTTTGTATCATTGGCAAACTTCGCCAGAATGCCCCCAGTCCCTTCATCCAGATCATTAATATATAAGGTGAACAGTTGCAGCCCCAACACTGAACCCTGCGGGACACCACTCGTCACCGGTTGCCATTCCGAAAAAGAGCCTTTTATCCCAACTCTCTGCCTTCTGTCATACAGCCAATCCTCAATCCAAGCCAGTAGCTCACCTCGAAAACCATCGGCCCTCACTTTGCTCAGCAGCCTCCCATGAGGCACCATATCCAAGGCCTTTTGGAAGTCTGGATAGATAGGGTCGAAGGGCCTGTTCCTGTGCTGTACTGTACTGTGATCTATGTTCAACGTTCTGTCAAAACTGAAAATAAGTTAGGTCATTAGAACTGGAAATAATTGCTTATGCTATTAAATGCATGAAGAATCAGTTAAGTAAATAAGGTTAAGCTGAAGTGACACTTCACTAGGATTCATTATCTGTAAAGGCTGTTTCTAGGAAATAGGTTGAAACTTTGTTTTAATAAAAGCATGTGGATGCTGGAAATCTAAAATAAATTCGAAACTCAGCAGGTGGAGAGAGAAAGAGAGTTAATGTTTGGAGTCAGGTATGAGTGTTCTTTGGTGCTGAATGGGGTGAGAAATGATGGTTTTTATGGTGTTGACATAGCAGGAGATGAGGGAGGGAGCCAGCAGCAAAAGACAAAGGCAGCAGAACCTTTAATCAAAATGGGGAAAGTGTTCATGCTCTGAAGTTGTTCAGCTCAGTGATGAGTCCTGAAGACTGTAAAGTGAAATTTTGCTTTGCAGTTTATGTTAAAATATTTTTATACGTTCATAAGTATCTTTATTTGTTTTATCTTTTCATATCATTAACTTTTGTTCTTTTTAAAGAACAATGGCAGCCTTGTGTGAATATGGTCAGAGTCTGACCATTGTTAGGCACAAATTAAACTCATAGTCTATCGAGGCAGGTTTCATTGCGGCACCTGTCTTGTCCAATATTACTATCAATTGTGATCATAACACTCGCTCTCTAACGTAAGGAAGACTAAAGCTGTTATTCTAGGCCTCCACTAAATAACCTGCAGCTATGCCATTAATTCCATTTCCTCTTTTTGGTCATGTAGAATGTTATATTATAGCATCAATTAGAGAGCACTTTTGGTAAGCACCACTGTATAAAGTAGTGGAGATAACGGGAACTGCAGATGCTGGAGAATCTGAGATAACAAGGTGTGAAGCTGGATGAACACAGCAAGCCAAGCAGCATCTTAGGAGCACAAAAGCTGACGTTTTGGGCCTAGACCCTTCGGTCCGAAAGGTTAGTTTTTGTGCTCCTAAGATGCTGCTTGGTCTGCTATGTTCATCCAGCTCCACACTTTGTTATCACTGTATAAAGTAGTTACGACTTGAAAGGGTTAACTGACATTGCAGGAGAAGCTCCACTTATCTGGGTAAAAAGGATTGCCCCAAGGAGGATGTAACCCACTCAGTGCTGATACCAGTGCAGTGGGAGAATGTTTCAGTAGTAGTAATGGAAGCTTACTCTTAGGTTGAGTCTGATCTCTCACAAGAGAGTCATGTATCTCTGATGTAATATAACTAGCCATTAAGTTTTATGTAATAAACCTAGTCATTATGTTTGAGCCTTTGCTCTGCCGGAGATTATGTGTGCATGTCATTTCCCACATTTGTAGATTCCGACTGGTGGCGGGAATCTTGCACAAAGCTGCTCAGCTCCAGCATTACAATAACAATGATCTACATTGCTGCCCCATCCCAAAAAGTACAAACTCCTCACCCGTGTCCATCCTCCAAAGGACTCATCTTCATTCATTTCCGAAAATCTCTCTCAACATTGCCCTGATGTCGAATCTGGCTCTGAGCTATCATGCATTCCCTTCCCTAACTTCACCTTACCAGTGTCCACAAAACCCAGTAACACTTCCCAAACTGTTCTGTCAGTTTGTCAGAGATAATGGGAACTGCAGATGCTGGAGATTCCAAGATAATAAAATGTGAGGCTGGATGAACACAGCAGGCCCAGCAGCATCTCAGGAGCACAAAAGCTGACGTTTCGGGCCTAGACCCTTCATCAGAGAGGGTCTAGGCCCGAAACGTCAGCTTTTGTGCTCCTGAGATGCTGCTTGGCCTGCTGTGTTCATCCAGCCTCACACTTTACTGTCAGTTTGTCTTGATGTCTGTACACCTGATTGTCTGTCTCCTCAGCAACCACCTCTTTCACCAATTCTTCAGTCAGCTTTCCGAAGGTCTTCAATTCTCAGTACACAATAGTACAACCTGAGCGACAGGACTGTACATAAGGCAAGGATAAGGCAAGGTGGTTGGGTTGTGTTTGTTTAGGAAGGAATTCCAGGCCTTTAAGTTAGCGACAGTGAAGGAACAATGCTTGGGGAAGGGGTCAAGTGAGACTGCTATATGACTTGCGGTGGATCTTGCAGATGGTGATGTTTACATCTGTCCGCTGCCCTGGCAATGGTTGGAGGGGGACATGGGGGGGAGTTGGAAGTTTGAACGGTGTCGGCAAATAAGCATCATTGGCCTGAGCTCATCAAGACTTTGTGTGCATTTTGGGTCTTCATATTTGAGGAAGGTAGTTCTGCCTGTGGAGGAGCTGCAAAGAAGATTTTCCAGACTGATCCCTGGAATGGCAGGACTGACAAATGAAGAGAGACTGGATTGGTTCGGACTATGTTCACTGGGGTTTAGAAGAATCGGGGAGGGATGGGATCTCATAGAAAATTCTAGCAGGACTAGACAGTAAACACAAGAAGGAAATCCTGATGATCATGGAGTCCAGAACCAGGGGTTGCAGTCTAAGGATATGGGGTAAACCATTTACATTTGAGTTGAGAAATGTCTTCACCCAGAGAGTGATGAGCCAATGGAATTCTTTGCTACAGAAAGTGATTGGGTCCAAAACATTGAATGTTTTCAAGAAGGAGTTAGAAGTAGTTCTTATGGCTAAAGGGATCAAAGGGTGTGGGGCGAAAGCGAGAACAAAGGACTGAGTTGAATGATGAGATATGATCATATTGAATAGAGGAGCAGGCTTGAGGGGCTGAATGGCCTACTCCTGCTGCTGCTTTATTTTCAATATTTTCGTGTCTGTCTTACAGTTAGCTGTCTAACATGAAAGCAAAACTCATTGCACAACCATTTAATGGGACTTTGGCATCACTAATTTGAGCTTAAGTATTTTAGCATTCTATTTACTATTTTCCAATGTACTGAATTGAAGAATTATAAAGTGTTTTCAAAGTGCTCAAGAAACTCTGCCCCTTTCCCTCCTCTCCTCTTGTTCTCATTTTGCCTGTTACATATTGCTGTATAAATTTTGTGAAACTACTCCCACTCCCACTATTTCTTATATTTTATAAAATGCACGACTGGAATTAATCCAAAAGTCTGGTTCCTGGCTCTGCTTTGAAATTCTGGCTGCTGAATCTTTGGGTCATGACCTTGTGCCTTGGATTATTGAGACAGTGACACTCCCACTGTGTGCATCTGTTCCAAGGCCAAAATGTGCACACCAAGCTCTTGCAGACAGCACTAAGCAGATAATCCAGTCTTAGTCAGGATGTCTGAGGACTAAATATCCACAGGAACCTCTCTCTTGGTTATCTTGTGAAAGTGCCTGTAATGGATCTTTTATATTGAGCTGAGAGAGCAGACAAGACCTCAGTTTGTAAAATATTTGCTTGCTGTTCTCTTGTTTATTTTTTTTTACCAATGAGGTGTTTTATCCTTGTCAGATATATAAAGGCAAACTATGGTCCTGCAGTAAATTTGGATATGACATGGGCATTAATCTCTTCATCCGCATAGAATGCTAGAACTAATTAGTAGATGTGTTCCGAATTCAGTTTATTGCAATTAAACGTTTGATTGCAATTTATGTAACAGGGTAGAACATGTATCTGTTGTAATGTTAGTTCCTTGGGAATGTTAATAGACCGGTGAATGGATTAAGACAACCAGAACAAATGCCTCTTGTTACACAAATATTATGGATTGCATAATTTGCACAGAGTTCAGTGCAACAGTTGCAGTTGTGTTTGCTAGCAGTTCTTCCCAATGCTTGTTTCATGCTTTAATGATTGGCAAGCCTTGCATTCTGGCTCCCTCAGTGAATTGTGAGGAGGACATAAGGAATCTGCAAATAGCTGTATATAGATGAAGTAATATGTGGGTAAAATATGAGATTTAATGTGGGAAACTGTGAGTCTGTCCTCTATAGCAGGAAGACTAGAAAAGCTGCATATTACAAAGATTGAGATGGACTGCAGAATGCTGCTGTGCAGAGGGATCTGGGTGTTCTTGTATATGAATTTCAAAATATTAGCATGTGTGTACAGCATATTAAAAGTTATAATGAGTTATAAAGAAAGGCTGGATAGGCTAGGAAATTTTTTTCCACTGGAGTGTGGAAGGCTGAAAGCTGACCTTCATAGAAGCTAATAAAATCATGAGGAATGTACATAGGTTTAATGGTATTGTCTTTTCCATAGAATGGGGGATTTCACGACTGCGAGCACATTTTTAAGGTGAGAGGACAGAGATTTATAAAAGGCATGAGGCAATTTTTTTACACAGGAGGTGGTTCACGTGTGGAATGAACTTCCTGAGGAAGTGGTGGATGTGAGTATAAGTACAACATTTAAAAGACACTTGGAAAAGCTCATGAATAGGAAAGGTTTGGAGGGATATGAGCAAGGAGCAAACAAGTGGGATTAGTTTAGCATGGGATTATATTCAGTATGGACAGATTGGATCAAAGGGCCTGTCTCCATCTGTATGACTGTAGTTATGACCCTAAGTAATCAAGATAGCAAAATGGAATGTTGACCTTCATTGCAAAGAATGAAGTATAAAGGTAGGGAAATCTTATTACAATGTAGAGGGATTAGAAAGGCCACACGACTAGAATACTGTGTCCAATTTTCATTAACTGATCTAAAAAGGGACATATTTGTGCATTACAGTCAGTTGAGAGAAGGCTTACTCAGTTGAGATGTAGGTGTTGTCTGATCTTATAGAAAAGTGTAAGATTCAGAGAAGGTTTGACTGGGTAGAGGCTCAGAGGATTCCCTCATTGAGGTACCTGAAACTAAGGGACAACTTCAAGAAAACAAGCCTCCAATTTAAGATGGAGATGCAGAGGTATTTCTTTTCTGAGAGGAATGTTACTGTTTTGAATTCCTGAACCCAGAAGGCATTGGAGGCTGTGTGATCAAAAATGTAAAAAGGTTTCTCTTTAATGTCAGAATGTCAATTTTGATACATCAGTTCTAAAAAAAAGTGTGATTAAGTTGAGTGCTTGGCAGAACCCCTATACTAAAACAAATGAATAAGATGTTCATACTGTTCTGAGGAAGGGTCATCGGACCCAAAAAATTAAATCTAATTTCTCTTCACAGATGTTACCAGACCTGCGGAGCTTTTCCAACAACACTTGTTTGTGTTTCTGATTTACAGCATCCACAGTTCTTTTGGTTTTTATTTAAGATGCTTATACTGTTGTGTTTATGTTGGGCAGAATAAACACGTTAAGGCATTAGTTTGGCTTTGACTTCAGACAAGAAGTTTCCTGGTTTTAAGTAGGAAGTGCTGCAAGTTCAATGCAGAAGGTAGAATATTTTATTTTAGTTGTGGAACCAGTTACCTCGGCAGAAATGATTTCCAGTTTGTGAAGCTTCTAAACCAGGAGAGTTTGGATAGAAGTCTTCAAGCTGGTAAAACTGAGAAAGTTAAGGCCAACAGAATTGTGAAAGGCTGTTGCTAGAACCTTGGAAAAGAATCATACAAAATAATCGCAATGTCATAGGGAAAGAAAACTAGAAAATGTCAGTTAAATAAAGGCTTAAAAAGCTGAAATGGGATTGGTATTTCCTGGGATTGGATCTCTGTTGGCTGAAGTTGGGAAATGGATTAAAATTTTGTTTTGGGACTTCAGTATGCATACTTAGCTTTATTCGTTTTTTTCTTCCTTCTTTATGTTCTATTGTTAAAGAATACCTGCAGCCTCATATGAACACATTCCAGTGACTAACCACTGATTTAAAAAAAAACTAACAAGCGATGTTTCATCCTGGAGCTCTATTCGAATTACGTTCACTCCCTCCCCCGTCAATGCTCAGCAGCAGCAGTATGTACTATCTACCAGATGCATTGCAGCAATTCACCAACGTTGCTTAGGCAGCACCTACCGAACACATAGTTACTTCCATCTAGAAGGATAAGGGCAGCAAATACATGGGAACACCACCAAGTTCCCCTCTATGCTACTCACCATCCTGACTTGGATATATACCAGTGTCTTTTCACTGACACTGGATCATAATCCCTGAATTGCCTCCCTAAGAGCATTGGGGTCAACTTACAGCACATAAACAACAGCAGTTCAAGAAGGCAGCTCACCACCACTTTTCAAGGGCAACTAGGGACAGGCAATAAATGTTGCCTTAGCCAGTAACGCCCATACCCCAGGCATGAATTAAAAATAAACTTGTTCAGCATTACCTTCAGCTGGGATCATATCAACAGGGTGACTGAATACGTTCAAAGATGAATTAGATAAACCTTTAATCGACCAAGGTCAGAGAGGTGGTACAGGAAGAAAATTAGCATTAAGGCCACAGTCTGACCAGCTTATTGAGTGTACAGCAGACTTGAGGGGCTGAATGGTCTCCTCCTGCTCCTGTTTCTTATGCAAAAATAGGAGAATGTTCCCTGACTTTGATCACTCAAAACAGGAAGTTGTGCTGAGCATAAAAAGTCAAGAACTCTTATCTGTTACATCCAACTCCTAAAAATCTAGAAATAAAAGTGAAGACAGAAAGCAAAGTAAGTTTTTTTTTTGTGTGACTTGCATGTGAAAATGTGTTTAAATTATTCTGTTCAAATAAAATTGGTAAAACATTCCAATATTACTAGTTAATATAGAATCATTTTACACAAATATTACTTTTTGACTCGGGGAAAGCCAAATGCAATAAAATATTTGTTTTATTTCTTTTTCAAATGAGGGACTGCTACATTTGCTATTTTCTACCTCAGTTGTATGTTAAAAACATATTGGATATATTTTCATGCAGCTAGCAATTCGTTTTAAGGCGATTCAGCAGCATTTCTTCTTGCTTAAAGACAGTTCTCCAGTTTTCAGACTTCTCCCATTTGCAAATTGACAATGCTGGACAATCACCTGAATGGATTGGGTGGAATACTCGTCCATTAAACTGGTTATACTGGAATTCCACAAAAACAGACTGGCATTTATATAGCAGCCATTGGTGTTTACCAGCCAATAAAGGGTTTTAGGAGAGTAATTACTGACATTGTGTTGGAAACCCATCAGCTGGTTTGCGCACTCTAAGCTCTCTCAAACCAAAAATGACCAGGTAATCAGGGTGACAGGATTGTCCTGAAATGACAGGCTGAGTAGTAATTAGGGGCCGATGTTCTTTGGAGTTTACAAGCATGAGATGTAACCTCAATGAGAAATACAAGATTCTGTAGGGTCCTGAAAGGATAGACTCTGTGTGATTGTTACCCCGATTGAAACTGTAGTCTCGAGATAAGTTTGACATGCGGAGAAAATTACTTCACTCACGGGGTTGATATCATGTGGGAAACTGCGAGGTCATGCATTTTGGCAGAAAGAATACAAGAGCTAAATATTACTGCATTGGAGAAGGACTATGGACAGTTGCAGCACTGCGGAATTTGGGGGTTCCTGTGCATAATTCACATAAAGTTAGCATACAGCTCAGCAAATAATAGGGAAGACAAATGGAAGGTTGGCTTTTATTTCAGAGGGAATGGAGTACAAAAGTAGGAAGGCTTTGCTGAAACTACACCAAGCACTGGTCAGACCACAGCTGGAAAACTGTGAACAATTCTGGGTCCTTTACCTGAGGAAAGATGTACTGGTATTGGAGGCAGCCTAGAAAAGGTTCATTAGGTTGATCCTGAGAATGGAGGGGTTTCCTGACGAGGAGAGCTTGAGGAGGTTGGGCCTTGATTCATTGGAGTTTAGAAGAATGAGAGGAGACCTGACTGCAAACATATGAGGGCACTTGATAGCGTAGATGTTATTTCTCCTTGTGGAAAAGTCTAGGATCAGAGGGCATAATCTCAAAATAAGGAGTCGCCCATTTAAGACAGAGATGAGGAGGAGTTTCATCTGTCAGGGGAAGTGAATCTGTGCAATTCTTTACCGCAGAGGGCTGTCGAGGCTGGATCATTAAGTATACTCAAAAGCTGGGATAGATAGATTTTGTAATCAGTAAGGGAACTGTTGGTTATGGGAAAAGGCAAGAAACAACTCTGTGGGTTATCAGATCACTGCATGTGTCTGTGTCATAAGATGATAAAATTAGATCTTTACTGTCAGGGTAAACTGTTGAGTAAAACAGGTGTGAGTTTTATGAAATACTTGTATTTCCAGCCAGGATGCAGAAGCTCAGAATTCTAAAATAGTTCAAAAAGTTCTAAATTTAAAGAAAAAGAATTAGTTAACAATTTGTACTCGCTCATAATTCTGAAGATAATCAACAGCAGCAAGATAAGATATTCAAACTTACCATGTTCTTTGTGGGACCTGGAATAGAAAATGGTTAGGAATAGATGGGAAAATTATTATTGTCTGTTCTGATAATACACACATTGAAATGGAAATTGCTGGAAAAGTTCAGCAAGTCTGGCAGCACCTGTGGAGAGAAATCTGAGTTAACGTTTTGGGTTCAGTGACTCTTCCTCAGAACTGTTCCTAGGAAGGGTCACCGGACCTGAACCATTAACTCTAATTTCTCTTCATGGATGCTACCAGACCTGCTGAGCTTTTCCAGCAACTTCTGATCTTGTTTCTGATTCATAGCATCAGCAGTTCTTTCGGCTTTAAAACTTTAATTTAGTTTGAAATTCATTAATAGTAATTAAAGTCCCAATGCAAAAGGCCAATGTTTATTCAGCATTTTAATTTTGGACCTCAGCTATTCTTTTCTTATTTTCAGTCTAAGTTTATCAATATTGTATAATATATTTATCAATACATCATGCATAAAGATTTTCAATTCTCCCCCACTTCCCCAGGTCTCTGGCATGTATTTTGTATGAAGTGTGCTGTTTGGATCATGCGTTCACCGGCCATAACTTCATGTCAGTTATCCTGAAAATTGTGGAGGGTGAAACTCCATCACTGCCAGACAGGTATTCCAGCGAGCTTAATGCTGTCATGACAAGGTATGTGTACCCTCACCTGAAAAGATTGTCTGCATCACTGTGTATTTCTGTAATCTCCCTCCTCAATGTGCTGTACTTTCTTCCTCACAGCATGTTGCAAAAGGATCCATCACACCGTCCGACAGCTGCGGAAATTCTCAAAATTCCATATATTGATCAGCAGCTCCAGGTATATGTGTCAACATGCACTTAGTCCTTTACACGGTACCATGCTTATCGTTTCAGCCTTCAAATAGTTATACCTCAGGGATTATTTGAGGTGAACTGTATGGATGTACTTAAGAGAAAGCTAGACAAATACCCGAAGGTGAGGGAAGCTATGGGTTCTGAAGATCGCTTTGGATCGGGAAAAACTGAGCTGAGCGCAAAAATTAGCCTGGCCTGTTTATGCTAAATCACTGATTTCTGTGCCACTTATCTAATGTTACATCATTACTTTAGCCACATTACAATGGCCATTTCAAGTGTAGGTTAGAGATTTGTAATTAACTCAACCTCCTGCCTTCCCAGACTCTGTTCCACCATTGTCAAGGCATAAGCCAGGAGTGGAATGGAATACTCCCTACTTGCCTGGATGGTTGCAACACTGACAACATTCAGGAAGCATAACATCATCCAGGGCAACGCAGCAATTAGCATCCCATCCACTACCTTCAACATTCACTCTGTCCATTACTCATACATAGTGGCTGTAGTGTGCACCATCTGCAAGATGCATTGCATCAATAAATCAATCATAGAAGCAGAACATTTGGCCCATCAAGTCCACACCAACCCCATGAAAAGTATCCTACCCAGACCCACCCCATTCCTGTACTTCCAATGGCTAATCCACTAGCCTTCACATCCCTAGACACCATGGGCAATTTAGCACAGCCAATCCACCTAATCTGCACATTTTTGGACTGTGGGAGGAAACCGGAGCACCCGGAGGAAACCCACACAGATACAAGGAGAATATGCAAACTCTATCCAGACAGCATCCAGAGACTGGAATAGAACTTGAGACCTGGACACTGTGAGGCAGCAGTGCTAACCACTGAGTACCATGCTGCCCAGGTTTCAAATAAGATTACACATTTGGAATGTGATTACAGATTCCAAACCTGGGACCTCCACTTCCTAGAAGGCAGCAGATCTATGTGAACAATGCCACCTGCAAATTTCTCTTTAAGTTACATACAATCCTGATGTGGAAATATAGTCTCGTCCCTTCCTTGTTGCTGGTTCACAATTCTAGAACCACCCTGATAACAATGCTGTGTGGATCACCTGCTCTCTACAACTGCAATGAATGAAGAAGGTGGATCACCACTACCTTTACATGTGAACATAAGAGCAGGACGTCAAAGCAGCAGTAGACCATTTGGCTCTTCTGAGCCTACTCTCCCATTTGACACAATCATAGCCAATCTGATTGTGGTTATGGAAAATGTTCCCTCTCAGCCGCACGGCTACATAGGCAATCTGAAGTTTTGCCCATTGCCAAACGGTATAACAACGCATTGACTTCTGGCTTTGGATGCCCACGCACTGAAATAAAAGTTAGTGGGAGTATTGGTTTCTGTTTCACTTTCTTGTTCCCTTACCCCACCATGACCCCTGATTCCTTCACCAATGAAAAATCTATGCACCTCAGCCCTGAATAAATTCATTGACCCAGCCTCCACTGTCTCTGAGAAAGGGAATTTCAGATTAATGAGACTCAAAGGAAGCATTCTCCATAATGTCAATTTAAAAGGGAGACTGCTTGCTTCTAAACTGAGTACTCTAGTTCCACAAGAGAAAGCATTGTCCCAGTGTTGGCCTTATCCCTTGGGATTTTATAGTTTTAACAAAATCGCTTTTACTCTTCTAAACTGCAGTGGTCAAAGGCTCAATTGGTTCAACCTTTTACCATAAAATAAAATTGTACACAGTACTCTGTATGTGGTCTCACCAATGCCTTGTATAGATGCACTAAAGCTTCCCTATTTTCATGGAGATAGCAAGAACTGCAGATTCTGGAGTCAGAGATAACACAGTGTGGAGCTGGATGAACACAACAGGTTAGAGGAGCAGGAAAGTTGACATTTCAGAAAATTCTGAAGGGTCCCGACCCAAAACGTCAACTTTCCTGCTCCTCTGATACTGCCTGGCCCGCTGTGTTCCTCCGGCTCCACACTGTGTTCCCTATTTTCATAATCTATTCCGTTTGTAATATATACTATCGTTCCATGTGCCTTCCTCATCACTTGCTGTCTCTGCAAAATGCCTTTATATGATTCATTTACAAAGATACCAACATCCTTCTGGACCATCATTTTCTGAAATCTCTCTGCTTTTCTATTTGCCTTGCCTTACTTTTTCACACATTATGTTTCATCTGCCAATTGATCTCTATCTGTTTGTACGTCCATCCATCTTTACCTCCTCTTGACAACTTACTTTTCGACCTATCTTGGTGTCTTTGGCGAATTTACCTTCAACTCCTTCATCCAAGCTATTTATTTAAATTGCAAATAGTTGAGCCCCAATACTTTTTAAAGAAGTTTATTTACAGGATTAAGGTGTCACTGGCTGATCAGCATTTATTGCCTACCTATTATCGCTCAGAAGGCAGTTAAGAGATAACCACATTGTTGTCGGTCTGGATTTGCATGTAGGCCAAGTCCGGTAAAGTTGGCAGTTTCCTTCCCTAAAGAATATTAGTGAACCAGATAGGTTTTTACAACAATGGATTCATGGTCATCATTAGACTCTAATTCCACAGATTTATTGAATTCTGTTTCAAATTCTACAATCTGTCTGAGTAGGATTTGATCTCAGATCCCCAGAACATTACCTGGGTCATTGGATTAACAGTCCAGCAATAATACCACAATTCACTTTATCCTAACTCACACGCTTCCTTATTGCTAACCAATTCTTTATCCAAGTGATTACAATACCCTTTACACCATGTATTCTTACTTTTGATGTGGCCAGTCATGGAATGTCTCTGAAAATTCAAGTACTTAACATCTAAAAGTTCTCCTTTATCCGCGGTGCTTGTTAGTTCCCCAAAGAACTCAAAATAAATTGGTTTGACACAGTCTCACTTTCAGAAAACCATGTTGATGCTGTCTGATCCCATTATGATTTAATGAAGTATAACCCCTTTAACAATGGATTCTAGCCATTTCTCTGTGACAAATACTATGCTAACTGGCCTATATTATTCTTCTTTCTATCTCCCTCCTTTCTTGAATAAAGATGCTTTAGATGTTATTGTCCAGTCTACAGAGAAATTTCCAGAATTTATGGAATTTTGGAAGATTGTAACCAATGCCCTACTGTTGATGCATTTTTTTCAGGATGCAAGCCATTAGGTCAGGCCAACATGCCAGCCTTTATGTTCAATAATTTTCCCAGCAATGATTCCTTGGTGATGGCAATTGTTTTCAGTTCCTCTACTGCTTTCACTTCTTCATTTACAAGTATCTTTTGGAAAGTGTTCTGAGTCTTCTACAGTGAACAAGGTCAGAAGTCACATGACACCAAGTTATAGTCCAACAGATTTATTTGAAATCCTAAACTTTCAGAGAGCTGCCCCTTCGTCAGGTAGAGTGAGAGAAGTGCACAGGCACATGATTTGTGGCCAGAGAGATCAAAAGATCATACAAATGGTGTGAGTGAAGTGTCGACAGGCTGAATAATAGGTCTCTGCAGGTGATCAAAACTGTCAGACAGTGTAAGTAAATTGTCAACAGCTGAATAACGAGAGAAGGAATGACCTATACCTATAATATGATTAAATGAGGCAGAGAGATAGTTAAAAAAAATTTAAATAATGTGGTTCTGGAGACAAACCACTGGCTGGAATGACATGATAAATATAAGAGCCACATGCATAGAGTCTAACCAAAGTAGTAGGTAATCCAAAACTGTCCAAGCTAATTAAATTAGAGACATCATAACAAGTTACGGTGATGGTGTTAGAACAGGACAGTAGGAAAGATTTTACAGATACAGAACAGTGCGGTGGGGGTCACATGTAGTGCGACATGAACCCAAGACATGGTTGAGGCCATATTCATGGGTACAGAACTTGGCTATCAGTTTCTGCTGGGCGATTCTGCATTACTGTGTATCTTGAAGTCTGCCTTGGAAGATGCTTACCTGAAAATCGGAGGTTGAATGTTTTCCCCAACTAGGAGGGAACGTTCCCGTCTGGTGATTGTTGCACTGTGGCCATTCAGCTGTTGCCATAGCATCTGCGATGGTCTCACCAATATACCATGGCTTGAGGCAGCCTTGCCTGCAACGCCTGAGGTGGACAACATTGGCCGAGTCACATGAGTATCTGCTGTGTATGTGGTGGGTGGTGTTACACATGTGATGGTAGTGTCCATGTTATTGATCTGGCATGTATTACTGAGGTTGCCCTGGCAAGGTTGTGTGACGTTGTAGTTGATGTCATCCTGAAGGCTGGGTAGTGTGCTGTGAACAGTGAAGGTACCCATTGAGATATCCTCCAGGTTCACTCTCTTAAGAGGACCAACACTCACTGTGATTACACTTTACTTTCTGAATTTCATATAGAAACTCTTTCCATCAGTTTTTAAACTTCTAGCTGGCTTTCTTCCAGTCTCTAATTGCTGCTCCTTCCTTTTATCATTCTCTGCTGGTTCTCAAGGGCAATGACTGCTGGCCTTGCCAACGATGTCGATATCCCAGAAAAGGAAATAACACCAGCCAGAGTGATGCCAAACTGGATTTTTAGAATTAATCTCCAGTTTTAAAAGCCTTATTTTTAACCAATTTTAACGTGTTGGCAAAAGACTCTGTGATCAGCAATCCACTCTGCCATTCTCTGCTCGCTGATAGCAGCATTTGCACCTTGAAGGGGCAGACAGCCTGAAGCAAGAGCCTGCCTTTATAAACCAGCTATAATCCCCTCCCATTCCCAGCTCCAGCGGGGTAAGTTCCCCGATGCCCTTTGGTGTACAGTCAGTTTATTTAGTTTGAGGGCTCTCTTTATTGTATCAAGTTTATTTCTTCCTTGCCTCCAGAATTTGAGAAAGAGATAGGACAGTTTTTGGAAAAGCCTGGAGGCTCATTTTACAGAAAGCTGCAATTATCAGCCACAGAAGTAAGTGATGAAGAAACAGCCCTGGGCCTTTTTGTATCCAGGCTGGAAACTGTTACAAGACGCTTCTTCATTTACTGACAGATAAAGGAATCAGGAAACCATGAGAATAAAAGCTGAGTGAATTCATCAGTACCTTCAAACAAATCTTTGAAATGCAGTCAGCTTGGGCAGCATTTCTTCCACTGACAATGTCAGACAGTGATAGAAGGGAAATCAGAAGCTATGATTCCCTGAGAGGAGTCAGACACTGATAGATGAGCACTCAGAACCTGGCATTTAATTGATTCTGTTTTTTAACTTACATTCAACATGAGTCAGCGTACTTGGTGTAAGTAAATGCCCATTGTTACAGAATTGGTGCATTACACATGATGTCCCATTAGCTTGCAGCATGTGCATTGCATTGTTTTAATGACTCTGCCTTGTTGCTGATATTTTGCTTTTGCGGAACACACCGGGGGAAACTGCGTTTCACAGCTTCTGGTTATTTACACAATAAACGTTTACAGCTGCATTTCCTAATGTTCCCCCATCAGCTGTCTTCTGGTTTCAGCCATGCACTCCTTGTTACTTTTTTTCCTTTATGCATTCATGGGATGAGGGCGTCACTAGCTAGACCAGCATTTAATGCCCATCCCTAATTTCCCAGAGGGTAGTTAAGGGTCAACCACATTGCTGTGGGTCTGAAGTCACATGTAGGCCAGAGCAGGTAAGAAAGGCAGATTTCCCTCCCTCAAGGACATTAGTGAACCAGTTGGGTTTTTCCCGACAGTCAAAAATGGATTCATGGTTGTAATTAGATTCTTAATTCCACATATTTATTGAATTCAAACTCCACTATCTGCTGATGGCAGGATTTGAACTCAGGTCCCCAGAACATTATCTGGGTCTCTGGATTAACAGTCCAGCAATAATACCACTAAGCTAATGCCTTCCCTTGTGAATGTGTGATTGTTCAAAGCACCTTACAGCAGCGCCTTTTATCATTGTGACCTAAATTCCTTGTGTGTGAATTGCAGAACATCAAATGCAAGTTTTCAAACATCACCATGAAAGACAAAACAATCAACTCTCAGGATGAAGCTCTTCAAATCAGGAGTGCTTTGTAAGTAAGATCCAGTGAAGAGTCTTGATAAAGCCAAATACCTGTATGCCCTACTGGGCTAAGGGCTCGTGTAGTGCAGTGGCAACGTCTGCACTTTGGGACCAGGGGACCTAAGTTCATAGCCCCACGTTCCACACAAAAGTATATCACAACATGTCTGAACTGGTTGATATAAAAAATCATAATCTGATGTGTTTCACGGTGCCTGAACTTTTATTTTCTGGTAAAAGGAAAGCTGCCAAAGTCCCGGAGGGCTATATAGGCTGCTCTGTTATTGGAGAGAAATAACTGGTGGTAAGTTGAACCTGAGAATAATCACATCTCAGGAAGGTAGGTTCTGGGGCTGACTGACTTACTGAATATTTCAAGGGTGAAGGCAACAGGAGCAGGAGTACACCCTATGGTTTTTCAATTGAATCCTCTCTGACTTTCAATATGATTATGAATGAGACAAATTAGGAGCAGGAGTAGGCCATTCAGCCCATCGGGCCCTCCTCCATCATTCAGTCAGTTCATGGCTGCTCTGATTGTAACCTCAAATCCACGTTCCATTCTGAACTTTTCACCCTCTTGTTTAACAAAAACTTATCCCCCCGCCTTAAAAATATTCAAGGACGCTGCTCCCACCAGCTTTTCAAGAACAGAGTTCCAAAGACATCCAGCCCGCTGAGGGAAAGGAAATGCACCTCATCTCTGTTTTAAATGGGTGACCCCTGATTGTTAAAGAGTGATCCCATAGTTGCAGATTCTCCTACCAGAGAAAGCAACCTGCCCATGTCCACCCCATCAAAACCTCTCAGGATGTTATATGGTCTCAGACCTCACCTCCACTTTTCTAGTCACTCCTGATATCCCTCCATTCCCTGAGAGGTCAAAAATCTGTTGACTTAATATTCAACATCCACAACTCTCTGAGGTAGAATATTCCAAAGATTCGTAAGAGTGAAGAAATGGAGGATGTTCCTGTGGGAGAACTTTTGTCTGGACTTGGAGCCGGTCGCACGTGTGCATGTGCGATGCAGGCAGACCCTTCGGTCGAACTAGCCTATGCTGACCACGCTCCCAAGTCCCACTTGTCCTGCACTTGGTCCATATCCCTCTAAATCTTCGCTAATTATGAACTTATCCAAACGCCTAATATCCAAATTCTTATCCAAATTCTAAATGTTGTAACTGAACCTCCATCCATCACTTCCTCTGGCAGTTCATTCTGCACACAAACCACTCCCTGCGTAAAAAGTTGCCCCTTGTGCCCTTTTTAAATCTTTCTCCTCTCATCTTAGAAATATTCCCCCTAGATTTGAACTCTCCCACCCTAGGAAAAAGATCTTTGCTGTTCACCTAATCTGTGCCCTTCATGATTTTATAAACCTCAATAAGGTCATCCCTCAACCTCCTGTGCTCCAGTGAGAAAAGTGCCACCCTATTTTTATAGCTCAACCCTCCAATCTGGTCAACATCCTGGTAAATCTTCTCTGAACCCTCTACAGTTTAATAATGCCCTTCCTACAGCAGGGTGACCAGAACTGTGCACAGTACCCCAGAAGAGGCCTTACCAACATCCTGTACATTCTCAAAATGACATCCCAACTCTGATATTTAAAGGTCTGAGCAATAAATGCAAGTTTGCTAAATGCTTTCTTAACCACCCTGTCTACCTAAGACACAGGATCTAGAGGAGCCCATTCAGCCCCTCTGGCCTATTTCACTACTCAATCAGATCACAGCCAATTTGCATCTTAGCTTTGTCAACCAACGTTGCTGTGCATTGATCCATAGCCCCATTCAGCCAAAAGTCAAACTCAGATTTCAAATTATTACCAGAGCCACAATCAGCTGCATTTTTGCGCATGAGACAGAGTTCCAGACTTTGACCTCGGCTTTGCATGATGAAGTGCTTTCTAGCTTCTCTCCTGGGGAGTGTTTCAGGCCTATAAATATTAAAACTGAGGCTTGCTACCTTATGTTAATATTTCATTGACCAACCTAGTCCCTGTGAGCAGGTTTCCTGCTTCTTGCAAAACTGGAAGTGGGCAGGATTTGAGATTTTCAACACTTTTACACAGCACCTGTTTTTCAGGCCACCTTCATTTGCAGTTTTCTTGGTGCACTGGGATGGATAAAGTTAAGGATGATTGGGAACAGTTTTGACTGCCCATTGATACAATTGAGTGGTTGTTTGTACATAAGTCTCACCAATAACTTCATTAAGGGGTAGGAATGATTTGTTTAGTGAACGCAGGCAGCTGAGTGCAAATGCAGAAAAGGCTTTAGATGTTTTACATCCGAAACAGTGTCTCTCAACGTGTATTCCTCCAGCAGTCTCAGTGGAGATTCAGAATCAAAGTAGACTCCGATCTATTCTTTGTTTTATATGTTTTATAAACAGAATTCACGTCCTTAAATCTTGTGGTTCATGAGAATGCCTGTTCTTGTTTATGGTTAGCATCCGACTTTACAAGCCCTTCATTCAGTGTCAGTGACAATGACAACAACATTGTGATCTGAGTTGTTCTGAGCCAGGGATTGTTACCGTGAGGCCTATGTACTCTAATTGACAAAATTAGTGCTAACTGTCAGAAGTATTAATCTGATATGGCAATACTTCGCACTTTTCTGAGTGGAAATCAAGAAATACTTGCATTTACGCAGCAAACGTTTAGACTCTCAAGACATTCTGAAAAGTATTAGGACTGAGAAATAGTCAAGTCCTAAAGTGTTTGACAGTCAATGAAGTTCTTGCAGGGTGCACGGCAGCCAATTTGCATACAGCAAACTCCCATATAGAGCAAATTGATAATGTCCCGATAACCTATGGATTAATGTTGGTCAAGGCATCGAGCAAAACTGCACAGAGAGCCAGGATCTTTAATCTACCTGAACACCTCAATGAAATACTTCGTTTGAGAGAAGGCACCTTCTGCAGTGCTGCATGTCCCCAGCAGTGGCAGTGTCTGTTTAATTTTTGTGGAGTCAGACTTGAACCCACAGCCTTCTAAAACAGAGACAACAATGAGTCACAGCTCACCCAACTAAAAAGTGCATTATATCCCTATCCTCTGAGGATGTCTTTCATTCAGTGGCCATGCACTCACCAATTGGTCAGAGGCAAATACTGTATATAAGGTGATGGTCAATTTAACAAGGTGGAGTTTTGCAATGAAAGGAAATTTTAATAAATCCTTGTAAAACCCTAAATATTGATCTTTATACCTGAGGGTATATTCCAGGGATAGGAGTACCAATTGTGTGTTTCCTGGTGGTAGATTTACTTTGATCCCAGTGTTGGTACTTTTTATTCACCAGAGAGAATGGACATTTAGAATAGTTTGATATACAATCTCCAGCTGTTATTGCCGCGGCTGAATGCAGAGGAGCCGCGCCCTTTATTTTCTGCTCAAGGCACGTAAGAAACGGGAGCAGTAGTAGGCCATTCAGCCCTTTGTGACCTATCAATAAGATTGTGATTAATACTTTGATACTGAAGTGGCTCTTACCAAAGTTACAAATGGCATCCTATTGACTGTCCTTCTTGCCTTGCCTGCAGACTTTGACATGATTGATCACCTCTTTCAAAGTCTTGGCACTGTCCAATTCTGGCCCCTTGAACATCCCCCAATTCTAAGGACTGCATGACTGGGCCCATGCCTTCAATCACCCAGACTCTAAACTGGAATTCCCCTAATATTTCCTCTTTTAACTCTGCTTTAAACATACCACGTTGACCAAATGTTTAGTCATCGCCCAATATCTTCACTTGTGGTTCCATCTGTTATTTTGTTTTATGACACCTTGAAATACCGTATTTACTGAAAGGTATTGCATGAAGACAAGTTGTTGTTGTTTGATGTCCTACTTTAAATCTACCTTTTCTGACAAACTATTAGTTGGCACAGCTGCCACCTTAGAGATATAATAAAGCTGACATAAACTGGTGTACATCACACATTCCTCTGAAAACATATGCCCCCCCCTCCTTACTCTTCCATGGGCTGTTGGTGTTCCTGACAAGGCCAGCATTTATTTCCTATTCCTGATCACCTTTGAACTACTTTATTTGCTTTGTCATTTCAAATTGCAGTTAAGGGTTAACAACATCAGTGTGGCTCTGGAGTATAGAATCCCTACGGTGTGGAAACAGGCCCTTCAGCCCAACAGTCCATGCCGACCCTCAGAGCATCCCACCCAGACCCATCCCCCTCTAACCCACACATCCCTGAACACTGCAGGCAATTTCCCATGGCCAATCCACCTAGCCTGCACATCTTTGGACTGTGGGAGGAAACCAGAGCACCTGGAAGGAACCCACACAGACGCAGGGAGAATGTCCAAACTCCACACACAGTCGTCCGAGGGTGGAATTGAACCTAGGTCCCTGGTGCTGTGAGGCAGCAGTGCTAAGCGCTGAGCCACCGTGCCACCACAATCTGTTTCTGCTGTGATGGGATCTAAGCCCACACCCAGATCCTCCAGGACATGAGTCTGGATCCCTGGATTACCATTACACCACTACCTGACCCTAATTCTCTCTGAATGATGCTTGAAGTTGAAGTTGAAACCAATTCCTTATTTCTCTTCAGCAATAAGGAAAAGCCTTTATCATCTTTTTAATTATTATGTTTGCTTTGATGGGAAGTAATTACATTTCTTCGACTTTCTCTTTACGAAAGAACAAATCAAGAGTTTTGTTTTCAGTTAGACATTCAGGAGAAAGTTTATAGATTCAGTTTTTAGCAAGTAATTATTTTTGGCAAGAAGGCATGTAATCCTTTCCAAAACAAAACCAAAGTACTGCGGATGCTGGAAATCCAAAATAGAAACAAAGTGTTTGAGAAACTCTGCAGATCCGGCAGTCTGCACTCCATTTCAAATCCAATATGACCCAGCTTCATCAACTCTGTTTCTTTCTCCATTGATGCTGCCAGACCTGCTGGGTTTCTCCAGCACTCTCTGTTTTTATTTGTAACTCCTTACAAATTGATTTGTGATGTAGATTTGGAAGTGTAGATTTTTAATCCCATAAAGCTACACAGTACACTTGAAGGGGCGAACAGAATTTTCACGGCAACGGAACAGAATTGAAACAACTGTGATAATGGGTCCAGGCCCGAAACGTCAGCTTTTGTGCTCCTGAGATGCTGCTTGGCCTGCTGTGTTCATCCAGCTCCACACTTTGTTTTCTTAGAATTGAAACAACTAATGTTTTTTGTAGATGACACAACAGTAATTATGTGTTCCTGTTGTTTTACGTACAAAATAGGAAGAGGTGTAGGCCATTCAGCCCTACAAGCCTGGTCTGCCATTCAATATGATCATAGCTGATCATCCAACTCAGTACCCTGATCCCGTTTTCTCTCCATATCCTTTGATCCCTTTAGCCTTTCTCTTGTACTTGCCAGGTCTGAACTCTGAACCTCCTCAAAGCCCGTTCCACAAGGCCCAAGTCAGCAGTGCAATGGAATACTCTTCACTTGTCCAGATGAGTGGAGCTCCAGTGGCATGTAAATGGCTTGAAACCATCTTACCAAAACAGCCACTTGATCAATTCCCTATGCACTACCTGAAACATTCACTCCATCCGTTCCCAACATGCAGTGTGTTCCGTCTGCACAAGATGCAGTGTGGCAAGGCTTCAGACAGTGTCTCCCAAACACTTGACCTTTATCATCATGAACGACATGAGCAGCAGGTAGATGGGAACACCACCACTTACAGGTGGCCCTCTGAGCCACGCACCGTCCTGGCTTGGAAATATATATCCGTTCCTTCAGTGTTGCTGCATCGAAAAACCAGACCTCTCTTTATCAGCAGTGTGGGTATACCCACACCGTATGGACAATAGGGAATGCAAGAAAGTGGCTCACCACCATGTTCTCAGGGATGAGTAACAAATACTGGTAGCATTCACATTCCTTAAAAAAAGAAAAAAATAAATTGTTGCTTTGCATATTAAAGGATTCCAATATAAACTAATGGTAGGCATGGTCACAACATGGAACAAGACTTTGATAATCATTTGTGTGTATACAGAATAAGATGAGGATTGGAAGCAAAAAAGGCTGGAGAAACTCTACAAGTCTGGCAGCATTTATTGAGAGAGAAACAGAGTTAACATTTTGAGTCCAGAGACACTTTGTTATATCCACAAATAGTCAAATGTTTGCCAATGTATTGTATACTTGGGTTCATCTAATGGCTCAGTGAGAGACACATTGGGGGATGGTCAAAACATCATGCGTACAGTGGAGAAAGTGCAATCAGAGGAGGTTGGGCCTGTATTCATTGAAATTTAGTAAAATGAAAGATGAACTTATAGAAATATTTAAGATTCTTAAAGACTTGATAGGGTAGGTAGAGCGAGGTTATTTTCACTTGTAGGAGTGTCTGTGATCCATGTCATAATCTCAGGGTAAAGAGTCACTATTTAAGATAGAGATGAGGAGAAATTTCTTCTCTCTGAGAGTAATGAATCTATGAATTTCTTTACCTCGGAGAGCTGTCGAGGCTGGCCATTAAATATACTCAAGGCTGAGATAGTTTTAATCAGTAAGGGAATCATGGGTTACTGGGGAAAAGGCAAGAAAGTGGAGTTGAGGATTATCAGATCAGCCATGATCTCATTGATTAGTAGAGCAGACTCGATGGGCTGAATGTTTTACTTATGCTCCTATGTCTGATGGTCTTATATTTAAGGAGCACATGGTTGTGTTGATGTAGATACAGAGATGGCTTGTGTCAATCATAAAGAGTGGACAAACTGGGCTGAATAATTTTTAATCAAGCATCATTGCAAGTTAATCAACATCTATATGATCTTCACATAAGTAACAGCGTTCACAAATTATTGTGGAACTTTATAAATGAATTGAGCATTCTTGAGTATATTTTAAGCAATGGTTAAATGCTGCAACACACTAGATGATATTCTCAAATTATGTGAGCTTCATTCTAGCACTTTGCTGTTAATTGAACTGAGAAATTCATGTCGCTGAAGCGAAATAATGAATCTCAAAATATAAATCATCATAAAATGATTTAAAACAATTGTGCTCAGAGTAAGACATGTCAACATTTAGAGAGTAGCTAACAAATATAAACTCAAATCTGATTTGTATAAAATTTACGATCATGATGGACTCAGACACAACTGCGGGTGTGAAATAGCTTGGCAATTAGAACCAGAATTGACAACATGTTAATTGGAGACAATGCATATTATAATCACAAGCTGTTGAATTATATTTGCATAAATAATTACCACATAAATCATACAGTTGACTACAAATGGTTTGAAGTCATATTCTAAAAACATATACATTGATGAACTGAGGTTGCCAAGCATAAATTAATTTGTATTTGTTCCCTGCCTCCATGCTCCAATAATTTCACTATTATAAGTCTGTGACTTATTTTGTTTTTACACTTCCTAGGGCTCTTGGCTGAAAATCTTTGATTTACCTCTTTCACAATCACACAAAGTCCTAATGAAATACTGTTTATAGATGCATAGAGTCATTAAATACAGCCTTGCATGGAAGGATGCTATTTAGCCCATCGGATTAATACTAGCTCTCTATACAGCAATGCAGTTAGTCCCGTTTCTCTGCTCTATTCTTGCAGTTCTGTAAGTTTATTTCCCTTAAGACTCTACTCGATTTCCCTTTCGAATTATTCAATATCTCTGCACCCATCACTTACATCACACCTGGCAAGCAGTGGGTTCCAGATCATTACCACTTGCTGTGCAAAAATGTTTCATTTCACATCCCACTACAGCTCTGTGTTCCCTAGTCCTTGTACCATTAGCTGTTGGGAATAACGTATCCTTGCCTTATGTCAACCTACCATGATTTTCTACAATTCCATAAATACATTCATCACAATGAGAAACAAATGTACTCATTATTCTCCTCTGATCTCCAAGCTGTTGAGGGGATAATATAATGAATGGCACTTGAAATACCTCAAGCCTCAATGGAAATAGTGTCTTTTGATTTATTTTGTTTCCTTTTTGATTAATTTTATAAAAGCAAATGATCAGATTAAGGGGTAGCAGCCCATTAGAGTTTTCTAAATCAATTTTCTAAAGGAAACATTATCAGTTTAAAAATCATTTTGAGGGGTGTTGACACAATCTCATTCCTGCAGACCACATTGGATGTAGAAGGCATGAGGCATACTGGACCCTGTAAGAAAGCACACCAACACTGCTACTTCCTCAGGAGGCTAAGGCAACTCGGCATGTTCACAAAGACCGTTGCCAATTTTTATAGATGCACCATGGAAAGCATCCTATCCGGATGCATCACAGCTAGGTATGGGCAACTGCTCTGCCTGAAACAGCAAGAAATTACAGAGAGTAGTGAACACAGCCCAGCCCATCATGAAAAGCAGCCTTCCTTCCATTGACTTCATCTATGCTTCCCACTGCCTTGGGAAAGCAGCCAACATCATCAAAGACACTTCCAACCCCATTATAATCTCTTCCACCCTCTTCCATCAGGTAGAAGGCACAAAAGTTTGAATACATGTACCAACAGATTCAAGAACAGCTTCTTCCCTATTGTTATCAGACTTTTGAACAAATCTCTTGTATATTAGAGTTGATCTTGCGCTGCTCCTTCTCTTTAGCTGTAACACTAAATTCTACATTCTATTCTAACACCCTGATGTACTTGCATAAGGTGTGATTTGCCTGGATAGCACACAAAACAATACTTTTCACTGTATCTCAGTACATCTGACAATAATAAATCAAATCAAAACCAACCAAAAACCAAAAGAACACCCAAGTGCAGACTTAACCATGGAAGGGAGAAAGGCAGTTTCTTGAACCATGATTCCTTCCACTGTCTGCTGCCAGGTCCTGTTCATGGCCACCTTGGTCAGGCCCAGGAGCAAACCCATGGGGTGGTCCTCCCATCTGCCTGTCTGCCTCTTGGCACCATGTCTGAACAACAATAACTGACAAATTCTAGCCAATTTCACAAGTTAGGAAATTGCTGTCAGCAATTCCATTGGGCAGTTCTCAAGGATTTAAGTAAGCCATGAGAATAAGATCTAGAGATTTGACACGGACTCACTTTTCCATTGGGGATCATGAGAAAACAATCATGAATGGGAACATTCCCAACAGCGAAACAGGGGCTCTGAAGCCAATCCTAACGTTCAGTTGCTGGCCTGCTGGATAGACCAGAAGTTAGATCAGAAGGAGTGTTAAGCGTTGACATTGAATGGGGAAATGAGTGAACTTGGTTGGAGATCTCCCAAAGGAATGACCGTTATGGCTCACAGTCTGCGTTCACACACAAGGATGGCCTTCATAGCTAATCTGCCAAATGACCATTGCCCATGGTGCTCACCAGGATCAATGATCAAGTAGGGGCGGAATATAAACACACACACAGCTTTGATATTTGCAGAAACAACTTTGTTACTTTTCCACCCATAGACAACCTAGAGCAAATTTCTGCCTTTTTCCCAAACCCATGAGAATTGCCAAATCAAATAATTGTGAGAAAGGTAATCTTAATCGTAGCATGAAGCCAGTCTGAATTCGAGGGCAGAATCAATGCAAATGTTAAGTTGGGCAAATAATAACACCCGTTCTGAAATGCACATGTATACGTGGGAGTTAATGAGGCTTAAAGTTTTATGCATGTTAAGGTAAAATCACTATAGTCATACCAGACCACAGGGCTGCTTTTTCCATTGGAGAGAGATGATTGTTGGTGGTTTAATCCAAGGATCACCAAACCTCAGGCTAGGACAGAGATTGTGAAGAGAGTCCTTCTGGGTAACCTAAGCCAGCATGAGAATTGAACTCATGCTGTTAGCATGCTGAACTGGCCATTCAGCCAACTGAGCTAACCAACACCTATGTTGAAAGGGTCTCCAAGTTATGCCTTGGTGTTAACTCTGATCTTTTCTTCACAGATGCTGCCAGACCTGCTGAGCTTTTGCAGCACCTTCTGTTTTTGTTCCTGATTTATAGCGTCTGCAGTTCTTTCGGTTTTTATGCTTTGAACCAGCTGACTGTGCTTTAGTCACCCTCCTCTCCCCTACCCAGACATAAATCATGAAGAATATTAGCTTAGAAACTTACGTGTGAATTACAAGAGCTTGTGTGAGTCAGCATTGCCTTATAGTTTGTGGGGTTGTTTGTGCTGAACAATTCAATGAATTAGTGACCTCCATAGTTCACTCTGTCAATTAACCAGGTTTGTGAAGTATATTACGTGCAGGCTCACTATCTCACTGTTAAATCTGTGAATTTTGAATATTATGTATTTCCTTGTTAAAAGTTTGGGCGCTCTTGTTGTTATCATAATTGTCCATCTTCACAAAATTATTTTTGACTATCTCTATCCTTCGTTTAATTTCGGCATCACATTTCCCCTCTTCCGTTATCATTTGTCCCAAATGTACAAACTTATCAACTTGTTCCTGTCTGTGACAACATATTTCTTCCTTAACACAGGCAGCAGAAGGAAATAATCAGTTCACATGATTTCCACTGAATTTGCATCCTGAATTTATTTCAAATCAACCTACCTTCTAAGAGGCATGAACACTACCCCTATACCAGAAGGCCCTCAGAGCTTGATATTCTGGTTTGGCTTTTTCGGGGACTGTGTGGTAATTGGGTTAACTTATTCACTCAGTAGTTTGTGGTGACCGAATAAGAAGTTGAACATTGTAAGTGTTAAATTAACATCAATCACTTGATTGAAAATATGAGCTACATTTAGGTGTCATATTCTCTCAGGCGTGAACTGAGTGTTAAACCTTAAGCTGTTGCTTGATTAAGGAATTAATATTAATGTTGTTGAGGATTCCTCACAAACCCTATTATTTTAGTGATACTAATCCTGTATTCTTCAATGCGGGTGACAAAATACTCACAGAGTTATAGAGTCATACAGCACAGAAACAGATCCTTCAGTCCAGCTAGTTCATGCCACCATGTTCCCAGAACAAACCAGCCCCACTTGTTTGCATTTGGCCAGTATCCATTCAAACATTTCTTATGCATGTACTTATCCAATATCTTTTAAATGTTGTAACTGTATCTGCATCCACCTCTTCCTCTGGCAATTTGTTCCACACACAAGCCACTCTCTGAATAAAAAATTTGCCCCTCAAGTCCTTTTTAAACCTTTCACCTCTTATCCTAAAACTATGACCTCGAGTTTTGAACTCCCTACCCTAGGGAAAAGGCCCTTGCTATTCACCATACCCATGCCTGTCATGAGTTTATAAACCTCGATAAGGTCACACTTCAGCCTACTGCGATAAAATCTCAGCCTATCCCTTCTATTATTAAAACTTAAACCTTCAATTCCCGGCAACATTCTGTTTGTTCTTTTCTGAGCACTGTCCAAATTAATAACATCCTTCCTATCGCAGGGTGACCAGAACTGCACACAATACTCTAGTAGAGGCTTCACCAATGTTCTGGACAACCTCCGCATGATGTTCCCAATTCCTTTACTCAAAGAACCACTGTGTCTACCTGTGACACAAATTTCAAAGAATTATGTACCTTAGCCCCTGGGTTTCTCTGTTCTACAACTCTACCCAGGGCCCTACTGTTAATTGTATTAACCATGTCTTTGTTTGTTTTACCAAAATGCAATACCTCACATTTACACAAGTTAAACTCCATCTGCCAAACCTCAGCCCATCGACCCAGTCGACCAAGTTCTGTTTGTAATCTTAGATAACCTTCTTCACTGTCCACTATACCAACAAGTTTGGTGTCATCCACTAACTTACTAACCATACCTCTTATATTCTCATCTAAATCATTTTTATAAATGACAAGCAAAAGTGAACCCAATACCGATCCCTGTGGAATACCACTGGTCACATGCCTAAAGTCTGAAAAACAACCCTCCACCACCACTCTGTCTCCTACTGTTAAGCCAATTGGGCAAGCTCATCCTTAATCACATGTGATCTAACTTTACTAATTAGTCTACCATGTGGAACCTTATCAAAGTCTTTACCAAAGTCCAAGTAAATAATGTTTACCGCTCTGCCCTTATCAATCCTTTTGGTTACTTCCTCAAAAAACTCAAACAAGTTTGCGAGACATGACTTCCCTCACACAAAACCATGCCAACTATTCCTAACCAGTCACTGCCTCTCCAAGTGTCTTTCAGAATCACCTCCAACAACATACCCACCACTGAGGTCAAGTTCATTGAACTATAGTTCCCAGGCTTCTCCTTACAGCCTTTCTTAAATAAAGGTGCAACATTCGCCAGCCTCCAGTCCTTTGGCACCTCACCCATGGGTATAGCTAATACAAATATTTCTGCTAGGGACCCTGCAGTTTATTCCAATCCACAACCTACATCCTTGCACATGCGCAACGGCCCTATCATTGAAAAGAGGGGAGATTCCTCAGTTGAGGAGAGATAACAATGTATGAGAAGCGGTGATATGTTTCCCCAAATAGTTTCTTTCTACATTAGTTTCTCATAATATCTTGAAAATTTTGACTAAATTACCCCTCAGTCTTTTAAAGACCAAAGCCACAACCTAGTTAGTGTCCTTTGTGTTTGACCATCATTCTAGTAGATCCATGGCACGGTCACTCTAAAGCAAACATATCTTTTCAACGGTGTGGTGCACAGAACTAAATTCAGTAACAAAGTGGGGGTCTAACCAGGGGATCACCTTCACCTCCTTGTATACTAGCCCTCCACTTACTCAGACCAGAATTCAACCAGTATTTCCAGTTACAGTTTGTACCTATCCGTAACATTTTATTTTTATCTACAAATAGGAAGCCCTAAATCACCCTGGAACCCAACTGGTATCTTACATTTTACTGCTAAGAACGTATCCTCTGCTTTTCTTCAGATTGTATGACCCCACATTTGTCTACATTACTATCAAACAATCTGTTTGATATAGTTTTGTCCATTTACTTCTTCAATCAATATCTCTGTGAGTTAATGCAACCATTTACGCTGTTTGCAGTACCCCCTATCTTTGTGTCATTGACAAATTTAAGCCTGTGGCTTTCTACCTCATCCCGTGAGTTGTTAATAAATACAGTGAATATTGAGCTGTAAACGTAGTTCCTTGCAGGACACTGCTTATTACACTATGTCACGGGAGTACCAGTCCGTTATCCCGGTTCCTGACTCCTGCAGCTCAGTCCAAACCTGAATCAGTTTAATCATTTGCTAACTTCGTGTATTTCATATTTTGTTGACAGCGTCTGATGATAGACTTTATTGAATTACATGTAAAGGCGTTCCTCTGACCGTTACTTGTGTCACCTCTTCAAAAAAATTCAATTAAACTTGTCATGAACTACCCTTTAAAAGCCCATGCTGGGTCTCTGTCACTGCTGGAAGTCACCCAATCCGTAATGATAGATTCTAGCAATTTCCTGACAATGTGTCAGCCACTGACCTATAATTCCCTAGTTACCCTCACTCACCTTTCTAAAATAGTGGAGTGACATACAATTTTCAAATCTCCAGTAAACTTTAATTACAATTGAAATTCATTGGAGATCAGAAGGAAAGACTACTTCCTTCTCCTGTTTCTATCAGGAAGAAAATACTTTGCTGTCAGATCAAATGCCACACTGGAACAAGTTGATAAGTTTGTCCATTTATTACAAATGATGACCGAAGGTGGCAGATGTGATTATTTATTGTCACTTGCATTTTACAGTAAAATACAGTGAAAAGCTTCAATAGTCGCTGCAATCGGCACCATTCAGAATAAAAAGGCTAAAAGATATCATTGAAAGAGAGTCCTGAGCCCTGAGCCAGCTCACCAATGACACCTGCATTGCCACCCTTCCTGTATCACCTTGCCACTGCCAATACCGACCCACTAATATCGAGCCACCACTCTTCAGGCACCAACCCTTCACCAATGGACCCACCTCGCTGATGCCGCTGTGAATAAAGATAGAGATGGCTAAAAATGAAGATGAAGGACATTTTTACAAGTAAACTCACGCCTGGAACAAGGAATATTTCAAAAAGTGCTACATCCTTTCCACTGTCTTGCATACCTCAGAAACCTGGGCAATAATTAAAAAAATAGAGGCCTTTGAAATGTGGATGCAAGGTAGAGATTAAAAATTTCAGACCAGAAGATGAAGGATGAAGTATTTGATCTCACAAGAGTAAAAAAAAACTTTAGAAAGAAAGAACGAAAAGGGAATTTGGCTGGAGAAACTCAGCAGGCCTGGCAGCATCTGTGAGGTGAAAGCAGAGTTAATATCTTGGGTGCAGTGACCTTACAGCAGAGCTCTGTGGGCCCCTCACTGATCCTGGGCATTCTAGCCAGAAGCTGTTAGGTGGCGTAGCTTTCAGCTTCTGATCCACCGGTAACTCTTCCTGGCCTGGGCTCCTTGGAAGAGCCTGCCACCTGCTACTTAAGTACCTGATTGATATGCACTCTGGTTGGTCTTTATCAAAGCAGGCACCACAGAAGTCTCAAAATCATAGCATCTCCCGATGGAATAAATTGGTTTAATTCTGCCACGTGCATGGGAGTAAAATCCCACCCCTTCGTTGGTGAAGAGAAGACCACCTCCATATCGCACTGTTTATAAACAGTGATAAAGCATAACATCGAAATCTCCATTTTTGTTATAGGAAGCACACAGCTTTAAGCTTCGTCACTCTGCCTCTGCAGGGAAACGAGAAGCAAAAGATTGTTTGCAAGTGATGTATTTTTAATTGGCATTGTGGGTGAGGGACCTGCACAATTAACATGTCTCCTGTCAGCAACACCAGTTGAAACATAACAACCTCATTACTACTGAATGCAGCAAAAACCTTCCCTACATAGCTGGTTGTCATTAAGACAAATTGGGAAAGAGCTGTTAGCCTAGCCAGATAAGAGGGGACCTAGTTGAACACTGCATTAAACCTGCTTTTAATTTACATTTGCACAACTGAAAGTTCACATCTCGTCTGGACTTGTGTTTCCAACCTAGTGGCTTGTTCATGTCTGACACATGCGTACAGATGATGAAATGTAGTTTACAATCTATATTTCAAAAAAAAGGAAGAATTGCGGATGCTGTATAAATCAGAAGCAAAAATAGAAATGGCTGGAAAAGTTCAGCAGATCTGGCAGTATCTGTGAAGGCAAATGAAAGTTAATGTTTCAGGTTCCCAGAACCTTCAGAACTGCAATGTTTTGTTTCCTTCCTTCTAATCTGATTTTTCACCCCTTGAAAATGTTCCAAAATTCCCTTAAGGATTTGGTAATAATGAGTGCCCGAGGGACTTTGTAATTTAATGGTGAAAATGTCAAAAGCATGTAGTTGAATTGAAATATCGTTAACTTAGCAGCGCAGAATTTTTGCTGTCCACTTATAGCAGTCACCTCAGGATACCTAGTCTCTTTTTTTTACCTAATTTGTTGATTGATGTCTATAATATGTTTTGTTTGGAACAGAAGATGTTAATCGAATCCCGCAGTAATCCTTTTGGATCCGCCCTTTGTTGAAGGGCTACATTCCCAGATCTTCCCATTTGTTGTAGACTGGATATACCCCCAAATCCCACTTTTGGAGCCCTTGAAGTTACCACTCTGCAGGGAATTTTGAACTTCCAATGGGTAATTCCCCTCCTCAAAAATCTCTGACTCTGGGAGAGAGTCAAAGACAGCTCAGTTCAGAATAGCTACCCGGGAAACCCCACCTTCTCCCTGGCTCCAATCTGACTGGGCCTCAACACCCAGTTTCCCTCCCATCCCTTGAATGCCCACCAATCCGGCTGGACCAGAAATCTCTACCTGGCTCTCCCCTAGATCCCCTCCCACCCCAAATTCCCCTGCTTGCCCACATTTCCCAACCTAGCCCAGCTTTCCACCTCACCCTGGTTACAGCCCTATCCAGCTTCCACTCAATGCCCTAACCCACTTGCCTTACTCATCCGTCCCCTTTAGAGACACACGTTACACTTCCTAACCCCTTTGCTGACTTGTCCGACCTACCCTGACACTAACCCACTTTCCTCATTCACCCTACCCACTTTTTAGCTGGGGTTCAGTTAGTTCAGTTGAGTGAATGGCTCATTTGCAACACAGTGTGACACCAACTGCATGGATTCCATTTCCACACCAGTTGAGGCCTGCATGAACATCCTGCCTTCTCAGCCTCACCCCTCACTTGAGCAGTAGTGACCTTCAGGTTAAACCAACACCAATTAACACACTCTCTCTCTCTCTCTCACTAATGAGAAGTGTGGCAACTTTACCTTTGGGGAACTCTGCAGCCCAAGGGTATCCATGTGGACTTCACAAGCTTCAAAATCTCCCCTCCCCCAACCGCATGCCAAAACCAGCCCAGCTAGTCCCTGTCTCCCCAACCATTCCTCCCACCTCAAGCCCCACCCCCATCCCCTACCCACTAACCTCATCCCGCACCCTCCGACCTGTCTGTCCTCCCTGGACTGACTTATCCCCCCCAACTCCCCACCTATATTCACCTTCACTAGCTCTAACTCCGCCTCTTTGACCTGTCTGTCTCCTCTCATCCTATCTTCTCCTTTATCCATCCTCTATCCGCCTCCCCCTGTGTCCCTATTTATTTCAGAATCCCCTTCCCCTCCCCCATTTCTGGAGAAGGGTCCTGACCCGAAACGTCAAGCTTTCCTGCTCCTCAGATGTTGCTTGGCCTGCTGCGTTTGTCCAGCCTCACACCTTGCTACCTTTTTTGGGGGTTGGTTGGCTGGTTTGTGATGCAGAGTGATGTCAACAGTGTGGGTTCAGTTCCCATACCAGCTGAGGCTACTTGGAAGGACTGACTTTCTCAATGTCTCTCCCTTAAACCTCCAACAGCCACCTCCCTCTCTGTACTAGAATTATGCCGACGTTATCCGTACACTCTTGCCCCACCCACTCTCCCTCCACTGCTTTTGAATGAAGCTTTGAGATATTAAAACTCTTTGATTGCCAGAATGTGGTTGGCAGAGCCTTAATAAAGGCTAAATTATTTCGGTGAGGAACCTCTTCACTGAGTTTCGAAGGATCCTCCATTGGAAGATGCCCAGAAATACTCAAGGAAGTAGCATTGGTATCTTCCTTGTCTGATCAGCACCGGAAATGGGTATTCCCATCCCGACTGGAAGGTTTTGGGCTGTCAAGCACTGTCCTGAAATCACACCACACCCCACAGCCCCCTGGACAGGCAGCCATTTTGTTGGCAATGTGGTTTGAGAATTTACCTTACCATGAGTGTCAACTGTTAGTCAGTGGATTATACTCGCTTGTCTAAAATTGAAAGTTTGCGGCTTCAAGTTACACTCCTGCGTCTTGAACATATCCAGGCTGACACTGTTTGTGTGTGTGTGTGTGTGTGTGTATTCGTGTATCTGTATGTGTATATGCATGTGTGTGTGTCTGTGTGTACACATGTGGGTGTGTGTCTGTGTGCATGCATGTGTCTATGTGTTTGAGTGTGTGCGCTTGTATGTGTGTCTGTGTGTGCATGTGTGTCTATGTGTGTCTGTATGTGCATGCGCGTCTGTGTGAGTGCATATGTGTGTGCATGTGTGTGCTTGTGCGTCTGCCACTGTGTGTGCCTGTGTGTGCATGTGTCTGTGTGAGTGTGTGTATCTTTGTGTGTGTATGCATGTACGCACATTTGTGTATCTATGTGTGCATACCTGTGTGCACATGTGCGTGCGTATACATACGTGTGGTGTGTGCGCTTGTGTGTCTATGTGTATAAGTGTGTATGCGTGTGTGTTTCTATGTGTGCCTGTGTGCATGTGTGTGTGTATGTCTGTGTGCATGGGCGTGTGCATGTGCATGTGTCTGTGTGTATGTGTGAATGTGTGCTTGTGTAGTATGTGCCTATATGTGTGTATCTGTGTGCATGTGCATGTGTGCCTGTGTGTGGCTATTTGTGTGTGTGTGTTTGTGTGTGTGTACAAGTTGTTGCGTGTGTGTGTGTGTGTGTGTGTGTGTGTTTATGTGTATGTGTGTTGGGGGGGGCTGCGGTTGCTACTGGTAAGTATTGCACGATCAAAGTCTTTCCTTTTAATGAGATGCTGAGAAAAGTCTAATTTTTGGGCACTGGAAATAGAGATTTGGTGGGAAAATGGGGTCAGAGTAAAACATCTTATTTCAAAGGGCTACTGCAACCCATTTAAACCAAAAGCCCATCTATCACAGAAGTGAAATTGTGCAGATGCAGGAGATAAGACCGTAAGCCATAGAGCAAATGTAGACCATTTGGCACAATTAGTCTGCTCCACCATTCAATGAGACCATGACTGGTCTAATAATCCTGAAATCCACATTCTGGCCCTTTCCCCATATCCCTTAATTCTGTCATTGATTCAAACCTGTCTATCTCAGCCTTGAATATACTTAACAATCCAACCTCAACAGTCCTCTGTGGGGAAGAATTCCACAGAATTACGACTGTTGCAATTCCCACTCATCTCTGTCTTAAATGAAACAAACACAGAAATTGCTGGAAAAGCTCAGCAGGTCTGGCAGCATCGCTGGAGATAAAAATCAGTGTTAATGTTTCGATTCTGATGTATTATCTCCATTTCTCTCTCTCCACCAATGCTGCTCGACCTGCTGAGTTTCTCCAGCTCTTTATGTTAACTTGGTTGGCAGTGAAAGAAACTGCAGCAGTCTTTCAAAGCCCAGTCATGGAGCTCTCCAAGGTGCACAGTCCCTGTCTATCCTTGCATCCCCAACACTAAAAGCAGATTATCTGGTCATTCTCACATCACTGTTCATGGGACCATCCTGTGTGCAAATTGGTTTCTCTATTTCTTTTGGTACACCCAAAACTACACTTCCAAGTTTTTCATTCAGAGTTGCTTAGTGCTTTTGGAAGAACATGAGTCATGGAAGGTGCTACATAAATGAAATTCTTTTGCTTTATTGTAGCTTTTGAATAGAATCAGATGTGGTGTCCCTCACAGGTGTAAAAATCTGGAAACCATCTCCTATTCTGAAGTTCACCTGTACTTACTGTCGGCCTGTCTCAAATTGCCAAAAGCAGTGGAATGATTGTGCTTCACCAGTCTCTGTTAGATGGAGTGATAGCGATCAACAAATAGTGAGGGGCCTACAAGCCAATTTGTTTCACAAGTCTGCATTCTCTCCTCAGACAGAAGAAGATTCACCTGCAGACGTTACGTGAGCAGTCTGAAGTGCAGAAAATGACACCACGAGAGAGAATGAGACTCAGGAAATTGCAGAGTGCTGACGAGAAAGCCAAAAAACTCAAGTATGTGATTGCTTTCTCTTTCAGAGCATGCTTGAGGGATTAAACAGCTCACACTTAGTCCATCAGCCAATCTGAGCACGTTAACGACAGTCTCTATCTGTATAGTTCCTTCAGAGTAGTAGACCATTCTGAGGTATTTCGCAGGAGAGTTATAAAGCAAAATTGTGTTTTGTGTCAACCTTTCTCCATTAGTTCCTGTCACACACCAGGAAGCAGCTTTTTAAAGTAGCGACAGAAAGATAACCCAATGGATGATGCCTGAGAATACTTCCATCCTAAATTGCTCCAAGTACATTCTGAAGAAATGCTTGAATGATTTTAAGGTGTCCTCCTGCACTCTCCCTACCCTCCCACTGAGGGGCAGGGGTGACATTCTTGCCTGGAAACAAGATGACACCCTTAATGACTCCACCATTGGGAAGTGAGGTGCACTGCCAACAGACCTCATTCATAGAGTCATAGAACCCCTACAGTGTGGAATTAGGCCATTCAGCCCACTGAGTCCACAGTGACCTTCTAAGCACTGCCCCACCCAGACTCACCTATTCCCCCTAACCCTGCATTTTCCACAGCCAACCCAACCAACCTACACATCCCTGGAAACTTCGGTGCTTATGCACGGCCAACCCACCCAACCTGCACACGTTTGATTCATCAGAGAAAACCAGAGCTCCTGGAGGAAAGCCATGCTGACACAGGGAGGATGTGCAAATCCACGAGGCTAGAATCGAACCCGGGTCGCTGGCGCCACGAGGCAGCAGTGCTAGGCACTGAGCCACTGTGCCATCTCGTTGTCATTAACTTTTCATGGTGATCTTCCTCATGCTCACGTGGCCGAGTAAGGGACTTGGCATTGAGCAGAGGTGGCCAAACAGGAGGTGGCTCCCTTTTGTCCTTAATCCCAGCTTCCTTTGCCCCACAGTAGCTCGCAATGGTGTTCCCATGACTCCCATCTCACCCACCCACACTCACCTCGGTGACCCCTGGGGAAGGCCCCACTGCAGTATCAGCAGTGGAAACCACTCCTGGTGCTCCTGTGGACAGTGGAGAGGTGCTGGGCTCTGAGTGACCAGAAGTGCTTCAGGGTGGGGCGTAACTGACACACAGATGACTATGTCAGATGGTTTTCACTGATTGGGTAAGTGTTGACTCATTGGGTTGGTCAGGCCTCCAACCATTAGGTAAGTCTCCTTCTGTCTACATTAAATACAGCCTGTGACAACACAGTGTAGAGCTGGATGAACACGGCAAGCCAGGCAGCATCAGAGGAGCAGAAAAGCTAATGTTTCAGGTCGGGACCCTTCCCAATCTGAAATGTCAGCTTTCCTGCTCCTCTGATGCTGCTTGGCCTGCTGTATTCATCCAGCTCTGCACCGTGTTACCTCAGATTCTCCAGCATCGGCAGTTCCTACTATCTATGTTAGAAGAAATTCTGGAATAAAAAAAATCAAGATCTTACTTGTTGTTCATTAATATGCTCCAAGTATTTTGGATCAGCTTTGTATGTATTGGTGTCCACTCATGGGGTATGGAGATCACTGGCTGGCCAGCATCTATTGCCTAACCAAAGTTGCCCTTGAGAAGGTGGCAGTGAGCTTGAAACACTGCAGTCTATGTGCTGTAGGTTGACCCACATTCCCTTAGGGAGAGAATTCCAGGGCAGCGACACAGAAAGGAACGGTGATATATTTCCAAGTTGGGAAGGTGAATGGATTGCAGGGGATCTTGGAGGGGGTGGTGTTCCCATGCATTTGCTGCCCTTGTCCTTCTAAATGGAGTATGGAAGGTGCTGTTTAAGGATCTTTGGTGAATTTCTGCAGTGCATCTTGTAGATAGTACACACTGCTGCTACTGTGCACCAGTGGTGGAGAGAGTGGATGTTTCTAGAAACTTTAAAATAGTGGTATGTCTGAGGATAAATTCAAAATGTTTGGTAAGATAAAGTTCATGTGGCATGTTTTTCAATGTGCCTGTATGAGAGACAGAAATGATGAGACAAAAACAAATTTCTTTCATAAAGTAAGGACTCATGTGATGCTGATGCATGGATTTTTTTTCAAAAGGATTCATAGGAAACAAAGGTGTTAACAGTTTTCTTTTTCAACATGAAATGCAAAGTCAAAGAACATGAAAATGAATTAATAAATAAAACTAACAAAGCAGAGATGAAGCCAGAGATTGGGAGAGTTGAGTTTCTAACAGCAACAGTACGATGAACAGCTGAGGATCCTGGGATTGTATTCATTAGAGTTCAGAAGGTTGAGGGGAGACCTAATAGAAACTTACAAGATAGTGTTTGGCTTAGAAAGGGTGGATGCTGGGAAGTTATTTCCGTTAGTCGGGAAGACTAGGACCCGTGGGCACAGCCTTAGAATTAGAGGGGGTCAATTTAAAACAGAAATGGAGAGACATTTCTTCAGCCAGAGAGTGGTGAGCCTATGGAATTCATTGCCACGGAGTGCAGTGGAGGCCGGGACATTAAATGTCTTCAAGGCAGAGATCAATAAATTCTTGATCTTACAAGCAATCAAGGGCTACGGGGAGAGTGCAGGGAAGTGGAGTTGAAATGCCCATCAGCCATGATTAAATGGCAGAGTGGATTCGATGGGCCAAATGGCCTTACTTCCACTCCTACGTCTTATTGTCTTAACTTAGGAGTTAAAATCAGCTCCTGGTTAATTCAATCCAGATATTTTAGATACAGCTGCCACAGCTACAGTGTCAAATGGCGATGAAGATTACGATACTAAGCTGAGATAGAGATGCTCAAGTATTTGATGGTGCTTACACAATCTTGAACCCCTTACATATTATTTCGTATAAGTAAATGGTCTTAGTTTACTGAGAAGTGAATGTAAATGGATATTTTGGATCATTGATGTCCCCTCTTCAAAGGAAGTGGGGCAATATTCCTAAGCCTGTCATCTGCTGGTTGAATAGGTGATAGAGAACACGAAATGGAACAAATCTATGGAAGAAAATTTCAAATTTTAGTTGCAGTAATCATGAGATTGCTTTTCTGTAGCACCTTCAGCATAATACTGCACTGCTTCACAATACATTTACTACTACATATTTCAACTTGAAATTTAATTCCACCCCTTAGTGAGACCTTCAAGACTGGTGTTGCGGCCAGCAGTGAGGGCTGGGGTCTTTTAGACTGGGAGTACAGTTATCATAACTTTGCCAGACCTCAAAGAGGGTTTTGCTACCTTCGGCCTTGGGTCCCCTAAATTACAGCCTGTGATTCCCATTTGCGGTCCTGGCCCCCACTTTAGAAAGTCATGTAATAGAGCATTCCGAAACTCAAGAAGCTTGACAGCGTCCAGGACAAAGCAGCCTGTTCAATTGCAACACATCCACAAGCATCCACTCCCTCCACCACCAACGCTCAGTAGCAGCAGTGTGTATGATCTACAAGATGCACTGCAGAAATTCACCAAAGATCCTCAGGCAGCCCCTTCCAAACCCAAAACCACTTGCATCTGAAGAAAGATCCACACCCGAAATGTCAGCTTTCCAGCTTCTCTGATGCTGCTTGGCGTGCTGTCTTCATCCAGCTCCACACCCTGTTATCTCTGTCTTGAAGAACCAGGACAGCAGATGCATGGGATCACCAACACCCTCCAAGCTCCCCCACCAAGCCTCTCACCATCCTGACTTGGAAGCATGTCGCTGTTCCTTCACTGTTATTGGGTCAAAATCTTGGAATTCCCTTGCTAAGGGCATTGTGGGTCTACTTACAGTACATGGAAAGCAGTATGCCACAGCCGCATACCTTGATCTTCTCAAGGGGGCAGCTAGGGATGGACAATCAATGCTGGACCAGCCAGTGACACCATGTCCCACGAGTGGATTAAAAAGTACACCACAAAAGTTTTATAAAACACAGTTTACATTGAGTCACTTAAGGTGATACTAGAAAATGCCTCCAAAAGCTTGGTCTAAGAAGTGGGTTTTAAAGACAGGCGTAAAGCAGGAAAGCCTCACTTATTTCCATGACAATGTGTCAACTATCTCTGTCCCTAGAACCAACCCCATAGCGGAAGAGGCCCAATCGCAGCTCCTTCGTTTGAAATGTTCAAGACTTACCTTGGGATTGTTTCCATTTATAAGGCTTTCATTATCAGGATGACCAACTCAAAGCTCGTATCTGCATTAGCGACCGTTACACAGATAAACTTTGGCGAAATACAAGAATTAGTCTTGGATGCTGACATAGAAAGCAAGGTTGAGACATGGTGAGGTTTAGAGAGGGGCGTCTTGAGCTCAGGGGCCGAGTCATTCCCACCAAAGGTGGGAGTGATTCAAATATGGGATGCTCAAGAGATTGGAATTGGAGGATTGTGAGCCCTGGAGGAAGGTACAGGTATAGGGAGGGATTGGGCCAGGGAAAGGTTTGAGAGCAAGAATGAGAATTTTAAAAATGAGGCTTTTTTGAACGGAGAGCCATTCGGGTCAGCGAACACAGAGGTGATGTGGGATTGAGGCTTGGTTTGAGTAAGAGCATGGTCACCGATGTTAGGGATGGCCTGAAGTTAGTTAACTGTGTAAGTGTCACTGTTTTTCACTGACTCCATTGAGTAATGTAAAAATATTGACTTAGTGTCTCTCCTACCAAAAGGCAACTTGCTGAGCAGAAATATCAAGAGAATCATCAGCGCATGCAGAAACTGAGATTTCGTAACTTCCAGCAAGTCAGTGTGAATGTCTTGCAGGTAAGTTTGTAAGAGATCCTAAACTAATAAACACACCTTGTATTTGGAGGAGGAATCTTTCAGATCACCTCATTCGGTAATTACCCAACATAGCAACAAAATGTTGCAGATAATGGAAGCACAGAGAATTCTAAGGAAACTCAACAGGTCTGGCAGCATCCGCAGGGAGAGAAACATCTTGGGAAGAAGAGAAACACTGGATGCAAAATGTTAACTCTGTTTCTCCATTTCAAGGTGCCTCGCTCAGCAAACTTCAACAAATGGGCCACAGATGCTGGGCTACTATTGGAAAGTCCCTTGCAGGGTGACCTGTGGCATCCCTTAGGTCAAGCAGCCTCCTGAGAAAGATGAAGACATATTGAAGCCACTTGAAAGAAAAGGCTGGAAAATTCCTCGTGAAACACTTAAAGAATCATATAGAGTTCTGAGTGGATTTTACAGGTTGGACACGCAGGTTATTTCCCCTCATGGAGAAATCTGGAGCCAGGGAGCATGGTTTTAAAATAGGAAGCTTTTCATTTGTGGTGGAGATGGGGAGGAGTTTCTTCTGTTGGAGGGTATTTAGTCATTGGAATTCTAGCTCCCAGAGGAGTGGAGCCTAGGTCATTCAATTTTTCCTCAAGAGGGAGTGAGACAGATCTTTGATGAACGAGGGTGTCAAGGTTTGTCATAGAATCCCAGTGGGAAGCAAGCTATTTGGCCCATCATGTTCTCACCGACCGTCCAGAGAGCATTCCATGCAGACCCAATTCCCCTGTCCCTGTAGTAAACCCACAATTTTACCAGAGTTCATTCACCTAACCTACATATCTCTGGACACTACGGGTAATTTAGCACGGCCAATCCAACTAACCTGCGCGACTTTGGAGGAAACCCGGCGAGAATGTGCAAACACAGACGGTCGCCCGAGGCTAGGATTGAGCCTGGATCCTTGGCGCTGTGGGGCACTTATTCACTGTGCCACCCGATAGTGGTGTGAATCAAGCAAGAGGATCAAGCAGCAAAGTGGAGTTCAAGCAACATCAGATCAGTCTTGTCCCAACCAAATTCTGGGGGCTGTGTTCAGTTGTTTATTTCTTTTGTTCTTATTCAGCTTTTTAATTGGTAATATTCTCTTTTCCCAAGACTTTGCTCTGTCGTCTTGTAAGGGATTATAGCAATTTCCACTTACCAGAAGGTGGTGGCATGCTTTGAAGTCGAATACTTCCCAATAACCTGTTCCAGTGATGTACTTTATGCTCAACTCTCCTGTCCCTATCCAATTCAATCATCTATGCAGCTGGATAAAGTTTAATCCCTTTAGCATTTTCTAACCCGCAATCACATCGCCTCTTTAACCAGCTTTTACAGAAGAATCCAGCCATGGCTCTTCGTGGAAAATAAGGTTAATTCTTTCAAGGGCCATGAATTATTGGTGAAGGTGGGGTGGATGGGTGTTGGAGGTAGTAGCTATAAATAGACTGTCCGCCTGTCATAACAGTTCCTCAGCTCCGCTTGCGGCGGCACGGTGGCTCAGTGGTTAGCACTGCAGCCTCACAGCGCCAGGGGCCTGGGTTCGATTCCAGCCTCGGGTGACTGTCTGTGTGGAGTTTGCACATTCTCCCTGTGTCTGCATGGGTTTCCTCTGGGTGCTCTGGTTTCCTCCCACAATCCAAAGATGTGCAGGCTAGGTGGATTGGCCATGCTAAATTGCCTATAGTGTTCAGGGATGTGTGTGGGTTGTAGGGGAATGGGTCTGGGTGGGATGCTTCAAGGGGCGGTGTGAACTTGTTGGGCTGAAGGGCCTGTTTCCACACTGTAGGGAATCTAATCTAATCCATCCCAGCCCCTGGGCCATCTTGTAAAGGCAGGTTGGAGAAGTAGAGTGGTGGGGGCAGCTGACATGACTTGTTAAGAGCCACGTATTAAAGGAAGCGGGAGGTCACAGGTTGAGGGTTGGAGTCACAGTTGGGGCTTTGGTGCAGAGCTCCAGGAATGTCTAGAGGTAAGTGTCTGCCTGGGTGCAACATCAATCAGGGGCAGCACGCTGCGGGAGTTCCCCCAATCCGTCCTTCCGCTCCCGCTAACAAAGTGAACCCGTTTGAAAAGGTTGGAGTGCGGGTGCCTCCAGTTTGAAATGCTTGGCCTCCATTGCAGTCTCATGTATCTTTCAAGCTAAAAGCCCTCTGACTGCACCCAGCCAGGACCCTTTCTGCCCAACCTTGATTGGTTTTGTGTTGTTTTAATCTGTCACATTTGGCCCCAGTATCACTCTGCTGTCCTCTGAGCTTAAACTGGCCATCTCAGGGTAAGTCATGGTGAATGACTGTTTCTCTGGCAGTGTGGGTTTCTCACTCCCATTCTAGGATGGCTGCTGTATTCTAAAACCCATGGAGAAGGGCCTATCGTGGCGGTCTGAAAACGGAGGTGTCTTCACCCAATACTTTCTCCAGGACCTTGACTTACAAAACCATCAATGAAGACAACACAGGACATTATAATTCACATGAAGCTGAGATACTTGCAGCCCAGTGAAGCATTTCTTTTCTATCATTCAGCTGTCTTGAGATGCAGTGGAATCTCTTCACCCAGAGACTGGTGAGACTGTGGAATTCCTTGTCACATAAAGTGGTTTACATTGAAAGAAGGAGTTCAAGGTAGTTCTTAGGGCCAAAGGGATCAAAGAGTCGGGGGAGAAAGTGGGATTTAGGTATGGAGTTGGATGATCAGCCATGACCATAATTGAATGTTGGAGTAGGCTTGAAGGCCTGAATGGCCTACTCCTGCTCTGACTTTCTTCATTACAATGCTTCCATGGAGCCCATTTAAGCTGCTTGCACCTAAACCTCTGGAATTCCCTCTTTGAACATCTCTGTGCCTATTAGATGCTCCTCAAAACATACCCCCTTCAGCAAATGTCCTTTTTTCCAGGGATCTGGTATTGTTTTTATCCATCAGATTTAGCCCCAGTGTCACACTGATAATCTACGACCTTAACTGGACACCCCAACGTTGTTCGAAGCATGAGTTTTTCAGACCTTGGAATCTGTAACACATTTTATACCCAATCCCAATCTCCTGGTTTATTTAACTCTGCCCACACTCCATTTGCTTGGAAACCCAAATCACTTGGACCCACTTCACACGTCTCAGCAGCATTACATGCACTTTAAGGACCCATTTCTTCACACAAAGGGCTGTGCAAGTTTGCAGATCAATTCTACAATTGCTGGGTCCATTGTTAAGGCAAGGTGTGAGATTGATTTTTTTTGTTAACCAACATTGTTCAGGGATATGGGACAAAGGAGACTATGTGCAGCTTGGTCACTCATGAAATGTTCTCAAGAATGACTGCCTTCCATTTTCTACCACCTGAAAATCTTTGAGGAACATAGAGGCCAGTGCGTTAAAAAAGTTGCCATGATTCACAGAGTTGTGAATGACACCTGATTCTGTGTTCAGCTCATTGTTTTTTTAAGTCACGATGGAGACATCTAATCAAGACGTTCTATCCAGCATTTCCAGGACTGAAGAGATGCCCAAAGTCCACCAGAGCCCCTTTGTACTTATACATTTTGATTGCATTTTCATAGTTTCGGAGGCTCAAATCTGTAGTTACACTATGACACACAATTTGTATCTAAGCACACTTGAGCCATAGGAGTGGCACTCCCTTTAAATGTAGTTAAAATGAAAGACAAAAGCATGCATTTATGCTACGCAGATACCTCAAAGTATTTTTCAGCCCATCACATACTTTTGAAGCATTGTTGACGAAGTAATGCATGACATGCAGTCTCCAATTTACACACAGCAAGACCCCACAAACAGCAATGAGGTACTCACCAGATAATTGGTCTGTGCAATGTTGGTTGAGGGATACATATTGGCTAGGGATACTGGGAGATAAAAAGAACACTATTGCTCTTCAAGGTAATTACATAGCATTGTTTACAGGACAGCAGGCTAAACATTGGTTTAATCCCATCAAAGCATTGGCACCAACAAACAGCATGCCCTCAGTACTGCACTGGGACATTAATCTACACTTTGGGATACTATCTGAGTGGGATTTGAATCAACAACCTCCTTGCTCCAAGCTGGGAACACTACCCACTGAACCATAGCCAACGCAGAGTGTCCCATGCAGTCTGTCAATTACCTTGTGTTGTTATGTAGAAGTTATAATACAGCTCTGGTAGCATCTGTGGAGAGAAATCAGAATTAATGCTTCGGGTCCCTGTTCTGAGGAAGGGTCACTGGACATGAAACATTAACTCTGATTTCTCTCCACAGATGATGACAGTCCTGCTGAGATTTTCCAGCAACTTCTGTTTTTGTTTCTGATTTCTGTGATTCTTTTGGTTTTTTTTTAGTTATAGAACAGCTACCCAGTGTGTCGCAAACATAACTTGTCCCCTGATAAGTCCAAGGGAGCAAGGTGAGCATTTCCTGTTGTCAGAGGCTGCTTCAGAATCTGAGAAATGATTAAGGACAATGGAGTTGTTACACAAATATCTGAGATTAGTGTTGATGAGAAAAGAGTCCACCTTCACTTGTGTATCCTTGTAATGACTTGCTTGGGATGGAAGTTCTACATCATTACACCAAAGGAGTTACGTATCCTGCAAGGTGATTCCCGTTAGCTGCTTTCTAAACAGTTGAACAAAACCTGTCATAGTATGGCTGTTGTTCATGGAGTGAATCAGTCTGCTTTTATTTGTTAGAATACCTTTGATTTCCTTTACAGAAACAAATTGCTGTTATCATAACCTTTGAACGTGATTTGCTGTAGAGACCAGAGAGATTATGTTCACATCAGATTACACTTCTAGGACAAATTGGATGATAAATAGGTTGGGCTACATTCTGTAAAATACACTGGATCAGTTAAAAATACATCTCTGATGCTTTGAGCCACATTTCAAAAAAAGAAATCCTTGCACTTATGTATATAGAGCCGTTTAGGACTTCAGGTCATTGCAAAATGATTTGAAGCCAATGAAGTACTTTTGAAGTGGAATGTAGGAAATATGACCATCTATTTCCACTCAGCAAGCTCCCACACACAGCTCAACTCATCAGCAACTTATATCATGGAATGCAAAAGTGTTGAAGGAGCCATGAACTGCCCGTCCAATGATGGCAGCAGAGGAATGATGTTATTTCCAGGCAAATGCAAACTTAGTTTGTCTTAAATCATCATGACACAAAAGGCTAAGATAATAAAATGTGAGGCTGGATGAACACAGCAGGCCCAGCAGCATCTCAGGAGCACAAAAGCTGACGTTTCGGGCCTAGACCCCTCTCTGATGAAGGGTCTAGGCCCGAAACGTCAGCTTTTGTGCTCCTGAGATGCTGCTGGGCCTGCTGTGTTCATCCAGCCTCACATTTTATTATCTTGGATTCTCCAGCATCTACAGTTCCCATTATCAATGACACAAAAGGCTGTCAGGCTGGAACTACACACAAAGGGACTTGACACAAAAACAGAAGTTGCTGGAAAAGCTCAGCAGGTCTGGCAGCATCTGTGGAGAGAAATCAGAGTTAACGTTTCGGGTCCGGTGACCCTTCCTCAGAACCGATGGTAGCTCGGAAAAGGTTGGTTTATATGCAGAATATAGGGTCGAGGGAAGGAATAAGGGGTAAATGATAGGTGGGGTAGAGCCCAAAGAGATAGTGGATAACAATCTGGCTAGGAGAGTGAAAAGCTGTCAACAGAGTCTTTTAGGCCACCTTCCGCACCCTCTGAGACACCCTGGCACTCTTCCTTCACACCCAACACCTCCCACAGCCCCACAGTTCCTTCCCCTGCAACTGCTGAGGGTGCAACATCTGCCCATTTACCTCCTCCCTCCTCAGTATCCAAGGGCCCAAACATACCTTCCGGGTCAACCAGCGCTTTACTGGGACGTCACACAATCTGGTCTACTGCATTCACTGCTCGCAATGTGATCTCCTCTACACTGGGGGAACAAAGCATAAACTGGGCGACTGCTTCGCAGAACATCTATGTTCTGCCTGCAGAAAAGGCTCTGAGTCTCGAGATGTTTTTATTTAAGAGTTGATGGTCATGTGTAAGAGCTTAATATTTCATTTTATTGTATCCTGCATTTCCCCTGGATTAGATCAGATCCACACATTCCAAAATATTCCATAATAAAATATGAAAGCAATCTGGATTCTGGAAATCAGAAACAAAAACAGAAATTGCTGGAAAAACAATGTTATGCAGCATTCAGTTCTGAGGAAGGGTCACTGGACCCGAAACATTAACTCTGATTTCTCTCCACAGATGCTGCCAGACCTGCTGAGCTTGACTGCAATTTCTATTTGTGGTACAGAATGTTCTGTGTCTGTTTATCTGAGCAATACCACACATTATTATTGTCTTGAGGCCTCTGTCTGTATCTTTGACCTGAACCACAGACTGTCCCTCTTTTCATGCTGGTTGGACAGTAGGAAGTCACCCCAGCTTTGAAAGCCTGCCCAATGCTCTTCGTTGGGGTGATGAACCTGGCCTCTGGTTATGCAGTGTACAGTTTAGGGAAAGTCGCTGCTGGATAACTGTTTTCTCCAGAGTGTGGCTCCGACCCCCGTTCGACTTTGAGAAAAATCTGGACACATTCACAGTGTCCTCTGTGTTTCTGAACCTTGTTTGGTTTACACCAAAGCTCAGGGAGCTGAAGGATGATTGAGTTACTTTCTGTTGCTTACACCATCATTACTCAGACCATCAGGCTGGTGAATGGGGGAGCGTGCAGGCACTTGGTAATGTGTACAAGCATGTGCCACAAACAGGCACTGGGGCACAGATTGTCCTGCACTCGACTGGATCAGTCAACCCAATCTTCAGGCCCTGAACTACTCTGTGCGATATGTGCAAGGACATTGTGGCAAGAGAAGGGAATGTGAGGAAGAAGTGGCTGAGTATGTAAATTATGGAAGCATGGGAATTGAGTGATTTCAGAAGAATGGGAAGATGAAGGGAATAAATTTGCAGGACGACAGAGGTAGAGCAGGGGAATAGGACTGATAGATCTGCTCTACAGAGAACCAGCATGGATCTGATGGGTTGATTGGACTCTTTCTGTGCCATAATGACTTTATATTTAGTTCAACTTTGATACAAAGTAGAAAAATTGAGGATCATGGCACTGATCCCTGAAGGTATCGATTTAGCAATTCATTCTGCCTTGCTCTGATATCACTATTAAGTGCCTTTTTTTGAACATAGCTGCAGGAGAAGGTCTTTAATCTCTTGAACATGTTGCACCTTTCATCTTGGGGCAGGTGTACCTCAGTTTGAGGATTGGTCTATTCATGGTGGTGGGTTTCTTAAGAAAAACACTTTGTTGGCAGCTGCAGCTTGGACCATAGCCAGGCCCTCAAGCCTGTGAATGAGGGTGCGTGGAGGCACCTCAATATGAACAGGCAAATTCCTGACCTACAGATCTTTCAGCTAATGGGGCATAATGTTCTATGAGGAAGTGATAGCCAGGGTTTGCTTCCATTTCAGTCCTTCCCTGCTGTCACTCTGTCTCATCATGAGACTTTTGGACTGAAAGTAGCTGTAGCCGAGAGAATATGCTTTGTCGTGGTTCAGTCATCAACCAATAATGGAAGGCTTGTATTTACATAGCACCTTTCACAGGCCCAAGAGCTTTACAACCAACAAGGCACTTTTCTTGAAGTGTGGTCACTGATGCAACGTTAGGGAATTGTTGCATGCAGGGTCTAGTTGCACACAGCAAGATCCCATGAAAACCCCATAAGCCCCAGACCAGGGCCCGGGATATTCTGAGGATCAGTCATTGTTGTCAGATTGCTGCAGTTCCACCTGGTCTTTAATTGACCTCGGCGCTGTTCTGCATTTCTTGCCAGGACATATGGGCCTGGCTGTTTCAGAAATGCAGAGTGCAGTAGGGAGCTCCACTGTAGTACTTTAGAGTCAGGGAAGATAATAACTTGCCCTTATGATGACACTTGGTTCTAGATGGTGAGTTTGACAATCCATTATGAATATTAGTGATTGAATGAACGAGCCAGTGGCCAGTTTGCTGAGGTATGACCCTGAGTGGGGACAATGGGTGAGCTGGTAAGTGATTAAGTTGGCAGCCGGGTAGAATGGCAGATTGGTGAGGTTCATCTGAGGTAGTTGATTCAGAAGGGGTAGTGATATCAGAGGGTGGGCCAAGCTGATGAATAGGAGTTTATAATTTCCACAGATACATTTGCCTGCTATTATCACAAACCACTGGAAAATAATCATGATTGGGTTAGGGTTAGCAGTTGGTGGTGGATGGGAGGGTACTCAGTGGTGAAGGGGGTAGTCAGGGTTTGAGGGGAGAGTTGAGGAGACAATGCAGGTGTCTGGGGGAAGTGTGGTGAAGTCAGTGGTTAGGAGTTAAGCCTGGACTTCTCTGTCTAACATTGCATGTTGGCATAGAAAATAGGAGCAGGAGTAGACCATTCAGCCCTTCATAGGAAGAAAGAAAATAGACCCTCTGATCCTGATTTCTCCCCATTTCCTCTAATCCTTTGCTCCTCAGAACTATAACTAACTTCTTGAAACCATTCCACGTTTTGGCTTCAGCTGCTTTCTGTGGAGGGAATTCCACAGGCTCGTCACTCTTTGGGTGAAGAAACTTTTCTTCATCTCCATCTTAAATGGCCTACCCCATATCCTTAGATTGTGACCTCCTCATTCTAGACTCCCCAGTCATCAGGACCATCCTTCCTGTGTTTACTCTGTCCAGTCCTGTTAGAATTTTCCAGATTTCTGTGAGATAGCCCCTGATTTTTCTCAACTCCAATGAATACAGCCCTGACCAATTCTGTCTCTCCTTGCATGTCAGTCCTACCAATGCCAGGAATCAGCCTGGTATCTGAGTGGTCTGGATGTTACTTGGGTGGTCTCACCATGTTCATATTGCCAGGTTACTATTCAGATAAATACTTCGGAACATTCTCAAGTCTCTGTCTCAAGTGCAGAGGTGGGAACTTACATTGAGGCTTCCATGGAGCAGGGATATTCCAATCGGAAGGTCAAACCTCCCAGTTAATTCCCATGAAGGCCAATGCGTTCTGACATCTGCAAGGCCCTGACCTGTGCCACTGGTCGTATGTCTGGTCTGCAATGATCCAGAAACCAGAAGATTTGAGAAGCTTTTGTGAAGCTGATGGAGGGACGAATATTCACCAGGATGTTGGGGCTAACTCCCATGTTCTTTGTCAAAATAACACAGTGGAATCTATTGCATCCATACGAGAGAGAAACAGGGCCATGGTTTAATATTTCACACAGACATCAATGCTTCTGACAGTGTTGCATTCCCTCAATACTGTATCAAAGCATCAGCCTGGATTATCGGCTCAAAGCTTTGGAGTGGGGTTTGAACCAACAAGTGTCTTTTTCAGAGAGCACTGGGCCAAGCTGATGAATAGGAATGATGAGTTTATAATTTCCACAGATACATTTGCCTGCTATTATCACAAACCACTGGAAAATAATCATGACCCTCTCACAGTATTAGAATTTAAGCTTATTCAGTCATTGAAATGTGGCTGCAGCGTTTATGAATGTTTACTGGCGCTTGAGAGGAGGCCAAATTAGATAGTTATCTTGGTGCTAATTTGTCTTATCTGTTCACAGTCGGTGTTCTTTTGTCCTTAATAGTTTCTCAGGGGTTGATGAAATAAGATAATCAGTTTACATTAATGTAAAGGAATGATCGCCTCGCTCTATTTAAGCAGTATATTCTGCTCCCAAGTTTTTCAGCTGAAAAGGATTCTCTTCTTCAGTGGAATTCTGTTGCCCAGCTGAGTTGGGTTTGAGGGATTCACTGATGGGCATATTGGTCTGGGCAAACAATGTTGCAATTGGATCACCTGTATGGAGGGCCTGGTGCTTCTCATGGTGCCTCTTACAAGTTTCCTCAATCTTTGTACTGTACAGGAGGATAAGAATCACTGCTACTGGACAAATCCTATCTCAGTGAAGACTGGGTCAAACGAGGGTGTATCATTGCTTCATTACTGCACCTCACCAGGATCCTAGTCAGGGCCCAAGGCAGCACGGAGTACATCAGGGCCCTTTAGGCACCTCCTTGGGCTCTAGGAGGTCCACTGTGCTCAGGGCTGGAGGTCAGGGGGTGTGTGGGGCCTGAACCAGGAGCAGCACTGGGGACCCCTGAGATTTTCCCCTGGTCCTTCCCCTCAGTAAATGACCTATAGGCCCTTCTGGGGAGAATTTACAGAATGAACAGCAGATAGTTCAAACTGCATCATCGTCAGCCTGAAAGCAAAATCAGCCCAACCTCAACCACTGAGCTTTAGTGTACAGATGATATCTTGTATGTGCGCTCACTTACGAACTGAGCACCCAGTCATTGTCAGCAAATTCTCCAAGGCGGGTGCGAAAATGCATCTTTTATTAAACACCGTGTAAATGAAGATTCTCTTCCAACCAGCTGTCACAACCTCTCTGTTTCCATTTCTGAGAATAGGCACCGACATTCATTACAAACCCACCAACACCTTACCTGAATTATACATCCTCACACCCTGCTTCCTGTAAAGATCCCACTCCATTCTCCTCGTTTCTTTGACTCCGCTGCATCTGTTCTGATGATGCCAACTTCTACAAGGAGGCCTCTGAAATGTTCACCTTCTTCCTCAACTGTGTATTCCCTTCTACCATGATTGTCAGGGCCCTCAGCTGTATCTGACCCATTTCCCAAGCTTTGGCTCTAACACCTTCCCTTCCCTCCCACAACAGCAATAGGGTCTCCCTGGTCCGTACTTACCATACACCAGCATTCACTTCCAAAAGATCATTAGACATCACCTCCAGCAGGATGCTGCCACTAGCCATGTATTCTCCTCCACTCACTTGTCAGCCTTCCGCATGGACCATTCCTGTTCCCTCTGGGATACCTTTGCCCACTTCCCCTCCATTCCCAACATCTCCCCACACACCTGTATGGCACCTTCCCCTGCAATCTCAGAAGGTGTAATATTTGCCCCAGTTTACTTGTTCCCTCCTCACTTTCCAAGGACACAGACATGCCTTCCTGGTGAAGCAACAGTTTCCCTGCAGTTCACCCAATGTAGACTACTGCACTCACTAATCATGAGGTCGCCTCCTCTATGTTGGCGAAACCAAACACCGACTGATTGACCATTTTGCTGAACACTTGTGTTTTGTTTCTCCAAAAATGACCCTGAAATTCCTGTCAGTTCAACACCTGTGGTTCAGGATCACTGCAGCGCTCCAAGGAAGCGCTGAGCAAGCTGGAAGAACAGCACCTCATTTTCCACTTGGGACAGCTGCCCAGCCTCTGGCACTCAACATTGAATTCAACAGGTTTAGCGCCTGAGCACCTTCTCCCATGTCCTTATCGCAGCCCCCACACACCACCCCTTGTTATAAATAAAAACTGAAAGAGCTGCAGATGCTGTATATCAGGAACAAAACAAAGTTGCTGGAAAAGCTCAGCAGGTCTGGCAGCATCTGTGGAGGAGAAAACAGAATTAACGTTTCGAGTCCAGTGACCCTTTCTCGGGTTTCTGAGAAAGGGTCACTGGACCTGAAACGTTAACTCTGTTTTCTCCTCCACAGATGCTGTCAGGCCTTGTCATTACATGGGCTACTTCCACACACAACCCATTGTCAACTACTAATGGTCCCCATTAGCAGTATTGATGCTCCCGGCCTGACCTTTATCCACTCTTTGTCTGCCCAATCACTGTTCTTGCTCTCTCTGGGCCTCACCTCCACCTATCATTTATTCCTCCTCTCTCCCCACCCTACCAAACTTTACAATCAGTTCTGAAGAAGGCGTTACTGGATCTGAAACATTAACCCTGTTTTCTTTCCAGAGGGGCTGCCTCAACTACAGAGTTTCTCCAGCCATTTCTGTATTTGGTAGGAATCTCTGCTGTTCTCCCACCTGATGCTGCTGTTAAAGAAAGCACCACTAAAAGGCAACCTCATTACTAATCAAAGCAAAATGCTACTGGGTCGACACTGAATTCAACCACAGTATATCATAAACCCTGTTCTTGTGTTCTTCACTGGCTGCAGCTTCTTTTCATCCTTTTGTTTTCAGTCAGATCTGACTTTCATTCTGTGATTTACAGTTACTCTGGATCAATGCTTTGTCACGTCTCTACACCCAGATGAGTGGCGCAGTGGATCAGTAGGGTGGCACAGTGGATCAGTGGGGTGGCACAGTGGATCAGTGGGGCGGCACAGTGGATCAGTGGGGCAGCACAGTGGTTCAGTGGGGCGTCACAGTGGATCAGTGGGGCGGCACAGTGAATCAGTAGGGCGGCACAGTGGATCTGTGGGGCGGCACAGTTTGTCAGTGGGGCGGCACAGTGGATCAGTGGGGCGGCACAGTGGATCAGTGGGGCAGCACAGTGGATCAGTGGGGCGGCACAGTGGATCAGTGGGGCGGCACAGTGGATCAGTGGGGCGGCACAGTGGATCAGTAGGGTGGCACAGTGGATCAGTGGGGCGGCACAGTGGATCAGTGGGGCGGCACAATGGATCAGTGGGGCGGCACAGTGGATCAGTGGGGCGGCACAGTGGATCAGTGGGGCGGCACAGTGGACCAGTGGGGCGGCACAGTGGATCAGTGGGGCGGCACAATGGATCAGTGGGGCGGCACAGTGGATCAGTGGGGCGGCACAGTGGATCAGTGGGGCAGCTCAGTGGGGCGGCACAGTGGATCAGTGGGGCGGCACAGTGGATCAGTTGGGCGGCTCAGTGGGGCGGCACAGTGGATCAGTGGGGCGGCACAGTGGATCAGTTGGGCGGCACAGTGGATCAGTGGGGGGGCACAGTGGCTCAGTGGGGCGGCACAGTGGATCAGTGGGGGGGCACAGTGGAGCAGTGGGGCGGCACAGTGGATCAGTGGGGCGGCACAGTGGATCAGTGGGGTGGCTCAGTGGGGCGGCACAGTGGATCAGTGGGGTGGCACAGTGGTTCAGTGGGGCGGCACAGTGGATCAGTGGGGCGGCACAGTGGATCAGTGGGGGGGCACAGTGGCTCAGTGGGGTGGCACAGTGGATCAGTGGGGGGGCACAGTGGTTCAGTGGGGCGGCACAGTGGATCAGTGGGGCGGCACAGTGGCTCAGTGGGGCGGCACAGTGGATCAGTGGGAGGGCACAGTGGTTCAGTGGGGCGGCACAGTGGATCAGTGGGGCGGCACAGTGGATCAGTGGGGCGGCACAGTGGCTCAGTAGGGCGGCACAGTGGATCAGTGGGGCGGCACAGTGGATCAGTGGGGCGGCACAGTGAATCAGTAGGGCGGCACAGTGGATCTGTGGGGCGGCACAGTTTGTCAGTGGGGCGGCACAGTGGATCAGTGGGGCGGCACAGTGGATCAGTGGGGCAGCACAGTGGATCAGTGGGGCGGCACAGTGGATCAGTGGGGCGGCACAGTGGATCAGTGGGGCGGCACAGTGGATCAGTAGGGTGGCACAGTGGATCAGTGGGGCGGCACAGTGGATCAGTGGGGCGGCACAGTGGATCAGTGGGGCGGCACAGTGGATCAGTGGGGCGGCACAGTGGATCAGTGGGGCGGCACAGTGGACCAGTGGGGCGGCACAGTGGATCAGTGGGGCGGCACAATGGATCAGTGGGGCGGCACAGTGGATCAGTGGGGCGGCACAGTGGATCAGTGGGGCAGCTCAGTGGGGCGGCACAGTGGATCAGTGGGGCGGCACAGTGGATCAGTTGGGCGGCTCAGTGGGGCGGCACAGTGGATCAGTGGGGCGGCACAGTGGATCAGTGGGGCGGCACAGTGGATCAGTGGGGGGCACAGTGGATCAGTGGGGGGGCACAGTGGATCAGTGGGGCGGCACAGTGGATCAGTGGGGCGGCACAGTGGATCAGTGGGGTGGCTCAGTGGGGCGGCACAGTGGATCAGTGGGGCGGCACAGTGGTTCAGTGGGGCGGCACAGTGGATCAGTGGGGCGGCACAGTGGATCAGTGGGGGGGCACAGTGGCTCAGTGGGGTGGCACAGTGGATCAGTGGGGGGGCACAGTGGTTCAGTGGGGCGGCACAGTGGATCAGTGGGGCGGCACAGTGGCTCAGTGGGGCGGCACAGTGGATCAGTGGGAGGGCACAGTGGTTCAGTGGGGCGGCACAGTGGATCAGTGGGGCGGCACAGTGGATCAGTGGGGCGGCACAGCGGCTCAGTAGGGCGGCACAGTGGCTCAGTGGGGCGGCACAGTGGACCAGTGGGGCGGCACAGTGGATCAGTTGGGCGGCTCAATGGCTCAGTTGTGCGGCTCAGTGGGGGGGCACAGTGGATCCGTGGGGCGGCACAGTGGCTCAGTGGGGCGGCACAGTGGATCAGTGGGGCGGCACAGTGGATCAGTGGGGCGGCACAGTGGATCAGTGGGCGGCACAGTGGCTCAGTGGGGCGGCACAGTGGATCAGTGGGGCGGCACAGTGGATCAGTGGGGCGGCGCAGTGGATCAGTGGGGCGGCGCAGTGGATCAGTGGGGCGGCACAGTGGATCTGTGGGGTGGCACAGTGGATCAGTGGGGCGGCACAGTGGATCAGTGGGGCGGCACAGTGGATCAGTAGGGCGGCACAATGGATCAGTGGGGCGGCACAGTGGATCAGTGGGGCGGCACAGTGGATCAGTTGGGCGGCACAGTGGATCAGTGGGGCGGCACAGTGGATCAGTGGGGCGGCACAGTGGATCAGTAGGGCGGCACAGTGGATCAGTCGGGCGGCACAGTGGCTCAGTGGGGCGGCACAGTGGATCAGTGGGGCGGCACAGTGGATCAGTGGGGCGGCTCAGTGGATCAGTTGGGCGGCTCAGTGGATCAGTAGGGCGGCGCAGTGGATCAGTGGGGCGGCGCAGTGGATCAGTAGGGCGGCGCAGTGGATCAGTGGGGCGGTGCAGTGGATCAGTGGGGCGGCGCAGTGGATCAGTGGGGCGGCACAGTGGATCAGTAGGGCGGCAAAGTGGATCAGTGGGGCGGCACAGTGGATCATTGGGGCGGCACAGTGGATCAGTGGGGTGGCACAGTGGCTCAGTGGGGCGGCACAGTGGATCAGTAGGGCGGCACAGTGGATCAGTGGGGCGGCGCAGTGGATCAGTGGGGTGGCACAGTGGATCAGTCGGGCGGCACAGTGGATCAGTGGGGCGGCACAGTGGATCAGTCGGGGGGCACAGTGGATCAGTGGGGTGGCACAGTGGATCAGTCGGGCGGCACAGTGGATCAGTGGGGTGGCACAGTGGATCAGTCGGGGGGCACAGTGAATCAGTGGGGCGGCACAGTGGATCAGTGGGGTGGCACAGTGGATCAGTCGGGCGGCGCAGTGGATCAGTGGGATGGCACAGTGGATCAGTCGGGCGGCGCAGTGGATCAGTGGGGTGGCACAGTGGATCTGTAGGGCGGCACAGTGGATCAGTGGGGCGGCACAATGGATCAGTGGGGTGGCACAGTGGATCAGCCGGGGGGCACAGTGGATCAGTGGGGCGGCACAGTGGATCAGTGGGGTGGCTCAGTGGATCAGTGGGGTGGCACAGTGGATCAGTCGGGGGGGCACAGTGGATCAGTGGGGCGGCACAGTGGATCAGTGGGGCGGCGCAGTGGATCAGTGGGGCGGCACAGTGGATCAGTGGGGCGGCGCAGTGGATCAGTGGGATGGCACAGTGGATCAGTCGGGCGGCACAGTGGATCAGTCGGGCGGCACAGTGGATCAGTGGGGCGGCACAGTGGATCAGTGGGGCGACACAGTGGATCAGTCGGGTGGCACAGTGGATCAGTGGGGCGGCACAGTGGATCAGTGGGGCGGCACAGTGGATCAGTCGGGGGGCACAGTGGATCAGTGGTTCACGCTGCTGCCTCGCAGGACCAGGGGCTTTGGTTCAGTTCTACCGTTGGGTGACTGTCTGTGTGGTGTTTGTACTTTCTCCCCATGTCTGAGTGGGTTTCCCTCCACAGTCCAAAGATGTATAGGTTAGTTGGATTAGCCATGAGGTAATATAGGGTAAGCGGGGGGGCGGGGTGGGGGGGGGGGGCGTTGGTCTAGGTGGGATGCTCTTCTGGGAGTCAGTGTGTTCTTGATGGGCCAAAGGTCCTGCTTCCAGACTGTGAGGATTCAATGAGTATCCTTCCTTTTGATCTTTGTTCTCTTGCACTTTTTGATCTCCAATCTCCCTCACCCTGCCTGTTCCACTTGTTTCCTTACTTCTGAAGTAGAGACATACTGGATTTGAAACATTACTTTACTTTCTCTCTCCACAGATGCTGCCAGATCTGCTGGGTTTGTCCAACACTTTCTGTTTTTTTATTTATTCTGTGTTGTTCCAGAGATGGCTTATCAAGCTAACACTGCTTATTCCGACAAACTCAGCTCAACAGCAAGCATGTCCTCAGACTAACTGTGACCACGGATACAGAAGAATATGGTTTGATAGATTAAAATGGAATTTGACTTATTCAATTACATGAAAATTCAGGATCTTACTGAATTCTGTGAAAGCCAATTATGTATTCTCCAGGGTTTAGAAGAATGAAAGGGTCTGGAGAGGAGATTGGAACATGGCATTGAGAGGATCAGCTTTTCATCAGCTTTAATGGTCTTATTGAATGGCAGAGCAGGCTCTATGGGGCCAAATGGCCTATGCCCTGCTCCTAGTTTTCCTGTTCCTGTGTATTGTGTGTGCGTTTTCGAATGCATATGTGTGTGTATGTGCGTGCACTCGTGTGTGTGTGTGTGTGTGTATATGTGTGTCTGTATATGTGTGCATATATATGTTTGCATGTGTGTGTGTGGGGAGTGTGTGTAGTTGTTTTGCCTCTGTGTATGTGCATCAATATGTGTACATGTTCACAACAACAACATGCATTTATGTAGCACCTTTAAAATAGTAAAGTGACGCAAAGTGCTGAAGAGAAGTCTGAATCAAACCTTCCGTTCAGGTAAGTAAGGAGACATTATCCAAGGCTTAGTTAAATAGATGGGTTTTGTGGAACATGTTATGATGAGGAGAGAGAATTGAAAAGGTTCAGGGAGTGAATTCCACAGTTTAGGAACAAGGCAGTTGAAAGCATAGCTACCAGTAGCAGCGTGATTAAAACCCAGGCCTATGATTCCCAAACAAATGGAACCTTCAGATTGAGTCAGGTCAGAGAGAAGGTGATAAATTGGAGGTAATGGTATAACTCCTGAGTGATGGCTGTGATGAGAATAGGCAGAGGGTGATGGAGGAGTGTGCCTCAGGAGTGAGTGACTGGTACTGCATTCACTTAGCAACAATTGAGGGGAGTATTCTAAAAAAAGAATGGACAAAATGGGGCTTATAATCACGAGAGTTTCAAAGAGTGAGAGAGGGCATCATTGAAGCTACAAAATACTTAAGGGTGTGGTGGGGGTGGATGCAGTTCTGAGGAATGGTCGCTCGACCCAAAACGTTAACTCTGATTACTCTCCATAGATGCTGCCAGGCCTGCTGAGCTTTTCCAGAAATTTATGTTTTTGTTTTCGATGCAGGTAAGAATATTTCCCCTGGATGAGGAACCTAAAACCAGGGGCACAGTTTAAAAGTAAACAGGATGCCATTTAGGATTGAGATGAGGAACAAGTATTTACTCAGAAGCTTGTGAATCCGTGGAATCTCTGCACTGGAAGCAGTGCTTATAATTGTTTGTTAACAATAGAGACTGAGAGTCTCTATAGACACAAGAAAGTATTGAGAATGTTAGGTTGCCAACAGTTATACTTTAAACTGTCTGTTTAGTTCCAAGATAATAACACAGCTGTTCTCTCAATGATGTCTGATTAACATTTCTACCTAAATACAAGGCCCGCATGATTCACATTGTCACAAGGGAAACTTAGATAGAATACACTGATGATCACAGATGGTGGTTTTAGATTATCTGGATCTGAGAGAGACAGAATAGTAAGAGGTCAGAAAGCTTGTAAGGTTCACTGTGAAGGAATATGCATGGAGGCCTGGATTCAGACATGTGGGAAGTTAAATTAAGGCTGGGAGAGTTGCCTAGCTTGGCGTAGAAGGAGAATCTTTAGGAAAACGAAACTTACTTTATATAGTTTCAATGATTTCCTGAGAAATTGTGCATCCTTGGGCTAGTTTCAAACAGCAGTATGTTTTATTGCTTTGGGTTAGTATAGATCACATCTGAAGCCAGGTTTTACATGAGAATAAAGTGAAACATAAATAAACAAATGTAAAGACAAACTTCTACAGCACAGGATGAGTCTATTCTGTCCATCAAGTCCTTTGGCAGCCCTTTAGAAGACACTCAGATAGTCCCATTCTGTGACTCTTTTGCCATGTTCGTACAATTTCTCTCCTTCATGCATTTTATCCAAGGCTCTTTTCAAGGCTGTAAGTCAATGTGCTTTCTAAGCCTGATCAACCACAACAGCCTGCATTACAGGAAAAATAAGAAATGCATACATTGCTGCAAAGAAAACAGTCTTACTGAAGCCAGTCCTCTTGCACTCATTCAGGTGCCAGAAATTCCAGCAATTCATGCAACAGGAAAAAAAAGTGCTTTTTTTTTGTCTTGGATTGGATGAAGCATCACCATGGGAAAAGCAGCAAGCCCCAGCAGAAAGGTCCCTGTTTACTTCTCCCCCTTCCTAAATCAGCCTCCTAACACATATAATTAAATGCAACCTGCTATTGCTGGTGTAACCTCATCCTGGGCAAGATCCCCCAGAGATGGGAAGCTGTTGACCCATCAAGGAAATTTCCGAACTCCCTCCAGGTCTGGCTTCCAAAACCACATCCTCCAGCTTCCTCCCAAAGTTACAGTGAATAAAAGGGTGAAGTATTTTGAATGATGGTCAAAATTTGTTCACGAAAAAGTGAAGTGCTGATAATTTTTATTTCGGTGTTTTGTTGACCTACACGGCCTTCAAAGTAGATTAATGTGTCCTGGAAGTTCATATCATATCCACTATTTCCATCAAGTTAACAAAGAGATATTCAATATTTTTTTCTTTATTCATTCCTGGGGTGAGAGCATTGCTGGCCAGGTAGCATTTATTGCACTGAGGGTAGTTATGAGTCGACTACTTTGCTGTGGGTCTGGAGTCACATGTAGGCCAGACCAGGTAAGGATGGCAGTTTACTCCCCTAAAGGGCATTAGTGAACCAGATGGGTTTTTCCTGACAATTGATTCATGGTCATCATTTGATTGTTAATTCCAGATTTATATTGAATTCAAATTCCACCATCGTGGCAGGATTCAAATCCAAGTTCCCAGGACATTATCTGGGTCTCTGGATTAATAATCCAGTGACAATACCACTAGACCATCGCCTCCCCTTCAGAGCAGAATGTATTCATGCCTAAGTTTAAGGGATCCTTTATATATCTTTATTTTTTAAAAAGTAGCAGTTATCTGAAAGTTCACTTGTGCTTATCTTAAATTAGGAATGCAGCGAGATAAATCTATCACACGCAAATCAGACACAGCCTGTAAGTGCAGAAGATTTCCGATCACTGGGCCAGGCAGATCCCATGGGAAAGGTGGCTTCAGATCGACTGTGTATGTCTGAGCCAGCAGACTATGGTAAGATTGCGTTTGACATTTGAATGTACGTTTGTTCCATTTAAAGTGTACATTGGGACACCTCTGCACCATTACAGAATGGGAGGTAGTAAATGGACACTAAGATTGGTGGTTGGGGGCTTGTCAGACCCAAGAGTGCCGGGGCTGTTTTTGAAGACAAAGATAGCGGTGAGAAGGTGAAAGCGCTGTGGGAAGGATGTCAAAGAATACGATGAGAAATTAAAGGAAAATTGGTGACTTAATCTTCTCCCAGTAATGGTGTGGAATGACTGTGGAACTAATACAGGACATTTGTCCAAGAGTCTGCGTGGTGTATAGGAAAAATATACTTAACACATTCACAGCAGCAGCATGGAGGCAGGTTATAGATGGATTGATAACAAAGACAAGAATATTCTCATTGAATCTCGAAGGGATTGGAAGCCAGTGTGGCTGGTTGTTTGATTGGTGCAGGTTTTAGGGCGAACTATCTTTGATTCCAATGGTGCAAGTTGTCACCATTTGGCACTCTTGCTGAAGTTTAGTATGGAATAAAATTCCATTCCCCATCAGTCAAGAAATCCTTGGAATTAGCTCCCCTTCATTTATGAACTGTTTACCTGAGTTTAACTAAAATGTGACAGATGCATGCTAAAAAATAAATTAAAATGTATTTGTTGCGACTGACTGAGAGGGGTTTAGAAAGGGAAAGGTCAATGACCCTGCCATATTGGGTTGTGGCACATCACAACCCATGTGGGTGAGGGTACTCAGAGCTGGTGGGTTGGGGTTTGTAGGATTTTGAACCAAAATGTTGAAGGAAAGAGGTCTACATCTGTGCCAAGTATACCTGGAGGTGATGGTGTTTCTAGGTGGTAGAGGTCACAGGTATTTGGAGATGCTGCCAAGCAAACCCTGAAAGTTACTGCAGTGCAAGTACATGTTGCAACCACTGCCCAGCTGGAGAAGACCATCTCCTGGCACTGCTGTGCCACTGTGCTTAAGCATGTCAATGGGCTCCAACTCTAATTATTCTTCAAAGCATTGCTTCTTGAGCTCAAGGTGTTTCTGTAGGATCTCTTTATTTGCACCTCAGCAAATAGGAGATTTCTGAAGATTGCTGGAGAGATTCTGCTTCCTTCCAGCTCACTCTAAATCACCACCATTAGACAAAGATAGCCAGATCACTGCCCATTCAGTACATCAAAGGATATGGATTCTACATTTAATCATTCAAACTGGAACATAAAGCTAGTCATAGTTAGGATGACCAAAAAACCACAATCAATTGCCATAAAAACTCATCTGGTACCCTTTAGGAAGGAAATCTGCTGTCCTTACCCGGTCTGGCCTACGTGTGACTCCAGACACACAACAATGTGTTTGACTCTTCACTGTCCTCTGAAATGATTTAGCAAGCAACACCGCTCCAGGGATATTAGGGATGGGCAATTAATGCTGTCTTTGCCAGTGACATCTGCGTCCCATGAAGGAATGATACAAACATGTGGAGCAGTAGATCCCATGGGTTTCTTTGTTTGCTCCAATCAGTTTGCCCTAGTCAAATACCAAAGATCAGGTTTCAAGTTTCACTTGAATTTCTATGATTAAATATAAACAGACTCACCCAAATACTGTCCAGACCCTACAACCTCTTTGCCAGATTCCGCTGATTTGACCTGCTCCTGGCATTTCAAGGAGGTTTGAGAAACTAAGATTTTTTTGGGAGATATTATTGTTAGATTATTAATCCCCTCGGTAATGTTCTAGGGACACAGGTTCAAAACCAGCCACAGCAGATTTGAATTCATTAAAACAAAATCTGAAATTAAGAGTCAAATGGTGACCATGAAGCTAAGGTCCGTTGTGGGAAAAAAGTGATGTGGTTCACTCATGTCCTTTAGGGAAGGCAAATGCTATCCTTACCTGGTCTGGCCTACATGTAACTCCAGACCCACAGCAATATACTTGACTCTATCTGCCCTCTGGGTAATTAAGAATGGACAATAAATGCTGGCCTAGCTGGCGATGCCCACATCCCATGAAATGAAGAAAAAAAGATAAAAGATAGAGTTAGTAAATTTACAAGGTATGTATTCCAAAGTATTTAATTTGTGGCTAAAAAAACTGACTTAACTGACTACCCCAATCAAATGAGGAAAATTATTCTATCTTTTTCAGTTACTTATTTCAGTTATTTTAAAACACACAGACGGTGCATTACAGATACTTAATTATCAATGACTCTGATCAAACAGCACCATCATACCATTCTAAAATATACTGAGGAGTAATTTTGAGAGCAAAAATCATGTTTCTAAATGCTGCTTGATTGAGTGAGTTCAGATTTTAATCAGCCAATATGCAAATTAGTGAGCAGAAATTTGAGAGCAATTCTTCTCAGGGTGTAATTTTTACCTGAATTGCTGATTGCTCCAAGACACAATGGGAGAGATGCTGCTTTCTGTAAAACTTGCTACATGGACCCATTCCTTCAATGTAATAGGCTTCCCATCTGAAAATGTTCTGGTAAAATTTCATATCAGAGTCCATTTTGTGTTTTGCAAGTGAATTTGCCACTGTGTCCAATTACAGGACAACGCAATAATAAAGGTAGCTTTCTACCTTGCAACTCATCGAATGCGGTGTACTCTGACTTATACTTTCATCCCCTGTACAGCTCAGACCACAAATAAATCGAATTCACAGATATGGTGTGCATTAGTGAGGATTTTTCCAACAAGATTAATCTCTAAACAGTTACACATATCCAAGTTCTGTACATCTGAGAATAGCTTCATTCATTGTTCCTTCGGCTTCAATTATTTTCTTAATCTGCTAATTCTCTGCCTTTTCTTCTTTATACGCAGTTTAAGACCCACTGCACAATAAAGTCTCCCTTTGTTTGACTCTCTCATCATGGCCTTGATGTTCTTTGAGTGTGATGTTGTGATTGACAAATAGATCCCATTATTCCCAGCCTTTCACTTTCGACCAAAAAGATTTGGAAGCTGTTGGTTTTGTGAAACAGCATCTTTGGAAGAGGCCGTGAACACAGTGTTCTGAACTCATGAGCTTACTTCTTCCAGGGAAGCATGTTACATGCATTCAGTATCGCTGAGATCAGAATTGCAAAGGTATCGAACAGGGAACATCCTACATCTCATTGTGACTGGGTCCAAGTGGCGCACTGTCTTCACCCCTCTTCGACTTGTTTCCAGGGCAAATTTGGATTTTGTTCGGCAGAGGCATCAAACGTCAGTCCTAGGGACTAAATAATATTCTGCTTTTGGGATTTGGGCATTGGGGTGGATGTTGGGAGGTGAAGTCTTGGAAGAAGCTGGTGGAATATGGTGGGAAGGTATTACAGCGGTCTCGCTAGGTTTAAGAGCAAGATCCAACTTTTAAAAGTATTTGGAGCAGGGGTAGGCCACTCGGCCCCTCCAGTCCATGCTCCCATTCAATAAGCTCATGGCTGACACGGTTACTTGGTACTCCTGCCTATATTCAATAACCTTTTCAAACACTCCCGTGCCTAGCAGGGATCTATATTCTCTGCCTTTAAAAACAAATTCAAAGACTCAATACCCATCGCCCTTTGAGGAGCATTCCAAAAACTGAAGAACATTTCAATTTCGTTTCATTTCTGGGTAGTACAGGTAGCTAGACTGAGAGGCTGCAGTCAGTTATGGACGGAGGGATCACACATTGGACTGTAGTTACTGTGATGCTTTGAATTCTGGTGTTGTATGAATCCTAGGTCGAGAGGGGCTGTTTGGTGGTACGGGGAATGGACAGTGCTGGTGACAGTGCTCCTGCTCCTCTCGACCCACAAGCATTGCCAAAAAGACAGTCACTTGTTCCATCTGTTCTCTGTTTGCTTTAGCTAGCACACTATCAACACTGAGCAGTTGAAAGACCTGAAACTGTCTTGCTTCTCGACCTGTGTCTGGATCCTAAACAAGGCCTCACACCTAATATACATTGTCTGACCGAAAACACCACCTCTTCTCTACACTGATAAAACCTTTCGTTCTCTCAGGGCAGTGACTTGAAAGAAAATTGGGGATTTACATGTACATATTAATCAATTAAAACCTTCAAACTGATTAAAGATTTAACAGCATCTTAGGTTTGTTTAATACATCCTCATCAGTTGTGTGACCCTTGAATCTTTTACTTATAAATTCTGTGTCTGATGCTACCTCTCTCACTAACACCCGAAAAAGGAGTGACGCTCCAAAACCTTGCGTTGCCAGATCAGCCTGTTGGACTATAACCTGGTGCCATGTGATTTCTGACCTGCATCTGGAGAGCATGCTCATTGTCTGTCCTCTGACATCTCCTGATTAAAAATTACAGGAGGGTGGGTTAGGATCCATTTCTTACTCAGACCATTCATCTATCTGCCCCATCCAACCCGGTGTGGGTTTGAGAGTTAAAATGATCACTCACTGTCCAGGTTGAACACCAATGTTAGGTACAACTTCCTTTACTGTAAGTAAATGTGTTTTAACCCAGCATTATTTAGGCACCAGGTGTGATCTTTCTCTGCTCATTTCATGCACTAGCAATTCTTGGTCTTCGAAAGAGATTGCCAATTTAAACAGAATAGAAAGTAATTTTATGCAGTAGCCCAGTTCCCAGTGGATGCAGGATTGAGTCTGTCCCAGTTCATTTCAGCTTGAGCACTCTAACCAATACTAAATGAATCTACTCAGCCCAGAGGGCAGGGCTGATTGAGTCAGTGTTCAAGAGAACTGTGCTATGCACTGTACCTCCCTGTTCGGCACCTTTCTAAAGAATATGTTTGCTGTGCAATGGTGTCCGTGTTTGATACATCGCACTCTCCAATCTGTGAATCCTGGCTCTCAGTTATAGAAATGCTATAAAACAATCCCATTGGAACTTGGTTCTCACAGCACTCGGTATGATATCCTCAGCTTAATAGGAAGTATTTATTTGCCATTGGCTCTGCTATTCCTAATGCTGATCGTTCTGTCAGACCAGAGGCGATCTGAACTGTCTTTCTGAACTCCAGGGCACAAAGGAAACACCCCAAACCTTTGGAGACAGTGCAGACCAGAGGCAACCAACAGGATACTTGGCATTGGAGTTCAAAGGAAAGACACTGGGTTTTCAGTTTGGACAGGATATGTCTGAGATGATCTTACTGGAGATGTACAAGACAGCAAACATACCAACACAACAAGGGTCTGAGGAAGGGTCTCCTTCACAGATGCTGCCAGACTTGCTGAGCTTTTCCAGCAACATTGTTTTTGTTCCTGATTTACAGCTTCCGCAGTTCTTTTGGTTTTTATTGCGCAAACATACCAAACCCGGAGAACTATTATCACGTAAATAAAGACATTTAGAGCAAAGAGACCACAGCATCAAACTGGGAAAAAACAACGTTTGGAATTGTATCTGACAGCTCTTCACATGAGGCATGATAACACATAGGAACAGAAGTAGGCCATTCAGGCCCTCAACACTGTTCCTCCATTCAGTGAGATCATGGCTAATCTGTGGCCGAACTCCATATTCCTGTCTTTGGTCCTTATCCCCTAATACTTAACAAAAATTTCTGTATCTCAGATTTCAAGTTAATTGCTGATTCAGCATCCACTGCCATTTCTTGAAGAGAATTCCAAGCATCTCCCACCCTTTGTGTGTAGAAATACTTCCTAACACCTCTCTTGAATGGTCTGGACCTAATTCTCAGACTGCATCCCCAGTTTGAGAACCCTCAACCATTAGAAATAGTTTATCCACCCTAACTTTTCCTAATAATATATTGAAGACTTTGATTAAATCACTTCTTAACCTTCTCAATTCTAGATAAAACAGGCCTAATTTGTATAAATAGTTTTCTGAAGAAGGGTATCGACCCGCAATGTCAACTTTCCAGCTCCTCTGATGCTGCTTGGCCTGCTGTGTTCATCTAGCTTCACACTGTGTTATCTCTAATTTGTATAATCTATCTTCATAACTTAACCCCTGAAGTCCAGAAACCATTCTCGTAAACCTACGTTATACTCTCTTCATGGCTAACATATCCTTCCTACACTCTGCCAGATCTGCTCACAGCTCTCCAACTGGGGTCTAACCAGGGATAATGGGAACTGCAGATGCTGGAGAATCCAAGATAACAAAGTGTGGGCCTGGATGAACACAGCAGGCCAAGCAGCATCTTAGGAGCACAAAAGCTGACGTTTCAGGCCTGGACCTCTGATGAAGGGCCTAGGCCCGAAACGTCAGCTTTTGCGCTCCTAAGATGTTGCTTGGCCTGCTGTGTTCATCCAGCTCTACACTTTTCAGGGTCTAACTAGGGTTTTGTGTAACATCTGCATCCTTGTATTCCATCCTCTAGATATAAAGGCTAGCATCCTATTAGCTTCTTCGATTATTTTCTACATCTCATTGTGACATTTTAAAGATTTATGCACCTCAATCCCCAAGTCTCTTAAATAAACTTAGTTAATTAGAAACTGAGCATCCAAGAATCCTTTAAAAACAGTTGCTTGATGCCGTGAGGAGAACCTCAGGTTTATTGAATGGACCAAGCTGGTTGAAATATCCTTCATCTGTACTTATCTGATGCTAGATGTGGAGGTTTTCCATCCCCAAAGCTGACATTGTTTACAGACACCGGGGGGGACAAGAATAGACCACTCATCTCTGAGAGCCTCTGTTGCCTCTCAACTCGATCGTGGCTGAAATGAAAGCTGTGGGAATGGAAGCAAAAAAGTGCTGGAGAAACACAGCAGATCTGGCAGCAACTGTGGAGAGAGAAACGGAGTTAATGCTTTGAGACAGAAGAACAAAACCTCTTTAGGTTCTTCTTCTTTGAGTTAGCCTCATTGAGGTTGTGACTAAGCTGTGTTGACTACCTAGTGCATGCCAACAGACAGGCCTGGCACTTGTTCCCAGTCCTGCTTCCACAACAAATGGCTCAGAGATGTGAAGGAGCTGGAAAACTGATTTCCTGGCTTCTGAAGAAGATCAGAACGTCCAATCAAAGTCATTTTGGACTCAAAAATGCTAATTCTGTTTCTGTTTGGCTGCCATACCTGTGGGATCTCTCCAGCATTTTTTGTTTAAAACATGGCCGATCTGTGTCTGAACTCTAAAATATCTACCATCACGTCACATCCCTCAGTCTCTCTCACCTCACACACGTCTATCAATCACAGGATTTGAATTTCGATTGAACTCAGTCATCACAACCATTTTGGGGCTGCAGTTTCAGATGTCTCATGCTTTTTACACCGGCACAAGTTCGTCTCCTTTTCTAGGAAAGACTAGATAAGCCCTTTCTGGTCCAGAATTGGCTTGGAGATTGCAGGAATAAATGCAGGCAAACATAATTGAAAATGTTGTGAAAATTGATCAATGCCGCCTGCCACAGTAGTGGGAATTGCCGAAGTAGGATTCAGGGGGGAACGTGGTTAGAGAAAAGTTCAGGATTTGATTAGATTCCCCCAAGCCCACACTGCCCCTTGAAGCATCTCACCCAGATGCATCCCCCTATAACCCACACACCCCTGAACACTATGGGCAATTTAACATGACTAATCCACCTAGCCTGCACATCTTTGGACTGTGGGAGGAAACTGGAGCACCCGGAGGAAACCCATGCAGACACGGGGAGAATGTGCAAACTCCGCACAGACAGTCGCCCGAGGCTGGAATCAAACCCGGGTCCCTGGTGCTGTGAGACTGCAGTGCTAACCGCTGAGCCACCGTGCCGTGATGAGTGGCTCGGAGGAGATGAATAATACTTTATAGGTATTTTCTAACCAACCTGTTCAGAGATAGTACTGCACACATCTGAACAGGTGGAACTCGATATCAGGTCTCCTGGTCCAGAGACAGGAATGCTACCACCGGGCTACAAGAACCCAATGTATGAATACGATGAGAGAGAAGAAGAACTAATTCTAAAAAGCCAGTGTGGGTCAGAATAATGAAGTAAAGAAACAGGCTGTAACAATTTGTAGCAACAAAATTACATGTACTGTATTCAAAACAGCGTTACGTCTCAGCATCACAATCATATGACGGATTCCTTTTGTATCAGTTTTAGCACACCAGCCATTCCCTTCTGTCACCTTAAATTTAGGTAAAAAGTGATTTTTGAAAAAAATCACACTTGGGATCTGGGCGTTCTTGGCTGGGCCAGTATTATTGCCTGTCCCTAGTTGCCCTTGTAAAAGGGGCAGTGAGTTGCCTTCTTAAATTGCTGCTGTCCATTTGGTGTAGGGACACCCATCGTACCCTGAGGAAGGGCCCTTCAGGAATTTGACCCAGTGACGGTGAAGGAATGGCGATATTTCCAAGTCAGGATGATGAGTGGCTTGGAGGGGAGCTTGCAGGTGTTGGTGTTCCCATTTGTCAGCTGCCCTTGTCCTTCTGGATGGAAGTGGCCGTGGGTTTGGAAGGTGCTGTCTGAGGAGCCTTGGTGAATTTCTTATACACTGCAGATTTTTTTTCCATTATTCATTAACAGAATGAGGGTGTCACTGGCTAGGCAGCATTTATTGCCCATCCCTAGTTGCCCAGAATCAACCACATTGCTGTGGCTCTGAAGTCACATGTAGGCCACCATGTAAGGATGGCAGTTTCCTTCCCTAATGGACATTAGTGAACCAGATGGGGTTTTCTGACAATTGGCAATGGATTCATGGTCATTGTTAGGCTCTTAATTCCAGATTTTTTATTGAATTCAAACTCCACCATCTGCCCATGGCATGATTCGAACCCAGATCCATAGAACGTTATTTGGGTCTCTGAATTAACAGTGCAGCAATAATACCACTAGGCCATTGACTCCCCAGCTACTAAGTGAAGATGGCAAGTTTTGAGAAGATTTGTAGCTCAGGTTGAGGTTCTGGATGTGAATCATCTGGATCACATTCAGAATTAAGTGAAGATTGCAACATTAATTAAGAAGTGATATTTTAGTAAATCAACCATTTTGTTCCATCAAATAAGCATTTCCCCAATGCAGTTGTAGAAGTGCGGGAGAGCAGAATGTGATCTGTGTACGCAAGAAATCAAAGGCGCTGCGCCATAGCTGCATTATCACGCCGGAGGTGGCCTGCTACAGATATTTGATGAGGCTGAAAGCTTTCAGAGTCTCAACCTGTCAGACCCAGAGAAGAGGCAAACTGAAAAGTGAAATGGAGAATATATGTCAGCTGTGTCTTCAAGACTGAGATGTCTTCAGTGCTGATTTCTGGATAAATGCGGAGGGTTTGATAAAACCTTCAGCAAGAAGGTTCAACCGTGACAAGCTTGTGAAAGGCAGTGACTGACATAGGAGCAAGGCGAGGCGCTCAGCGCATTGGATTGATTAAGGCTGTGAGAAATAGAAGACTGTCAAGATTGCTTGCAAAGATATCAATGGGAAATAGAATTTAATCAGAGGCATTCTCCAATACCAGGGAGAAAATCATGACCCTGGAAGGAAAATAAATGGAAACAGGAAGACTTGCATTTATATTTCATTAACGCCGAAAAGCTCAAAGCAGCCAGTGTGTTACTTTATAGTGTTACTATAGGAATGTAGGAACTGGAGCAGTTAATATGTGCACAGAAAGCTCCCACAAGCAGCAATCTGATAATGATCAAGAAATAGAACATAGAACAGTACAGCACAGAACAGGCCCTTCAGCCCACAATGTTGTGCCGACCATTGATCCTCATGTATGCACCCTCAAATTTCTGTGACCATATACATGTCCAGCAGTCTCTTAAATGACCCCAATGACCTTGCTTCCACAACTGCTGCTGGCAACGCGTTCCATGCTCTCACAACTCTCTGCGTAAAGAACCTGCCTCTGACATCCCCTCTATACTTTCCACCAACCAGCTTAAAACTATGACCCCTCGTGCTAGCCATTTCTGCCCTGGGAAATAGTCTCTGGCTATCAACTCTATCTATGCCTCTCATTATCTTGTATACCTCAATTAGGTCCCCTCTCCTCCTCCTTTTCTCCAATGAAAAGAGACCGAGCTCAGTCAACCTCTCTTCATAAGATAAGCCCTCCAGTCCAGGCAGCATCCTGGTAAACCTCCTCTGAACCCTCTCCAAAGCATCCACATCTTTCCTATAATAGGGCGCCCAGAACTGGACGCAGTATTCCAAGTGCGGTCTAACCAAAGCTTTATAGAGCTGCAAAAAGATCTCACGACTCTTAAACTCAATCCCCCTGTTAATGAAAGCCAAATCTGTGTTTCTTAAAATGTTGGAAAAAATATAGGATGGCAAAATGATGTGCTGTTTATCTGGAGCTAGACTAGACTTTAATGAGGAAGCGACAGAAGGAATATAGAATCACAGAGTTATACAGCATGGAAACAGACCCTTCTGCCCAACTGGTCCCTGCTGACCAGATTTCCCAGACTAAACTAGCCCCATTTGCCTGCATTTAGTTCATAACCCTCTAAACCTTTCCTATTCACATACCTGTCCAATTGCCTTTTAAATATTGTAACTGTACCAGCCTCGACTATTTCCTGTGGCAGTTCGTTCCTTCCATGCACGACCTTCTGTGTGGAAAATGTTGCCCCTCAGGTCCATTATAAATCTTTCCCCTCTCAACTTAACCCATACCCTCTAGTTTTGGACCCCCCAGCCATGCAAAAAGACCTTGGCTGTTCGCCCAATCCATGCCCCTCATGATTTTGTAAACCTCTATAAAGTCATCCCTCATCCAAAACTCCAGGGAAAAAGGTCCCAGCCTAATCAGCTTCCCCCTGTAGCTCAAACCCTCCAACCCTTGCAACATCTATGTAAATCTTCTATGCATCCTTTCCAATGTAATAAAATTACGCAACATGAAAAGATACTGGTTGTGGGATAGTTTTCTACAGGACAATTAGAGATGAGTTGCCAGTCCTTAGGAAAAGAGAATTAAACAATGGTGTTGTTCTCCCAAAAGCCAGCTTCCTGGCTCCGTCCAGCCATATTCTGTGGAAGTGGGATGGGGGAAAGCAGTAGCATAGCTACCTATGTGCCTGCGGTGGGTTGCAATCATAGTTCGTCAATGTTCTCGGTGATACCAAATAAAGAAACCCTCCTCTTTCACACAATGATGGGGACCAGCTTTCTAGTGGCAAGCCAGGAGTGACATGCAGTTCCCCAATTAAATCAGGCACAGGCCTTTGCTGTGCAGGGGTCCTCACCCTCCCTGCCACCTTATCCCATCCTACTGCTCCAAGTCCAAAGCCATATCCCCTAATACCTGTATTGAATGAACAACTTATGAAATAGGATGCAGCATTAGCCCATTCAGCTCTTCAAGCCTGCTCTTCCATTCAATAAGATCGTGAATGATCAGCTTATGGACTCAATTCCATATTCTTGCCGAACCCCTGAAACCCATTGACTCCATTTCCTTTTCCAACCTAACTTTAAATATCCTATTGTTAAAACCAGAGATATTTTGTAAAAGCTTTTCATCTGGCATTCATCAAGACAATTTGCAAGAATACTATTTTAAAGATAAACCAGTAATCATGCTGTACATGATTTAAATTTACAAGTTAAGTTTAAAATATAAACAAAACTTGGCAGTTAATTGTCAGTCATTAATAACTGGTGCATTTTCCATAAAAAGCCTTTAACAATAAGAAACTGCTTTCCAATTAATCAGCACTCTTTTCTCTTACAGTCTTCTCCTTAAATTTAAACTAAACCCTTTAATAGATATGCTTCCCAGTTGTTCTGAATAGTGCAAGAAGCAAAATGCTGACAAAGTGTGTTTTTTTTTCATCAATATTCAAGTACTACCCTACAAAATGACCAGTTGAAAATTCCTACTGACTTAGCATTCACAACCTTTTCAGGAAGCAAGCCCCATGATATCCAGCTACTCCTTTGTTTGTGATGACATTCTAATTCCTCATAGAAAGAACCTAACTCTAATTTTGTTTTGCCTGTCACTTTTTAATAAACAAACATTGTTCATGTGGTGGCTGCACTTTTTCAGATATACCTCTGTTAGTATTCCCTCACTGAGGGAGTGTTTAGTTTGGGATCAGAGTGCAGCAGAGCACGAATAGCATTTTTATCTTCTTTTGAAAGGGAAGTACTACTTACCATGTAACACCTGACAGACTCAGTTATGAGCATTTCTGCCTTCAGTCAAAACTCTGATTTGGTTGTTAATGAGCTGTGAGAATACCTCAACTTTATCTTTCAATCCCACCTGTCCCTCTTGTACGTTCCATCTGTCTGCCCTTTCAGCCTACATTCTGAGAGATCACACCAGTGTCTATTTTAATTAACCTGCTGTTTTGGGTTTGCTGAAAAGAAGAGAAATAAAATATTAATTTTCAGCCTTTGTTACATTGAAGACTTCAGCAATGATTAAGCAGAAGGCTTGACAACCCGGACACTTTGACAGAGGCTGTATGTCTGATCATCTCAAATATCCCAGGAGTGAAAACCGTGTGGTTTGCACCCTGGTATTTGGGTGCTGTTGAGTAAGTTTTAGATCTCCGACACTTCACCTGTGCTGTGACACAGACGGGCCATGTTAGATGCTACATTGGAGAGGGCGTTATCCTGTTTGTAGTGACCATGACTGCTGCTGGAAGTGTGCAGATCAAGCCTTCAATCGACATTGCAAAGTTAATTTGATGTCAGCGGTACCATTTGGAACTCAGTGTTTCCAGCTAACACCCTCGTAACCTCACACAGCTGAACACACATTTAGCAGCAGGAAGGGTTCCCACCAGTGCTATTTAAAGGAATCATCAGCTGCAGGCAAATTAGTTGCTGGCTGGTTTCTGCTTTCTCCCTGTTCTGTAGTTGTAATTGCTGATGTGTTTGGTACTTTCTGCAATTGAGCGTTGGAAAATTCTGTAAAAGGCGTTGGATTGGTCTGAGGTATGTCACACATTTTTGGAAGCACAGGCCAGATGGGCCGAATGGCTTTCCTCTCTGCTGTAACCTTTCTAGTCATTCTGAGAGTGGTTTTGCAGGCGCTGAACGACTTTGCCCTGACTTCAAATTTTGTGAACAGCCCTGCAGCTCCCAGACGCAGGGCTTTTTCCCATGCAGTGATCTGGGGAATGCAGAGGTCACAGACAGCAAGACCACTGCTGGAAGAGGAGGTGGGAGCGCTGGCCGTGGTACAATTCTTCAGGGAGCATGTTCTCACTCAAATTGGTCTCTGTTGCAGCCACAACTGTAGCCTCAAAGCGGGGCAAGGGCTGCATTTCCCATGGCTTTGAGAGTCTGTAGTATTGAGCTCGGGTTTGTCATTCATTCGGAAAAGATAAGTTACAGATGCTGTAGCCACTGAAGGCTAGCTAGAGACAAATAAATTCACCAGGATTTTCCCATCCCTGACCTGTACCAGAAGTATAGCTCTGCACCATACTGGAACCACAAGCCACATCTTCACTGTTGCTGTATCAAAATTCTGGAACTCACATCTTGTGGCTGGTCCCTATAATCTCTGTGGACTGTAATGGCTTAAGAAGATGGCTCACTGCCACCTTCACCAGGAGCAATTAAAAATGGTCCACAAATGCACATGCCCACAAACAAATTGCAAAAAGGAGATCTTGCTGTGCACAGGTTGGCTACCCCGTGTTTCCCTATATTATGATGAAATGTACACAACAAAAGTACTTTATTAGTCATGAAGCACTTCAGGACATGGGATGACCTCCATGAAACAGGGAGGATTCCTAAGGGGCTTGACAGGGTAAATGCTGAGAAGATGTTTCCCCTCTTGGGTGAGTCTGGGACCTGAGGGTTAGCCTTCAGAATTAAGGGGTGCAATTTAGTCCTGAGATGAAACAGAATGCCTTCTGTCAGACCTTTGTGAGTTTTTCAGATTCCTTGCCACTGAGAGCTGCGAGGGTGTGCATGAAAGACTGAGATAGGTGGATTCTTAATCATTCAGGGAATTAAGGGTTATGGGAAAAACACAGGAAAGTGTTTGTGACAATGTTGGGTCAGCCAAGATCCTATTGAATAGCATATCAAGCACAAAGAGCTGAATGGCCTACTCCTGTTTCGATTTTAAATGGCCTTATGGGAGAGGTCTGGGAGGTGCTATATAAGTGCAAATTCTCGCTTCTGCAGGTTCAAAGAATGATTTAAAGATAGCCCCCAATTTCTTGATGTTGGAAGGGGGTTTGAGATTTTCATTTGCAATAAAAATGAGATTTGCACCAGTTTGCATGAGGTAGCACCAATGTTACTCCTATTATGCAAATTTAAGTTTGGGGACCAGGAAAACATTTTGCATTTGTAGTTCAATAGTGTGACTACCATCAGCTAAATTTCAAATGATTTGAAATTTCAAAGATCTCCTCATCTGCATTCTCAAAATGCTTATCCATAGCTTATTAAAGATACGTGTTAGTTGGAACCAGGGCCATACACATTGCTAGAAAATCCTAATATCAAAATATAATTCTTACATATTTCTGATGGATTATCGGGAATTCCAACAATAACTGGATAACCATGGCTCTGTACTTAACAAGAAAGCAACTATTTATTACAAACAGATCTTTTCTTAACCAGCGCAAGAAAATGAGCACAAATTGCTAGCTTTTCTAAGTTAATTTTTATTTCTTTTACTATCAAATCCCAACAGTGTGGAAACAGGCTGATCAGCCCAACAAGCCCATGCTGACTCTCTGAAGTGCATCCCACCCAGACTCACACTGCCCCCCATCCCTGTAAGCCTGCATTTCCCATGGCTAATCCACCTAACCTACGCATCCCTGGACACCATGGGCAATTTAGCCAATCCACCTGCACATTTTTGGACCGTGGGAGGAAATCTGAGCACCCGGAGGAAAGCTGCACAGACGTGGGGAGAATGTGCAAAGTTGCCCGAGAGTGGAATTGAACCTGTGTCTCTTGCTCTGTGAGGTAGCAGTACTAACCACTGAGCCACTCTACCCATATTTATTTATAAATTACCATACACATGCAAACAGACACACACATACACAGCAAAACATAAATTTTACAGAAGGAACAATAAAAAGGCCACTTTTAGAGTACTCTGTACAACTCTGCTATAGGAAGGATGTTATTAAACCGGAAAGGGGGCAAAAATGATTTACAAGGATGTTACCGAGACTGGAGGGTTTGAAGCGTAAGGAGAGGCTGGGTAGGTGGAGATATTTTTTCCCTGGAGCATAGGAGGCTGAGGGGTGACCTTATCAAGTTTTATAAAATCATTAGGAGCATAGATAGGGTGATTGGCCAAGGTCTTTTTCCAAGGGCAGGGCAGTCCAGAACTAGAGGGCACAGGTTTAAGGTGAGAAGGAAAGATTTAAAAGGGACCTAAGGGGCAACATTTCACAAAAAATATGGTGCATGTATAGAAGAAGCTAGCAGAGGAATTGGTAGAGGAGAGTACAGTTACCACATTTAAAAGTCATTTGGACAGGTGCATGGATAGGAGAGGTTTGGAGGGATATAGGCCAAACACAGGCAAATGGGACTAGAGTAGCTTGGATTGTCATGAACGAGTTGGACCAAAGGATCTGTTTCTATACTGTACGACCCTGTGAATCTACGATTCTGTGCAGACACTTACCCAGGAACCAATCGAGAAGTTAAGTCTAAGAGGACCTCGTAGGTACAACCTAGTAACTTTTATTTTCAAAACTGCCAAAAATCTTCCAATGTCTTTGGATGAAAGGAATATATTTTCTCATTTTTAAATCTGCAGTTTAAAAAGTAGTAGTGTTTTTTGTGTACCATGGACAAAAGTGGCAGCCACTGAGGTCCGAGAGCCCAGGAGAAGTAAGCTGGAAAAAGCTAGTGTAAGGGACTGTTCTCATAGCTGCAGATATGGTATCGTAAAGGTAGTACATACAGCTGGTACTTGTCGAGAGTTACTGCAACTACCCTAATCTGCCAAACACAATCATACAAGCAACAGACGTAGGGATCAAGTGGATGGTAATTACTTGAGTTGTTTTGTTGCTGAATAAATTAAGACTGGGAGAGGACTCTGTCCAGTTATGATGATAAATGGGATTTTTCTGGCCCTGTGCAATTTCCCAATAAGCCTGTAGTCCTAATATCACTTAAATTGCTTATATTTCAGAGATGAAAATGTGGGTCCCTGCCCCCCACTTCAAATCATGACTAATTTCTCTAAAGCACTAGCTCCTGGCAGTGTTCGTGGGTCCCTGATCACTTCAGTTTTTGCTGTTTCTACCTTCAGATTCCAAACTTCAGAATAACTTTGGTTTGCTTTGGCAAACTTGAATCAAAACACACACAAGTAGTCAGTTCTGTTATAATCTGACACATCTTGAAAGAAATGATAGACATGAATCAGCCAACTTTCGAAATTTACAGTGGTGGCTTCATGTTTCTATAACTCATTTTAAAATTATAAAGAGAGACACTGAGATACAGAACTTTGCCTTTAACCTTAAAGACTAGAATGTTTCAGATCTGAGCTCATATAGGCTGGGAATGTGACTGGGATAATTGGCTTCATAGCCCCAAGATATACATGATTGCATATAAATTGCATATAAATTTTGTTTTATAGAATCCCTACAGTGTGGAAACAGACCATTCGGCCCAACAAGTCTACACCGCCCCTCCAAAGAGCATCCTGTCCAGGCCCATTCCCCTACCGAGATTTCCCCATGTCTTACCCACCTAACCTAAACATCCCTGGGCACTATGGGCAATGTCCACCTACCCTGCCTTTCTTTGGACTGGTGCTGTGAGGTGGCACAGTGGCTCAGTGGTTAGCACTGCAGCTTCACAGCGCCAGGGACCTGGGTTCGATTCCAGCCTCAGGTGACTGTCTGTGTGGAGTTTGCACATTCTCCCTGTGTCTGCATGGGTTTCCTCCAGGCTCTCTGGTTTCCTCCCACGGTCCAAAGATGTGCAGGCTAGGTGGATTGGCCACGCTAAATTGCCTGTAGTGCTCAGGGGTGTGTGGGTTATAGGGGGATGGGTCTGGGTGGGATGCTTCAAGGGGCGGTGTGGACTTGTTGGGCTGAAGGACCTGTTTCCACACTGTAAGGAATCTAATCTAACCACTGAGCCTATAAATTCTGCTCCACCCCCCCACCAATAAAAATGCCCTAACAGTATTCACACCACAGACAAATTTCCATCACTGCTATTTGTACAGACTTATTTTAACTTGCTTTCCACTCCTGATCTGGAAAATCTGATAGCCTCTTCCTGGAAATTTCATGCATTTGAGCTTAAATGTTCTCAGTTTCAGATAAACTCTTCAGGGCTTTATCCAAACAGTCCTGATCTGGAACTGCTTACTACACTCCTCAATCAAAAAGAACAAAGTGTGAAGCTGGATGAACACAGCAGGCTAAACAGCATCTTAGGAGCACAAAAGCTGACGTTTCGGGCCCAGACCCTTCTTCAGTTTTGTGCTCCTAAGATGCTGCTTGGCCTGCTGAGTTCATCCAGCTCCACACTTTGTTATCTCAGATTCTCCAGCGTCTGCAGTTCCCATTATCTCTAATTCAATCAAAAATAATCTGTTTTAATCTTCTCCCTTTCTTGGGAGCACAATCATTTTCATACAAGACTTAAGAAGAACTGCCCCAACTGAGAGTAAACTAAAACTTGTTTTTCTTTATCCAGCTATGGATATTTCCTCAAGTTTAAAAGCACAAGTCTAGAAACTTCCATCATGAAAATTAAGGTACAAATTTGGATACCTTGCTCAGCTGTGAACTGTCGTAATGTAAACAACATTCCATTAGTGTTGGAGGCCTCCTCTTTCAAAGTGTTTTACAGTTTGAAAAAAAATCACCTTAATGATAGAAACACTTGTAAGTACATCATTAAACTCCCCCAGACATACAGAAAAAATCCATAAATGACTAATTCAAAGATCCAAACTTACGAATAAATAATAATTAAATAATATACAGAAACCACGCACACTACATCACTCCAGCCTGAGTGAACTTCATTGCTTGCAACGTTGTTCAGCAAACACAATGTTAAGGAACCTTCAGACTGAGTATAAAATATTTGCTATATAGCAATCTTTGTAAATCAACTCCCTTTGCCGTTTCCCTCCCTCAACATGATGGAGGTTATTCTTGATATAACCCCCATCACATTGATGGAGGGAAACGGCAAAGGGAGTTGATGACGGCTGGACTTTGTCTCCTCAAGAACTGCATGGTAAGTCACTCTTCCTGATACTGTCATGGACAGATGCATCTGTGGTAGGCAGATTGCTAAGGTCCCAGTCAAGTATGTTTTCCCCTCTTACAATTCACCAGCTTATAGAAAGTAACACGTTTCCTGGCAGCCTAGTTTCACATCACCTACATCTGAACTGTACAATAGTTGTCAAATTCTTTGTGGGGTTACTATGGTTGTTATTTCATTCCCTATAGTCCTTGAAACTAATTTAATTTGTTGCGAGCAAATATCCCCCGTTCTTTTAAATTAGATCTACTGTTGGCAGTGATGCAGTTGAAGTGCTTGTCAAGTGCTTATCAAGTTAAGGCAAGTTGTGGAAGATAAAGTGAGTGATCTTTGCAGTGTATCCGTCTGGTCTGAACCTATCTTGGGAATGCTTGATGCTAGTTGTTCAGCCCTGCGGCTTGTTCTGCCGTTCACTTGGATCATTAGCGGATCTACATTTAATCTCTATTTCTATGCTTTTGATACATATCTCTTACTCCCCTTGCCTTATTAAAAATCCATCAACCTCTATCTTGAAAATTTCAATCGAGACAGTGCTCAATATTGTTGATCTTGAACCGAGTTTTCATCCCAGTATTCTCTCCCTCTCTTCCTTCCATCTCCGGAACACTTCCCTGCCTCAGTGCATTAGTTTCTGGAACGCTCAATCATGGCATTGGCTTATAGAGTCATACAGTACAGAGGAGGTCCGTGGGCCCATTGGCTCTGCGCTGATCTATTTACACCGATCCCATTTTCCAATCTCAGGCCCATAGCCTTGAATGTTGTGATATTTCAAGTGCTCATCCACATTTTTTTTAAGGTTATGAAATTTCACACCTCAAGTACCCTCCCAGGTAGTGCATTCCAGATTGTCACTACGCTCTGGGTGAAAATATTTTCCTTAAATCCCCTCTAAACCTTTTACCATTCACTTTAAAATGATGCCCGCCCATTGACTCTCCAACTAAGGGGAACAGCTGTTTCCACCTCGTCCATGCCACTTATAGCCTTATCCACTTCTATTAGGTCACTAGTAAGTTTTCTCTGCTACGAAGAAAACAACCTGAGCTTATCCACCCTCTTCATTGCTAAAACTGCTCCATCCAAGGCAACAACCTGGTGAATCACCTCTGCACCCCCTCCAGTGCAATCCCAACCTTCCTATAGTTGGGTGACTAGACTGCACACAGGACTGCAACTGATGCCTAACCCAAATTTTGTACAACTCCAACATAACGTCCCTGCTCACATAATCTGTGCTAAGATTGATAAAGATAAATGCCCTGGATGGCTTCTTATTTACCTCATTAAACTGCGCTGCCACCTTCAGTGATTTGTGGGCAAGCACCCCAAGATCCATCTGCTCCTGTGAGTCTCCTATTGTTCTGCTGTTCAATGAGTACCCGCTTGTTTTGTTACATCTTCCCATATGCGCATCACCCCATATTGATTAGGCTTTAATTCCAACAGCCGTGGGCGGCACGTTGGCTCAGTGGTTAGCACTGCAGCCTCACATCACCAGGTACCTGAGTTCAATTCCAGCCTCGGGCGAATGTCTGTGTGGAGTTTGCACATTCTCCCCGTGTCTACATGGGTTTCCTCCGGGTGCTCCGATTTCCTCCCACAGTCCAAAGATGTGCAGGTTAGGTGGATTGGCCACGCTAAATTGCCCATAGTGTTCAGGGGTGTGTGGGTTATAGGGGAATGGGCCTGGGTGGGATGCTTCAAGGGGCGGTGTGGACTTGTTGGCCCAAAGGGCCTGTTTCCACACTGTAGGGAATCTAATATAATCTAATCTGCTAATCTGACCGACCTATCTATATCTTCCTGTAGCCTAGGACCTTCTTCCTCATTGTCAAACACCCAGACAATCTTGGTGTCATCCACAAGCTTATTTATCATTCCCCCAACATTCCTATCTGCATCATTTATATACGTTACAAACAATGTGGACCGAACACTGATCCTTGTGCTATACCACTGGATACCACCTCTATTCACACAAACAGCCTTCTACCACTGCACTCTGTTTCCTACCACTAAGCCAATTTTCTATACAACTTGCCAAGTTACCCTGGATCCCATGTACTTGTACTTTCTTTGCCTGTCTCCCATGTGAGACCTCGTCATTGCCATTGTCCTTTCTAGATTCAATCAGTGCAAAGACTGCCTAACCCATCTTTCATTCTTGGGAACTTGAACTCTTGCAAATTTCTGCAACTCATTTTCAAACTTGCAACAAATTTCCTTCACCACCGCCAACTCACTCCCACTGTCCTGCTTCATCTCTCAATTTGGCAGAGCGCCAGGATTTACATTCTCATACTTGAGTTCAAATTTTCTTGAGGTCTCATACCTGTCTATCTCCATTAACCTCTTCCAGTCTTACAGCCCTCCGAGAATTCTAGCCACTTGTGCATCAGGAATTTCCATCCTCCAGTGTTGATGGCTGTACTTTCAGTTACCAAAGTCATAAATTTCAGAATTTCCTCCTTTAATCTCTCCACCTCTGTGTCCTCCTTTGAGATGCTCCTTGAAACCTACATAGCGTCATAGAGCAACCTGGAAATAGGCCCTTTGGTCTGACCAATCCACACCAACCATCTTCTAAAACCAAACTAGTCTAACTTGTCAGCGTTTAGCCCATATCCCTTCAAACATTTCCTATTCATGAATTTACCCAAATGCCTTTTGAATGTTGTAACTGTACCTGCATCGACTGACAGGTCATTTCACATACGAACCAGTCTCTGCGTAAAAAGCTTGCCTTCTTAAAAATTTTTCCTTTCACCTGAAAAACATGCCCCTCGTTTTGAACTCCCCGACCCTATTCACCTTACCTATGCTCCTCATGATTTTATAAACCTCAGTAAGGTCACCCCTCAATCACCTACATTCCAGTGAAAGAAGTCCCAGTATATCCAGCCTCTCCTTATAAGTCAAACCTTCTGTTCCCAGCAATATAGTGGTAATTCCTTTCTGAACCCTCTCCAATTTAATAACATGCTTCCTAAAGCAGACCAACCAGTACTGCACACAGTATTCTAGTAGAGGCCTTATCTATTTCCTGGTGTCCCATCACTTTATGTGTTTTGGTGTCCAATTAGGTTTGATGTAGCTCCTTTGAAGTGCCTTGGATTGTTTTACTGCTTTGGAAGTGCTCCACAAGAGTAAGTTTTTGTTTATTGACCCTGTCCCAGATTTCAACAGCATGAAAAACCACTCGCCGATTAAACCCCTCAATAGCCTGGCTCTCATTTTAAGATTTTACTTCCTTATTCTGGAAATTCCCCAGCACAGGAAATTGTCTTTTTGTCCTTGCTACCGAAATAATGAAATATTCCAATCCTCCAGCCCCCACCAACCGGATTTTGTTAGACGCAAACATAAAATTTCTCCTTAAAGGCGCTGTCAGTAATCCAGACACATGGACATAATGTATGCTCCTGAGTAACCAGTCGATTTGTTTCTTCCCTGTACTATTTTTTAGGTTGAAACTACAGAAAGAATGGTTTATTTTTACACAGTTAAAAGAAATCGCCAATGAACTAATTACAAGAGAGCTCCAATTATCTCCAGTTAATCTGGCAAATTTTGATATTTGAAGTAATTCCCCACAGGCCTGACTTCATTTATCCCCCTTTTTGTTCACTGTTCTCCTTTTATTTTTCGGGTGTTTTATCACACTCTGATGTTGTAACCATCTCTTTTCACAGTAGAATTAGGTGATGTAGATGCCCCCAACAAGAGACTTATTTATTTATTTTTAATTCATCCAGAAGATGAGGGTGTCATTGGCTGTTCATTGTCCATCCCTTATTGCCCAGAGGGCAGTTGAGAGTCAACAACATTGCTGTGTGTTTGGAGTCACGTGTAGGCCAGACCAGGTAAAGATGGCAATTCCTTTCTTTGAGGGAGGTTAGTGAACCAGATAGGTTTTTCCTGACAATTCGCAATGAAATCAAAGTCTTTGTTGGACGCCTAATTCCAGATTTGTATTGGATTCAAACTATACCATCTGCCATAGCAGGATTTAAACCCAAGACCCCAGTATGTTATCTGAGTCTCTGGATGAACAGCCCAGCAATAACACCACTAGGCCATTGCCTCCCCTGTTTTGTCTTGCTGGGGCGGGTACAGTCTGCATAAATATGAAACATTGACATGATATCAGCGCAACCAGGTTGGATCTGTAGCAGTATCCACTATTAGTCAGATTGATATTTGATGGTTTGGTGCTTTGGCATTGAGTGGCATTTGTTCTTAACTGCTCCAATGCTAAAATAACTGAATTGGAATTTGGATTTAGATTTTAATATCATGTATACTCAAGTACTGAAGAGTACAGTGAAAAATGTACAATGTTGCCATTCCTGGTGCCATCTAAATCTTAAGTTCAAAGTAGAAAATAAAGCAATAATGGTAAAAATTTAACATGACAGTCCTTCATAGTATTAAGTCGAAAAATAAAGAAATAAAGTTAAAGGTTCAACATTACAGTCTTTAAGTGATTAGCCCCTTCAAACGAATCATGAGACCAGACTGGATCGGTCAGGGCAATATTTGCTGAGTTTAGAAGAATGAGAGCAGATTTCATAGAAGCCTATAAAACTCTAACGGGATTGGACAGAATAAGTACAGGAAGGATGATCCTGATGACTGGGGAGTCCAGAATAAGAGGTTACACTCTAAGGACACGAGGTAGGCCATTTAGGACTGAGCTGAGGAGAAATTTCTTTGCCCACAGAATGGTGAGCCTGTGGTATTGTCTACCACAGAAACAAGTTGAAGTCAAAAGATTGCAAGTTTTCAAGAAGGAGTTAGATGTAGTTCTTAAAACTAAAGAGATCAAAGTATGTGGACAGAAATCAGGAGCAGTATACTGACAGAAGTTTGAAGGGCCACATGGAATACTTCGGCTCCTGTTTTCTATGTTTCTCTTTTTATAAATCAAGACACTGATGTTGCTGCTTCAGGTAATTTAATCCACGATGTGGGATGTTGTTGAATGCATCTTCTACATTCTGTGGGCTGTCATGGCTTTGGTGAGGATGTGCCATTCTTTTCAGACGATAGTCTAGTGTCCCATAAGAACTGGCCTTGGAGCAATTAAGTAAAGAAACAAATAGCTGAGGCTGCAGGAACAGTAGATTGACTCAATGTAGCACATCTCAGTACAATCTTTTTATGTGGGTCACAGAAAACTGAACAATGATTTGATGGTAGGTTCTCATGGGCTGTTGCGCTAACAATGTTTGATTGAAGAAGGAGCATAGAGGCTATGGACCAGGACGTTCCAATTCATAGAGAGCAGTGGTCCACACTCACTGAGTTGGCTGTGAACTACAGGGTCCTGGTTTCAGATCCCACCAGAAGGCTTGTTCTTTTCAAAAGAATAGCCTGAATAAATGGAGAGTATTATTGACCTGAGGGGCAGTTGACAGTAAAATTATCACCAAATATAAAGAAGTGATTTTTGATGATGGATCCTTACCCAAGCCAATCTTGATGAAGAATCTCTTTGGCAGATTTGCAGCTTTACCTCCCCTGTTAGGTTCGCTTTGTCTAATATGGACGAGGAATACCACTTGCTAAGGGGAAGAGGCTTTTGTCTTAAACAAGATGTTATTAATTGCACAAGAACAATTAGATGCAAGCTACGTTGGTCTGATAAACATTGTTACTGAGACTAGGATGGAGATAGTGATGATCCTTCGAGATCCAAAGCTGTTCTCCCACTCAAAATCATCAGAATGGCCTGCTTTACACACTTATAGAATAGTGCAATGAAAGTGATAAGTCAGCATTCTTTAGCCCCAAATTACATAATCAGAGGTGCAAGACTACAAACCCTACTGCACAGAAAGAGGTCATTTGAATCAACCATTCCATCTTTATGCTTCATTAAAGCCTCCTTCAATCTTTTCTCATCTAACTTCATCAGTGCAACTCTTTATTCCATTCTCCCTGATGTATCTATTGACTTCCTTAAATGAGTCAATGTTATTCACTTCACCTCCTCTCCATGACAGCTAATTCTACATTTTTATGACTGTCTGTGCATAGGGGTTTCTCCTGAATTCCCTATTTGATATCTTGGTGACTCTGTTATATTGATGGACTGGAGGTTTGAATTAATGTTGTCTTTATTGCAGTTGTTTGGCATCTCTGTGGAAATGTGAGAGTTTGAACTGGTCACATCTTGAATGCAGGTGGAGATCCTCTCAACCACTTTTTTTTTGACTGTTATGTTTTATTCATCCATCTCAAGGTGAGAAATGTCAGTGGTGGAGCGACAGGCATAACATCTGCTTTTATCATGCTGTGTCAGTCTTTGAACACTGACAGACTGCACACACAGCAAGGCTGACATAGCGACACATCTCTGATTCCTGACTCATATACATTTAAAACCCAGTGGCTGTAGACAACCGTGTTACTGATTGTTCATTCAGACAATACTGACCTGCAATTTCCTCAGGCCCACTTCACTTGGACAGGCTTCCATAGAATCCCTATAGCCCGACAAGTCCACATCGACTCTCTGAAGAGCATCCCACCCAGCCTTACTCCCCTACCCTTTCCCCTGTATTTCCCATGGCCGATCCACCCAAGCTGTACATCCCTGGATACTATGGGAAATTTAGCATGGCCCATCTACCTGACCTTTACATCTTTAGACTGTGGGAGGAAACCCATGCAGACATGGCGAGAATGCGCAAGCTCCGCCTGAGACTGGAATTGAACCCAGGCCCCTGGTATTGTGAAGCAGCAGTGCTAACCACCAAGCCACCGTGCAGCTCTGTGCTTGTGCTGTAGGAGCCCACTGAAAGTGGTGATCCATAGTTGGCTTCCATACCAACTTCTGAAGTTCCGGAAGATACTTAACCCTTTATAATTTACTTGTTAACGCTGCAGAAGTTGACAGTAGAAGTTAAGGTTAGATTTCTCCTGGCAAAGCCACTGAACTTTTACATTCAGTCTCAATAGATCCACCAGTTCCTCAATTTACTGTCACACTATGGATTTATAAATAAGGGATATAAGCGGCGCAAATATCAGCACAACCATCTGCTCCTAAGAATGGTCTGGTGCTTTCTTTAAAGGAAAATAGGTTTGCACTTCATCATTTCTCAAAAGCGTCTCAAAACACACAGCCAGTCACTTTGGAGTTACATGAATAAACACCATCTTTCATACGCAACATCTTATAAGCCACAACCTGCAATTTGGCTTCATGAGTGAGTGGTTTGTTTGTTTTCGCTGTTATCTGAGGAAATGCCAGAGTACCGAGGGAAAATTTTACTCTGTGAACAGTACCAGGAAATCTTTAATTTTGACCTGAAAGACCAGGATAAATGGGCAGGAACTTGGTTTCACTGTTTTGAAGTAATTCTGCATTCTTTGTCCATAAAACATCGAAAAGCATTTTGCAGAGTTTGGTAGTATTTATAGGAAGGTAACGGTCTATTTTTGTCTCTTATAAGGGGATTCCAGTGTAAAATTAAGAGAGCTTTCCTGCAATTATTTAGGACTTTGAAGAGACCCTATCTAGGATACTGTTGTCTCCACATTTGTGTGAAGATATAGTTGCCTTGAAGGGGTTCCTTCGATGGTTCACTAGATTGATTCCTGAGTTGCAAAAGTTGACCTGTGAGGAAATATTGAACAAAATGGGCCTATACTCACATGTAGGCTAGACCAGGTAAGGGTGGCAGATTTCCCTTCCTAAAGGAGATTAGTGAACCATTAGTGGGGTTTTACGATTGATGGTAGCTTCACAATCACTGTGGATTGAGATTAGCTTTGCATTCCTGATCCAATTTAGTATTAACATTTTACTGCCTGCTGTAGGACAGTTTGAACTCTTGTCTGTCCGCGAGCATTAGTCTTGCTGTGGGGATTGCTAGCCTAAGCGATGTTGCTGTTGCACCATTGTCTTCCTTGAGCAAAAAGGACCGAGTGAGGACTGTCTTTTTTTGAAGGCTGTAACTTTAAATCTAATCCCTCCAGGTTCTGGATGGAATTTCATTACAATAAAGCTAAATCCTTAGCTGTCTGAATGGAGACAATCATTCTATTTGTCAAAGTGGGGAGAAAATGAAGGATAAACTCTCAATTCCGGAGATTTGATCAGCAGTATTTAAAAAAAAGAAATGAGAAAAGGTTGCTTCAGGAAACAACTCCACAGTTCGTCTCAGGAGCTATTTATGAAGTTTTCACTTAGCAGATCAAATTTCAAGTGAAATCCTCCGATCAGACAAGATCAAAACAATGCATGAGAAAGTGCTGCATAACTATTATTGACTGGCTTATTATACATTGTATTGTGCACAGTTGCCAAATTATTCCTGTAAGTTGACAATTTTACATGCAAAAGATAGTAATGCAAGCAAATTAATACCTTCTGCTGCTGCTGAATGACAGTTTGTTTAAAATAGGTAAGGCTTCTCAGTCACAAATGGGTAGCATCAATTGGTAATGAATAAAGTTAATGATAATGTTTAACTAAACTACATTTAACCATTTTTGGCTGCTGAGATTTTAGAAGAAATTGTTTCTTATTCCCTGCCCAAATAAATGTATTAGTTCCCTCATTACTGACCTGCCATTTTTTATGATTTGCATGGGAAGGCTAATCTGGCACATTTTAAACTTTCTTTTAATCTGTTACCAATGTTACGTCTTCCTCCTTGAACTAGAAAATAGCCAGTGGAGCTGAAGCTATGATTTCAGAATTGCACAATAACAAGCTATCAATTTGCCTCTATGGTTAGAATACGGCAGTGAATATCATTTAAAAAGGAGTTGTAGGTGATATTGGATTTAAGTAAGTTATCCAACTCAGAATTAAGGCACTAAAAGCAAAAAAGTGCTGGAGATCACAGCAGGTCAGGCACATCCATGAAGAGAAAGCAACCTAAAGGAATTTGCACATTCTCCCCATGTCTGTGTGGGTTTCCTCCAGATGCTCTGGTTTCCTCCAACAGTCCAAAGATGTGCAGGCTAGGTGAATTGGTCACACTAAATCGCCATTCCAAATATTGACTGGGAACACTATAGTTCGAGTCAGTTTTTGTCCAGTGTGTGCAGGAGGGCTTCCTGACACAGTATGTAGATAGGCCAACAAGGGGAGAAGCCACATTAGATTTGGTACTGGGTAATGAGCCTGGCCAGGTGTTAGATTTGGAAGTAGGTGAGCACTTTGGTGATAGCGATCACAATTCTGTTATGTTTACTTTAATGATGGAAAGGGATAGGTGTATACCGCTGGGTAAGAGTTATAGCTGGGGGAAAGGCAATTACGATGAGATTAGGCAAGATTTAGGAAGCATAGGATGGGGAAGGAAACTGCAGGGGATGGGCACATTAGAAATGTGGAGCTTATTCAAGGAAAAGCTCCTGTGTGTCCTAGATAAGTATGTACCTGTCAGGCAGGGAGGAAGCTGTAGAGCGTGGGAGCCGTGGTTTACAAAGGAGGTGGAATCTCTGGTCAAGAGGAAGAAGAAGGCTTATATTAGGATGAGACGCGAAGGCTCAGGGCGCTTGAAGGCTACGAGGTAGCCAGGAAAGACCTAAAGAGAGAGCTCAGAAGAGCCAGGAGGAGACATGAGAAGTTATTGGCGGATAGGATCAGGGTAAACCCTAAGGCTTTCTATAGGTATTTAAGGAATAAAAGAATGATGAAAGTAAGATTAGGGCCAATCAAGGATAGTAGTGGGAAGTTGTGCGTGGAGTCAGAGGAGATAGGGGAAGCACTAAATGAATATTTTTCAACAATATTCACTCTAGAAAACGACAATGTTGTTGAGGAGAATACAGAGATACAGGCTACTAGACTAGGTGGGATTGAGGTTCACAAGGAAGAGGTATTAGAAATCCTACAGAGGGTGAAGATAGATAAGTCCCCGGGCCAGATGGGATTTATCTTAGGATCCTCTGGGAAGCCAGGGAGGAGATTGCCGAGCCTTTGACATTGATCTTTAACTCGTCATTGTCTACAGGAATAGTGCCAGACGACTGGAGGATAGCAAATGTGGTTCCCCTGTTCAAGAAGGGGAGTAGAGACAACCCTGGTAATTGTAGACCAGTGAGCCTTACCTCAGTTGTTGGTAAAGTGTTGGAAAAGGTTATAAGGGATAGGATTTATAATCATCTAGAAAAGAATAATGTTCATCCTGGAGACCAGTTACTAACGGTGTACCACAAGGGTCGGTGTTGGGTCCACTACTGTTTGCCATTTTTATAAATGACCTGGATGAGGGCGTAGAAGGATGAGTTAGTAAATTTGCAGACGACACTAAGGTCGGTGGAGTTGTGGATAGTGACGAAGGATGCTGTAGGCTACAGAGAGACATAGATAAGCTGCAGAGCTGGGCTGAGAGTTTAATGCAGACAAGTGTGAGGTGATGCATTTTGGTAGGAGTAACCGGAAGGCAAAGTACTGGGCTAATGGTAAGATTCTTAGTAGTGTAGATGAGCAGAGAGATCTCGGTGTCCATGTACACAGATGCTTGAAAGTTGCCAGCCAGGTTGACAGGGCTGTTAAGAAGGCATACAGTGTTTTAGCTTTTATTCATAGAGGGATCGAGTTCCGGAACCAAGAGGTTATGCTGCAGCTGTACAAAACTCTGGTGTGGCCGCACTTGGAGTATTTTGTACAGTTCTGGTCACTGCATTATAAGAAGGATGTGGAAGCTTTGGAAAGGGTGCAGAGGAGATTTACTAGGATGTTGCCTGGTATGGAGGGAAGGTCTTACGAGGAAAGGCTGAGGGACTTGAGGCTGTTTTCATTAGAGAGAAGAAGGTTGAGAGGTGACTTAACTGAAACACATAAAATAATTAGAGGGTTAGATAGGGTGGATAGGGAGAGCCTTTTTCCTAGGATGGTGACAGCGAGCACGAGGGGACATAGCTTTAAATTGAGGGGTGAAAGATATAGGACAGATGTCAGAGGTAGTTTCATTACTCAGAGAGTAGTAAGGGAATGGAACGCTTTGCCTGCAACGGTAGTAGATGGGCCAACTTTAGGTACATTTAAGTCGTCATTGGATGAGCAAATGGACGTACATGGAATAGTGTAGGTTAGATGGGCTTGAGATCGGTATGACAGGTTGGCACAACATCGAGGGCTGAAGGGCCTGTACTGTGCTGTAATGTTCTATGTTCTATGCCTGTAGTGTTCAGGGATTTGTGCATTAGGTGGGTTATAGGGGGATGGATTTGGGTGGGTGCTCTGAGGGTCGGTGTGAACCTGTTGGGCCGAAGGACCTGTTTCCACACTGTAGGGATTCTATTCTTTGATTCTTCTATTCTGTTCTAACGTTTTGAGTCTCAAGCTGATGTGAAGTGTGGAGGGGACAGTGTTTAAACAATGGTGTGGGCATGGAGTGGTGGGACAGAAAGAGTGCTGACAGTTCAGATTAAGTGATCAGGATGTGAGAATGGCACAATAATGATGTATCTAACCGCCAAACTAGAAAGAACAGAGATCCCACTGGAGTAGGGACTGGGGAGAGAGGATATGGTGACAGAGAATGCAACAAGTAAAGCTAAAACAAAGGGAAGAAATGGGAATGTGTTCACAATCTGAAGGTGTTGAACTCAATATTAAGTCTAACTAATTGCATGATTACTGCCTTCTCACCACTTCATGTCAGCTCTGATGAAGAGTCATCTAGACTTGAAACATTAGCTTGCTTTCTCTCCACAGATGTGCCTGACCCACTGTGATTTCCATCATTTTTTGTTTTCAGTACAGATTCCAGCATCTGCAGTAATTTGCTCCTACTCAGAATCAAGACAACCTGTCTATATTCTTCTTGAGCCTCCTTCCATCTTTTCTTATCTAAGTGTACCACCATAACCCTTTGAGATAACAAGGTGTGGAGCTGGATGAACACAGCTGACGTTTCGGGCCTAGACCTTTCATCAGAAATGGGGGAGGGGTAGAGGGTTCTGAAATAAATAAGGAGCGAGGGGGAGGCCCGAAACGTCAGCCTTCCTGCTCCTAAGATGCTGCTTGCCCTGCTGTGTTCATCCAGCTCTACACCTTGTTATCTCGGATTTTCCAGCATCTGCAGTTCCTATTATCTCTGATACCACCATAACCCTTTACTTCCAACTCCATTCCATCCTGGAACTGAACATGCAGTGTAAAGCATAACCATTTATAGAACTTTACATTCCTAACAGCTCCCTGTGAGACCAACAGCCCACCCACTGCCAACTGCAGTGTGAACAACTGCAACTGTTGTTACTGAAATAGCTCTGTGAAGGCTGTCATCCTGTCATTAAGTCACCTTATTTACACCTGCATAGAACAAGACTCTGACCCAACAGAACTCATGACACTCCTGTTTATGTCTGTCAGCCAGAGCTCCCTGATTGAACCAGGTTAACAGCCCCAATCAAGAAACTCAAATTCGATGAAATCCACCTAGTTGACATTGCTCCAATCTCTACAGTTACCATTGTGTACAAATATGAACGTCATGGACCTTATCAACACCTTATTTCTAACAAATCAACCTGAGCCCTTCTGTCCCCATAACAACCTAAATATCTAGGATTCAGAACTCAGAATAGACCACAAGACTACTTAACAACTCCATTTTGCATTAAACTAAGGAAACGGTCCCAAATTCTAACAGTGTTATAGATGTTTGTATTCATAACACAGTTAATGAGAGCATTAATATGCAATAATAATATAACAACATGTCTTGATATTTCAAATTAAATTTTTTGCCTTAAAAATATTCACTATTTTTTTGATGCTGATTTGAAGCCTACATTGTCTCTGCCTGTTTGTGGACATTCTGCTATACGTCAGGTATTTGATTTTCATGTTGAGGTGAGCTCAGGCTTATCCCATGGGTTTCTAATCAAACGCAGATGGAAAGTAAATCTTGAGCCAATCAAGCAGTAATCTGATGCCAGATTTGATCGATTGTTCGGGGTTACTCAAACTACAGTATCAGAAAATATTGAAAATATGACATTGGCGAGTGGGACACTATTTATCTAAGAGGCTTAGAAGATGCTAAAGGGATTAAAAAAGTAGAGGTAGAGAGGATATTTCCTCATGTGGGACAATCTAGAACGAGAGGCCATAGTTTTAAGATAAGGGGTGACAGATTCAAAACAGAGATGAGGAGAAATTACTTATCTCAAAGGGTCAGGAATCTGTGGAATTTCCCTGGGCCATAGGAAATTGAAGGGTGACTTCATTGAGGTTTAGAAAATCATGAGGTGAGTATCAAGGATCTTTTCCCTAGGGTGGGGCAATTCAAAACTAGGAGGTATATTTTTAAGGTGAGAGGAGGAAGAATTAAAAAAGGGCACGAGGGGCAGCTTTTTAACACAGAAAGTGCTTTGTGTGTGGAATGAACTGCCAGAGAAAGTGGAGGACACAGGTACAGTTATAACATTTAAAAGACATTTGCATATGTTCATGAATAGGAAAGGCTTGGAGGAATGTGGGCCAAATGCAGGCAGGTGTGACTAGTTTAGTTTGGGAACATGATCAGCATGGACTGGTTGGGCCGAAGGGACTGTTTCCATGCTGTATGACTCTATGTCTCTTTGACCAGCCCAGAGTGCAGTAGATGCTGGGACATTGAGGAAATTTAAGGAGGACATTGTCAGGTTTCTAATTAGTGATTGGTTAAACGGTTATGGGGAACAAGTAGGAAACACTGGTTCCTTACCAACTCACATGAATAATTTTTCTGATAAGAAACTGAGGAAAAATAATCTGAAATAGGTAATAAATTATAATGTAAAACAAAGAAGTCAGAAGAGTCTCTGCACCGAGAATGTTGGCTCTGCTTTCTTCTGATAGTACTGCTAGACCTGCCAAGTCTCAACAGCAGTTTCTGTAGGCTTTTTATTATAAATCTATTGTAAATCTTGTAAATGTATTTTCCATTGTTATAAACCCCATGTGGTTCACTCATATCCTACACTGGGGGAAATCTGCCATCTTTAGCTGGTCTGGTCTACGTGTGACTTGAGATCCACAGCAATGCGGTTGATTCTTAACTCCCCTCTGAAATGGTCCTAACAAACCACTCAGATCAAGAGGCAGTTAGAGATGTGCAATAAAAGGTGGCTATGTCAGCGACACCCAGATCCCAAGAATGGAGAAAAGAAAGTGGCGACTCGGTGGCTCGGAGGTAGTGCTACTGCCTCACAGGGGCCAATCATAGCTTCCCGGTGAAGCAGCGCTTTACCTGCATTTCCCGCAATCTAGTCTGCTGCATTTGCTGCTCACAATGTGGTCTGCTCTACATCACGGAAACACGACTCAGCGCCAGGAACCCAGATTGAGTTCTACCCTCGGGCGACTGTCTGTGTGGAGTTTGCACATTCTCCCCGTGTCTGCGTGGGTTTCTTCTGCGTTCTCCAGTTTCCTCTCACAGTCCAAAGATGTGTAGGTTAGGTGGATTAGCCGTGCTAAATTGCCTGTAGTGCCCAGGGATTGCAGTTTGGGTGGATTAGACATGGGGAATACAGGCCTACAGACATAGTGGGGTGTCCAGTCCGGGTGGGATGCTCTTTGAAGGTGTGGACTTGATGGGCTGAATGGCCTGCTTCTGCACTGTAGGGATTTTATGGTTCTAAAGCTGCCACAGTGAAGTTGCTACAGGTAATTTCAGTTGCTGGATTGTGTACTTGTGAAAAAGTGTGCCCACTTTGAGTCACAGAGCTTTTCCCAAGGGGCTTGGGTCCTGTGGTCCGCCATGTCTGTGCTAGTCATCAAACCTCCATCTATTCTAATCTCATTTTCCACCAGTTGGCCCACAGCCTTGAACACTGTGTCTTTTCAGGTTTTCATCCATAAAGTTTTTGAATGTCTTGTCAATGTTTGGTTTTCCCCTCTACCACCTTTTCAGTCAGTGAGTTACAGATATCCACCACTTTCCAGATGAAACAAAAATCTTCAAATCTCCTCAAAACATCCTGCTCCTTATCATTAAACTGTGCCCTCTGGTTATTGACCGCTGTACTGAAGGGAAAGATTCTCACTATCTATCCTGTCTGTGCCCCTCAGAACTTCATACACCTCAATCAGGTGCCCCCTCAGCCTTCTCTGCTCTGAGGAAAACAACCCCAGCCTATCGAGTCTCTCTTCATAGCCAAATCGCTCCAGTCCTGGTAACATTCTACTGAATCTGTTCTGCACCCTCTTTGCAATTGCATTCTTCCCGTAATGTGGATTGCTTTTTCAATGTGTTTTACGAAATAACTGAGAGAAAACAAAGGTTAAATCTTTGGCCTTTGTCACATTTATCTTATTTTGAGGTTTTTACCTGGCGTACAGACTTGACAGATTTCATCTTGAGACCTAACCTGTAGGGGAAGGAATCAGAAAGTGGAACAGTGAGCTGCTTTATGACAGGAACCAGTTTGAACAGACAAACAAGTGGCAATGAATTCAGATAACGGGAGAATTGAGAAAAATACTTTCCTGTTTTTGGCTTGAATGGATTTGCTTCTCGGTGTCATTCCTCTCTATTGAGCATTGACTAATTCAAGTTACTTGCTTTCTTTTAACATGCAACAAATTGTCATTTTGCTGTGCATTTTTACAAAACTATCTGACTATCCAATTTATTAATGCAAAGAATTAATTTTGTTATGCTGATCTGCATATTCATTATCAAAGATTAAAACAATGATTAAAATGGTGCTGTACAATGAAAAATGAAGTACATTTATAGTTTACTACACTTTAGCAATGAGACCAAAACAACATTATGAACGCTGACATGGGTTTCAAAATTTTAATCAACAGTGAATTACAAACAGAACATAGTGAAATACAGCTATCATACATGGGTATTCTTAAAAGAAACACCAAAAATTGGAGTGAAAATTGCATTGAAAACTATTTTTCTATTGATATATTGTATAAAATTGTAATTGTTTTATAAGATTAAACCTGCAACTTTAAGATTGGTTTAATATTAACATATACTTTTTGAAGTAATTCTTACCTTTTTTTCTGCAGTTCTGTGAAGTAGGAATGTCATTTTCCAAAAACAGCTTGTGTTTATAATTTTCCTCTATCTCTTTGACAGCACCATCCGAACCCAGCACCTCTGCCAGCTAAAACAGTACTTTCCAAACATTTTCCCACTGTCACGCCATTTCAAAGCTTGAAAAGTATCACAAACCTGTGGTGAAAGCTGAGAAGGGGGCTGTGGGTGGCAGGGTGAGGACAAATGACCCTAAGAGAGAAAAGGGAGAGAGAGAAAAGACAGCTGAAGGTGAGGGAAAGAGGGTGGATCTCTTCAGTAGCCCTTGCTGCTGATTCATGACCCCATGTGCGGCTTTGTCTCCCACTTTGGGAAGTCTTGACCTAGAAGGGCAAGGGCAGCAGATACCTGGGAACGCCACCCCCTGCAAGTTCCCCTTCAAGCCAACTACCATCCTGGCTTGGAAATATACCACCATTCCCTCACTGTCACTGGGTCAGAATCCTGGTACTTTATCCCTAATGGCATTGTGGGTCTGCCTACAGCACATGGACTGCAGTGGTTCACGAAGGCAGCTCACCACCACCTTGTCTAGGGGCAACTAGGGACAGGCAATAAATGTTGGCCCAGCCAGAGACAACCACATGCCATGAACAGGTAAAATAAACATCTGAGGTTCTTCACAGGAGTGAGTAAAGTGGACACTAAGTCAATAAGGAGATAAGAAAATAGTCACCAAAAGCTTGGCAAAGTATGTAGATTTTAACATGATTCTTAAAGGGAAAGTGGCAATGAGGTAAAAAGAGAGAATTCCAGAGCTAAGGAACAAAACAGCTAAAAGCATGGCTTAAGGCTATTGGTGGATGGTTGAAATTGGAGATACACTCGAGGTGAGCATTGGAGCAGAGATCTCAGGAGTTGTAGAAGTGGCCAAGCAGCATCATAGGAGCAGGAAGGCTGACATTTCGGGCCTAGACCCTTCATCAGAAATTGCTGAAGAAGGGTCTAGGCCCGAAATACCAGCCTCCCAGCTCCTATGATGCTGCTTGGCCTGCTGTGTTCATCCAGCTCTAAACCTTGTTATCTCAGATTCTCCAGCGTCTGCAGTTCCTACTATCTCTCAGGAGTTGTAGAGCTGTGGAAGCGCAGAGATATTGAGGTGCAGAATGAAGACTTAAAGGTGGAGAAATGAAAGGACAGTGATGTTATTTTTCATCAGAATTAACAACTGGGAAAATAATGGAATGGATTCCAAAGAAGAAATTGGAGGGCTGCCTATTTGAAAATCACCCAGTAAATAGCAGCCTGAGGCCATATGTGGAGATTGGTTAGGCATTGACTGAACAAAACATAACAGGGTGAGGAGAGGTGGACTGCTTGCTGTCCCTCTGACATCAGAGATGTTGTGAAACTCAAAAGGGTTACGAAAATATTTATAAGGATGTTGCTGGGGTGGAAGATTTGAGTTCTTGGGGAAGGATGAATAGTCTGGGACTACTTTTCCTGGAGCATCAGATGCTGAGGAATGACCTAATAGAGGTTTATAAAATGGTGAGGGTCATGGATAGGGTCAATAGCCAAGGTCGTTTCCCCAGGGTGGGGAAGTCCAAAATTAGAAGGCATTCGATTAAAGGTGAGACGGGGAAGATGTAAAAGGGGCTTCAGGGGAACTTTGTCAAGCAGAGGGTGGTTCGTGGGTGGAATGAGTTGCCAGAGGAAGTGGAGGAGGCTGGTACAAATACAACATTTAAAAGGCATCTGTATGGCTATATGAATAGGAAGGGTTTGGAGGGGTATGAACCAAATGCTGGCAAATGGGACTAGATTAATTTGGGATATCTGGTCAGCACGGATGAGTTAGACCGAGAGGTCCGTTTCTGTGCTGTTCTATGACTCTATGACTCGAGACCAGCTCCTTGGCGCGGATTGGAAGGCACCATTCAGGAGCTGTACAATTTCAGGAAGAATCAGATCAGAGCTTGCAGCTGAGCCGAACAATGGAATGTAAAATTCAGTACAGAAGTATAGAATGGAAGGAAAGAACTGAGAACAAACTACAAGAGAAACTGAAAGAGATCGATGGATGATAATTCACTGGGCAGCAGCCTTGCCTGGTTATTGCAGAATGGCAATGAACAGAACAAAACCAATATGTTATTAATTAAATATACCACGTATGTCAATTTTAAAATTCATTCATGTGTGGAGGGTATTGCTGGCCATGCCATTATTTATTGCCTATTGCCAATTGCCCAGAATGCAGTTAAGAGTCAACTATTTTGCCATGAGTCTGGATTCACATGGGGTAATGATGGCAAATTTTTTTTCCTAGAGGGCAGTGGTGAATCAGATGGATTTTTGACAGCAACTAACATTATCACATGGCTGTCTTTAGACTAGCTATTTCCCACAGAACCTTAGCCTATGACTCTGGGTTACTAGTCTACTGATAATACCACCTGAAAATGTCACCCCTAAAATTCATGTATCAAATGAACTCATTTTCTAAAAATTGCAAATAGGCATTACAGTAATAATAGGACAGCACGGTGGCACTGCAGCCTCACAGCGCCAGCGACGCAGGTTCAATTCCAGCCTCGGGCGACTGTCTGTGTGAAGTTTGTACATTCTCCCCATATCTGCGTGGGTTTCCTCCAGGTGCTCCTGGTTCCTCCCACAGTCCAAAGCTGTGCAGGCTAGGGTGGATTGGCCATGTTAAATTGCCCCATAGTGTTCAGGGATGAGCAGGCTAGTTAGGATGGCCATGGGAAATGCAGAGCCTTGAAAATGGGGGATGTTTCTGGGTAGGATGCTCCTTGGAGGGTCAGTGTTACTTGATGGGCCAAATGGTCTGCATTCACACTGTAGGCATTCTATAATTACTTTCTCTAAAAATGTGGTTTGAATATATAGTGAAATCAATCTGTGTTAGAAACATCTTACAAGTAATTTAGCTCTAGGCTTCATTTTGAGACCAGTAAGATATGAATCTGAGGGCAGTGTAGAGCTCAATAGCAGAACACATCTTCAAGGTTGTTTTCGATGCTGATCAAAAGCCAAGAAGAATCATTGAAGCTGTAAGGCCTGTGCAGGGAAAGGTCTCGCAGTGGGAATTTGGCGAGCTGTCCCAAGCAAGTAGTTAGACAGTAGCAGAGGGCGTGCAGGTTCAATGGTTTGGGGAGGCTGTTGGGGTAGTGAGAGCAAGTGAGGGCGGGAGAGTGCATGAGCCTCACTGGAAGGTGTGCGCGGTAATTCAGATTGAGTGACTGCGTGGTGGCAGAGAAGAGATTGTGACACTTCCCCAAACAGATTGGAGAAAGTCATTGGCCGTCCTCCTGTACTGCTGAGCACTCCTCCAGATGACTGAGATCACGCTGAGCCATGTAGCGAGCTCAGAGCAGGTAGGAAGGCTCTGCTCTCGTGGACTCCTCTGCTGCTCCTGGAGAAAGGTAATGTCCATCCTCCGCACCATCTCCCAGCGGCTCCGTGCCCCTGTCCGTAAAGTGGTACACCCATTTCCCTGCATTCGGGCAAATGTTACACACCACGTAGGGCAGCTCCAGACTGAATGTGCTTGACTGTTCACTCAATGGCCTTTTCAAGATGGTGACAGCCCCAGGGTATGCTGGTATGATGAATATCTCAGTTCCAGTGAATGAGACAATCAGGCTAGCATCGGATGAGGATGGCGCCCTAGTAATGTGGTTGGTAGTTATTGAGGCACGTTTGAGAAGAGAGAGCCCAACAGAAAGAAACTCGCCACGAAACCCACCAAAAATAACACTTCACCAGAATATTTGAAGTTTCAATCCAATTTTTTTACAACAATTAATTCAACTTCAATTTCAAGATTCGGGATCATATTTTAAAGGTGAAAGGAGGAAGATTCAAATAAGATATGAAGCGCAATTACTTTTACATAGAGGGTGGTTTGTATTTCGAATGGACTGCCAGAGAAAGTGGTGGGTGCAGCTACAGTTAAAATGTTTAAACGACATTTTCATAAGTACATAAATAAGAAATGTTTGTGGGGATATGGACCAGGAGCAGGCAGGTGGGACTAGTTTAGTTTTGGGAACGTGACTAGTTGGACTGAAGGGGTCTGTTTCTGTGCTGTGTGCCTCCATGATGCTGCTGTAAAACTTCTTGAGACCTTTTGCTTCATTATAGGTTCTACGTAAATGCCAGTTGTTGCTAACGTTGTATGACACATTGAGGCATAATGCCTCTGGATGGTTGGACTCAATTGCAATTTTCTTATTCTAGAGAATTTATGGTACTCAGATAATCCCTGAGAAAGTAACAATCCAAACAATTAGAGATACTCATAGTGCATAAACTGAGTCAAGTGGCTAGAGAATTAGCAGATTTACCCTCAAATTGTTGCCTCACAAAGGCTTATGTAGCAAGTTTGCATTCAGTAAATTAAGCTGGATAGCTGTACTGTCACATACGCAACACTGTTCATAAGAAGGATTGACTTGGGAGAATTGCTTTTTTAACTAGAAGGTCAGTTTTTTCCTCTTGCCTTAATTCATTCTGAAGAATTTTGCAGTTGCTTAATTAATTCCCAACTGGTTTCCTGGTCAGACATTTCTAATGAAGATAAGTTTAACTCATAAAATCAGCTGTCAAGAGAAGCGTGTTAAAAATATTACCGTCCATCAAATATTCTTCGAGTTAATTTAACCATAAAATTCTTCATAAATGTTAAGGATGGACTTGAATATGTAAAATGTGGCACTGGGAAGGGGTAGGGATTTCTATCAGCTTACTTCAAATTCTAAGATTATTGTTTCAGTGCATTGATGTGCATTTTCAAGATTCAGCACCCTGTCACACAGTTTGTTAGGTTTTGTGTAAATACCAGGAACAATTGTGTGTATTTCAGACCCTTGAGCCTACTTTGCCATTCAATCGGTTCAAAGGGTGATCCGAATCCACACTCTATCCAGCAGTCTTCTGAATCAACCCCATCCACCATCGCCCTCCATCGCCAGGCCAAGCTCGTCCTCACATCTAATAACTTGTTTTAACTCCTCTCACTTACTTCAGATTAAGGATATGGCTGTGGGTAGCCTCATGGACCCCAGTTATTTCTGTCTCTTTGTGGGGTACGTGGAACATTCCTTGCTCCAGTCCTACCCGAGTCCCCACCGACATCTCTTTCTCCACTACATTGATGACATCGTCAGTGCTGCTTCCCTCTCTCATCTGAGATAAAAACATATCAATTTTGCTTCCATTTTCCACCCTGCTCTCACCTCCACCTGGTCTCTATTTCTAACTCCTCTCTTTCCTTCCCCTTCATCTCTGTTTCCATTTCCTGGGATAGACTGGCCACCAATATCCACTGTAAACCCATCGACTCCCACAGTTCCCTTGACTATACATCATCACACCCTGATTCCTGTAAAGACTCCACTTCATTCTCCCAGTTCCTCCATCTCCCTTGCATTTGTTGTGATAATGCCACCTTCACCAAGAGCGTCTCAGAAATGTCCACCTACTTCCTCAACCAGTACCATGGTTGACATGACTCTTAGCTATGTCTGACCCATCTCCTGCACTTTGGCCCTCACTCTTCCCTTCCCTCCTGCAACAGTGATAGGGTCCCCCTTGTCCTCACCTACCATCCCACCAACATCCAAATCCATCAGCTGCCATTTTCACCACCTTCTGTGGGATGTCACCACCTGATACATATTTCCCTCTCTCCCCTTACCAGTCTTCCACAGGGACCATTCTTTCTGGGACACCTTGGCCCACCCCTCCCTCACTCTCAAGGCTTCCCCACAGCCTCACGGCACCTTCCCCTACAATCGCAGAAGGTGTAACACCTGCCTGTTTACCTCCTCACTATCTAAGGCCCCAGAAACACACCTTCCAGGTGAAGCATCAATTTCCCTACACCTCACTCAGTCTGGTTCACTTTATGTGCTGCTCACACTGCGGTCTCCTCTATGCTGGGGAGATGAGCCGCTGACTGGGCAACTGCATTGCTGAACGTAAACATTCTGTCTGTAAAAATGACCCTGACCTTCTGGTTACCCACCACTTCAACTGACCGCTGTGTTGCCTGGCAAACATCTCTCTGTCTCAGGCTTGCTACAGTGCTCCAATGAAGCTCAGCACAAGCTGGAAGGCCTGTATCTTATTTCCCATTTGGGGACAATGCAGCCATCAGGACTCAATATCAAGTTTACTAATTTAAGAACATGAACACTTTATACAGTGTCCATGAAATCTCCCCTCACTCTTTTAAACTCCAGTATTGACTCCCACACCGCAGGCCCTGCCATCGAATTGGCTGCTTTTAACACAGCCAATCAATTTTCACTGACTGATGACCCCAATATCAACTTTTCTATCTTCTCAATTCATCATAGTCCATCCGTTTGTTTGCCCAACCGCTGTCCTCTCTCTCTGGGCTCCCTCTCCACCAACCCTGCACTTCTTTCTCCCTGCTCAGCCTTCAGTATATATAACCACCTTTTCCTAGATACCATCAGTGCTGAAGAAGGGCTTCTGGACCCAAAACATTAACTCTGTTTCTCTCTCCACACGTGCTGCCAGATCTACCAAGTTTCTCCAGCATTCTCTGTATTTGTCTCAGTCCTCTATCTGTAATTTGCATGGAATCAATTGGCCAAATGGCCTCCTTTATACTGTAAAGATTCTGTGATCCTAATCCTTAATCTCCTTTCCAAACAGATATCTGGTGTTATTTAGGTTTTTATTTGAGGATGCAATTATAATTCCCATGATGGTAAACTGCAACACTTATTTATACATTGCCACTTTTAATGCGCAGGAGTCATTATCCTGTACTCCCAATATCCCTTAATCAACTTTAGAAAATATCATGCCCACAGGAGGATTGGTATTAATTAAATGAGCTGTAATAGAAAGGAGAGCTCGATAGAAAGGATATTTAAACACCTAATTGCAGTCATTGGATAGAGAAGGTCAGAAGTCACACAACACCAGGCTATTGTCCAACAGGTTATTTGAAATCACAAGCTTCGGAGCGCTAACTTCACCTGATGAAGGAACAGGGCTATGAAGGCCTGTGATTTCAGATAAACCTGTTGGTCTAGAACCCGGTGTCATGTGACTTAGACCAATAGACCATAAGACATAGGAGTGGAAGTGAGGCCTTTCGGCCCATCAAGTTCACTCCGCCATTTAAATCATGGCTGATGGGCATTTCAACACCACTTCCTTGCGCTCTCCCCGTAGCCGTTGATTCCTTCTGAGATCAAGAATTTGTCAATCTCTGCCTTGAAGGCATCCAACGTCCTGGCCTCCACTGCACTCTGCGGCAATGAATTCCACTTCGGACCTTGTCCACCCTTAGCCCAACACCAGCACCTCCACATCATTGGACAGAGAATCCTTTGGTCAGACTCTGGAACTGATCAAACACAGAAATTGCTGGAGAATCTCAACAGGTCTGGTAGCATCTGTGGAGAGAAAGCAGAGTTAATGTTTCAATTCTAGTGACCCTTTTTCAGAAAGCCCTGTTATTTTTTGTTGTAAATATTTTCTGAGGAGATCTGTTTTCTCTCCACAGCTGCCAGACCTGCTGAGTTTTTCCAGCAATTTCTGTTTTCATTACAGATCTTCAGCATCCACAGTTATTTGTTTATTATTTTAGAGCCGATAATATGGGAACACCATGGGAATACAAGGGCTTCATTCAGCCTCTTGAACATGTTTTTCTACTCCCTGAGACTAACAGTGATCACTACCTTAACTCCATTCACCCGCCTTAACTCATATTCTTTATTCCTGTTGAGCAAAGTTGCATTGGTTTTAGCTAACTGGTACACTTACTGTGGTGGTTCACAGAGTTCCTGCCTGCTCTCCTTACATCCCACTGGTGCTGTGGATAACATCACGCTATATATAGTTGCTTCTGCTATAACGTGTTAGTTGCATTCCTGTGCAACACTGCATTGTAGAAAATTACGCTCTGGAAATAACAGGCCTATGTGATAAGCAGGGTTAGGAGCAGACCACCAAAAAAAATCACTCAAAAGCCTAACGCAAATGATAGCACAATTTGAATAAATGTTTAATTCATATCTAATAATGAAATAAAAATAAATTTAACACTTCACCTTGAAAAAATGTCAAGGTGGCTTGCTGGGGGAGGAGGTTTTGAGAACGCCAATTGCCAATCTTCTTGTCACATTGTCCTCGCAATTTTGTGGGTAACACGGCAGAATTCGCAACAAACAAACAGACAATGATCAGGGTGTAATGCACCTTTCACAGAAAGCGCTTCATGACAAAATCTGTGAATTGACCACGTGATGGTGGGCGCGGGGACTCTGTTTCGGAGCTAACATTGCACATATTTAGGACAAAACCCCCAAAAAGATCATGTGATGCTGACCCATACTCCTCCGCGTACCAATGGAATTACGATATAGCCAACACAAGTTTGCATTTTAGGAATAGTGTTTCCCCCTATTCATCAGTCGCGTTACAGCCAATTCTCATTGCCAGAACACATGTTGTAGCTGAACTGACTGTATGACCAGTTGGCTCTCTCTAATGATGGGAGACATCTATACTCCTGTGGACCATGTCTCCAAACTTTGCTGGTTCAGATTGATGACTGCATTTATTGAACTGTTTGACTGAGAGACTACTTCTGTCCCTAATCTTTACCTGACCTGCTCTGTTTTCTCATTAAGGGTTTCCTTTATGAGTGATATCCTGTCACTGAGTTTATCTTCCCTTTTCCTAATATTTATCATTTAGTGAAATATACCAAACATTATTAACTGAGATTTTGTGCTAAATTTGTAAAAAATTAGTTTGCCGAATGATGTTAAGAGATTTGTTCTCCATATTTTAAAAAGATTAGAAGCACATAAAATATTTGTAGAATGGTAACCAGAATTGACAGATTTTAACCAATTGAAAGGCTTAGGGGTCTTTTGTCTTGGGAAGCAAATGCTGAGGGGTCACTGATGGTGGTCGATAAGATTATAAACAAACGCAGAGAAACTCAGCAGGTCGGGCAGCATGTGTAGAGAGAGAAAAGTAGAGTTAACAATTCCGAAGGAGAGTCTGACTGGATTTGAACCCTTAACTTCCTTCTGAAGAAGGGCCGTTGGACCCCAAATGTTAACTCTGCTTTCTCTCCACACATGCTGCCAGACTGGCTGAGTTTTGCCAGCGTTGCCAGTAGTCGTTTCAGATTTTCAGCATCCGCATTGTTTAGATTTTATTCAAATCAGTGAGATCATGTAAAGGATTTGATAAGGTTGAGGTGGAATAATGAAAGGCTGTAAGTATAAAATGGTCACTGATAAATCCATTCAGGATAAATTTCTTCACTTAGAGAATGTGGAATTTGTTACCATAGGGGTTTCGTTCAGGCAGATATCATAAATATATGAAACGGGAGCTAGAAAAGCATAAGAGGGAGAAGGGAATAGTGGGAAGGGTCATTTAACCTAAAGAGTTAACTCTGATTTCACTCCATTGATGCTGCCAGAGCTGCTAAGCTTTTCCAGCAATTTCTAATTTTTTTCAGGGAATAGGAGGGTATGTTGATGGGGTTAGATGTAGGAGGGTCAGAGGCTGCATAATTGTCAGCGTGGATCAGTTGGGCTGAATATGCGCTCTTTTTTGCCATAAATACTTTGTAAAAAAATTGGTTCTGTCATCCTGCAATGTTTCTGATTTCAAGCCAGCAGGCATAACACATGTTTTGTAGTGAGGAGCGATTTTTAAATTTTACTTTGAGTGATATTGAGGTAGTGGCAGATAGTTTCTGTGCTCCAAGGACAGTAAAGTTCGGTGATCCTGCAAGAATAGTGGAATAACTCCCAGTGAAAGTGCTTAATGTTGTATTAATTAACAAGCACGACAAAGACCTGGTTGAATACCTGGCTTCAAAAAAGATCACAGGTTATAAGCAATGACACAACTACATATAATATCACAATCCCTAAATTGAAGCAACCTTAAAAGTGTCACACCAAGCAAATTGACCTGACACGTGTAAATAATGTATGATTCGAAGGTGGATGGGAGTTTTATTCTGCTCTTTGCAGAAACTTTGCATAGCGATCAAAATGGATTTGGTGTTACCTAGCATTGTGTGATTATATGTTTTGACTTTGATTTAGTTGGCCTTTAAAAGGCTCCAGAGAGATTTCAATGGAAATAAAATTTGGGAGAAACGAGTAACAAGTGTGAAGATTGCACAGTAGCCTGATGTGAGCTGTGACTCAGTTGGTTGAACTTTCTGTGCGAGGTTCAGAAGGACTTTGGTTTAAGTCCTGCTTCAGGCCTTGGAGTTCAAGGCTGATACTGATGGACTGCTACACTGTCAGATGTGCATCATTTTTGAATAAACTGAGGGTCCATTTGTCCTCTAGAGTCAATGTAAATGATTTCCTGGCATCCTTTGAAAGGAGAGCTGCAGAGTTTATTCACTAAGTCCTGTCTGATGTTTCTCCTTCAATTACAAAAGCAGATTATTTCTTCATGATCACACTTCTGTTTGTAGGAGCTTGCTGTATGCAAATTGACTGTCTTGTTTCCTACATTGTAACAGTGACTACACTTCAAAGGGGTGGCACGATGTCTCAGTGGCTAGCACTGCTGCCTCGCAGCACCAGGGACCTGGGTCTGTTTGCACCCTCGGGTGACTGTCTGTGTGGAGTTTGCATGTTCTCCCTGTGTCTGTGTGGGTTTCCTCTGGGTGCTCTACTTTCCTCCCATGGTCCAAAGATGTGCAGGTTAGCTGGATTGTCCATGCTAAATTGTCCAGGGATGTGCAGTCTGGATGGTTTGGTCTTGGGAAATGCAGGGCTATAGGATGTGAGGGAATCTGGGTGTTGAGTCTGAGTGTGATGCCCTTTAGGGTGTTGAAATTGACTCGATAGGCCAAGTGGCCTGCTTTCACACTGTTGGGATTCTATAAATTAACTCTAACATTCTAGATTTCATTAATTAGGAAATGCTTTGGGGTGTCAGGTATTTCTGAAAACTTTATAAATAGAAAGTAAGTAATAGAAAATCTTTTCTCTGCAAGTCGGAATTGTCCCTATCATCTGGAGAAGGCGCAGATGGATTAAATTAAATCTGGTCTTTCATCAACTGATTTCTGAAAATGGTTTGAGGTGGGGCCTAGTAAATACTGAAAGTGAAAACTGAAAGAACTGCAGATGCTGTAAATCAGGAAAGAAAAAACAGAAGTTGCTGGAAAAGCTCAGCAAGTCTGGCAGCACCTGCGAAGGGAAGAAAGCAGAGTTAACGTTTCGGGTCTGGTGGCCCTTTGCAGGTGAGGCCAGCTTTGGACCCAATCATTTTGAAATCCAAGTTGCAGGTTTGTGCAAAATAAATTTACACTTGAGTTCCTGTAAAAGTCATTTTTCTCCCCCTGTCCTTTCCTCAAGATTTCTGCAGCAATTTAATTACATCCCAACAGGTTTCCTGGTCAGCCAGCTCTAATGAAGATAAGTTTAGCTCGTGAAAACAGCTGACAAAGGAATGAAGTGTAAAACAAAATCACCATCCCTCGAGTATTCTTCAGGTCAATTTAATCATAAAATTCTTCATTGTTGCTAACTATGGGCTTGAATATGTAAAATGAGGGTTGGGGAAGAGAAGGGAAGGGATTTCCTGGCTCAATTAGGGTTACTGACCTTTACGATCGCTTCAAATTTTAATCCCAAGTCCTTGAATGTGTCTTTTTTAGGCTTCAGTACTCTGATATTTTCTACATTAATCATAGCAATACCCGAATCAGCGTATAGCACCTGCTCTAGCCTGAGCTGCATTTATCATCTCTATGTGCTGTCCTTCAGTAACCCCTTTCAGAACCTTAACCTTGACCACCTTGAAGGGCAAGGATAGCAGACACATAGGAACATCAGCCCTGTGCAAATTCTCTCTAAGCCACTCCCAATCCTGACTTGGAAATATGTCGCTGTTCCTTCACTGTGTTATGCACATTTTGGATATACTTCAAAAATTATTAGCAGCTGTGACACATTATAAGGTACAATTGAAGTGTAAGTTATGTCCATATTCTACAATATTCCTGCAAACAACTCTTCAATGTTATGAAGATACAATTGACATCCATTAGTTACAAGCTAGAATCAATAATTCCCTATTAATGAAAGTAAAGGAGAATGTTGTTTGCCGCTTAGTGTACAATCCCTCAGAGCCTTTGGGTCCAGACATCCCACCATAGTGGAGCTACCTGCTGGGAGCATATTCTGGGAACACCAGGTTATCAGTTGCCTCCAGTCCTTAGTGAACCCACCATTGGTAGAAAAACAAACATAGAATCCCTACAGTGTAGAAACAGGCCTTTGGCCCAGCAAGTCCACACCACCCCTTAGAGCTTCTTACCCAGGCCCATCCCTCATAACCCACTTAATCTACACATCCCTGAACACTATGGGGCAATTTAGCATGGCCAGTCCACCTAGCCTGCACATATCTTTGGACGGTGGGAGGAAACTGGAGCACCCGGAGGAAACCCACACCAACACGGGGAGAATGTGCAAACTCCACATAGATAGTCACCTGAGGGTGGAATTAAACCTGGGTCCCTGGCGCTGTGAGGCAGCAGTGCTAACCAGTGAGCCATCGTTCCATCCCTAAACATGTGAGGCTAAAATGTGGTGCAGAATATTGTTTTCATCAGAAAGGGTGGAAATTAGGACTTCAGCTGAATAAAACCAAAAATCTTCTGTGTGCAGTTATTCATCCCAAAGGCCTTGGATTGATCATTGGTACAATTTAAATTTAAGGGATTTAAAATATAATCTGGTGGAAGGTGATGGGGATTGGGTGGAGGGGAACATGCAGTTATGAATGGATAATTGAAAGCTCTTAAGTTGTCGTAATCTTCTGTTTCAGAGATCCCGGAAGATCCTGCAACAGCTGAAGAATTTTATCGCGAAGATGGTTTTGAATCTTGCTCTGAAGAAACCTTGGAGATGAAGGACTCAGACGAAGAAACAGAGTTCGCCACTTTCAGAGCATACGAGCAGGCACGTAGAGTTCCGTGTGGAATCTAAGCATTAAACCCTTAGGCGAAGTTTGAGCCTCTTACCTCCCTGTGCTTCCCCACCCATACTCTTCAATGGGTTCCCTGGTCAGGGAAATCAATCATAAGTTCATAATACGTAGGAGCAAAAATAGGCCATTCAGCCCATCAAGAATGCTCCACCGATCAATGAGATCATGTCTGATCTCAGTGGTTACGCAGCCAAGCCCTTTTAAAATCTTATATGTTTCAATGAGGTCTTCTATGCTTCAGACAATGTAAGTGCAATTTCCCCAAACACTTTACCATGGCCGATCCTCTAATTCCCAGAACCAACATTTTCCAAATATCTGGGTGGAGGCTTGTACATGATATCACAGACCAGCCATGATTTCACTGAAGCAGCTAAACGTCTAACATGTGTTTGTGTGTCTCGGCATCATTAGGTTTCTGGGGAAATATGAGTGGATAGAAAGATAGGGCAGAAAATAGGAGCCATTCATCTTGTGATGGAAGTAAATATCGAGGGGGATTGGATTAAGGAATAAGGGAGTCTTTTACTACAATTGTAGGGGGCTTTGGTGAGACCACACCTGGTACATTTTTCGCAGTTTTTGCCTCCGCGCTTTGAGAAAGAACATAGTTGCATTAAAGCTGGAACACTGATGTTTCACTCAATTGGTTTTGGGGATGAGAGGATTGGGCTTGGTAAAGGGTTTGAGGAAATTGGGCTCATGTTGCCTGTAGTTTAGGAGACCCCATAGAACAGGGTGGGGGAGGCAAGGAGGTGGGCGGCTCAAGCTCCAATTAGGGGGTTCATTATGGTAGAGACGTGTAAAAGATTCTTTACTCAAAGAGTGCTGAATCTTTAGAATTCTCTTTTCCAGAGAGTTGCCAATGCTCCATTGATGACTAAGTTGAAGACTGTGAGAGAAAGATTGTGGAAATTGAGAGATGTGGGCAGTGGGTCAGAAGTGGAGTTAAAACTAAGGATCAGCTGTGATCTACTGGACAGCAGAGCAAGCTGAAGTGGTAATTAGCCTACTCCTGCTCCTACTTCTTATGTAGGTCATGGCTGTTCTGTGTTTGATTTTAGAAGCCATGGAATAGTAAGTGACAAAAGAAAAATGTGCATCTTTCTGGAGCTGCTCATAACCGGCAGACCTCTCAAACTACTTTGCAGACCATGAAATACTTTTGGAGCAGTGTCAAGTAGTAAATGCAGCAATCAAACTATGCACAGCTTTCCCCCAAAAGCAGCAATGTGATAATGGCCAAATAATCCAGCTAGTTTTTATAACATTGAATGAATAAGTATTGGCCAAGGCCTGTGGGGTGTGGGGATGAGGCCGGGGTGGGGTGGTGCTCCAGGCCGAAAGATGATCCCTCTGGCAATGCAGCGTTGCCTCAGTACCACCCAAGGGTGCCAGCCTGGAGGTTTGTCACCTGGAGTGGGGCTTGAGCCCAAACCCCATTGTTCAAAGTTCAAGGGAGCAGACCCTCAAAGAGGGTGAAGTTTTGTTCACAGTAACAGATTAAACAATTTGGGGTTAAGTGACTCTGTGAACCATACTTCCTTTTAGCAAGTAGAACATCATAGAATTTATCCTGAAATTGAATTCTTTAGGATTCTTACTCCATTTTATTTCTTTGCTTAGAAGCAGCTATAAATTGCGGTTATGTCCCTGGCTGGCTGACAGTTATCGCTGCATTATATGCATTTTTAATTAAGGCATGAATATGAGTTCCCAGTAAAAGTGGCACATATATATTAAGTTCAATGTAACGATATTTTGGGAACAAAAACAAAGTTGCTGGAAAAGCTCAGCAGGTCTGGCAGCATCTGTGGAGGAGAAAACAGAGTTAACGTTTCGGGTCTGGTGACCCTTCCTCAGAACCTCAGATGTTCTGAGGAAGGGTCACCAGACCCGAAACGTTAACTCTGTTTTCTCCTCAGACCTGCTGAGCTTTTCCAGCAACTTTGTTTTTGTTCCTCATTTACAGCATCTGCAGTTCTTTTGGTTTTTAACAATATTTTAGTTTTAAGCTTCATTGAGTAAAACCTACAGGGCAACTGCTTCTCTTAAAAAGTATTTGGTTTGCTGATATACTTCTATAATAGTCAGCCAGAAATAAAATACACTCTGTCATCTGCATTACATATTTCAGTCATTGAAGATAACACATAATTGCAAATCAATTTTCCACCATTTGCTGAATGAGAAGTATATTTTTAGACTAATTGGCATTTTTCAAAGAAACGGTTCTCTGTGTAGGATTTACAATGAACAGTGAACCTGGAACATATTGAAGTGATAATAAAATGTGAGGCTGGATGAACACAGCAGGCCAAGCAGCATCTCAGGATGCTCCTGAGATGCTGCTTGGCCTGCTGTGTTCATCCAGCCTCACATTTTATTATCTTGGAATTCTCCAGCATCTGCAGTTCCCATTATCTCTGATACATATTGAAGTGATCATGTTTTCCAAACTGCCTGGGGTTTGCAATAATTCACAGACTAACTGATGGCAGCAAGTATTACACATTGCAACAAAGGACTTTGGAGCAGGATTAGGGCCACTTGGCCCCCAAACCTGTTGTGCTATTCAATAATATCACAGCTGGCCTGGTTGAGGGCTTATGCCCACTCTCCTGTCTGCGCAACCTCCCTCCCCCCAACTCCCCAATCTTGCTCCCATCTTCAATCCCTTGACTCCTTGTGTATCAAATATCGAACTAACTCAGCCTTAAATAAATTCAATACCACACCCTCTACTGATTTCCAGGGAAGACAATTCCACAGGTTGGCAACCATTCTCATCTCTGTCTTAAAAATGAGACATTTTGTTTTGAAACTGTGTCCCCAACTGTTATGAAAAGGAAGGGTTTAGAGGGATTTGGGCCAAATACTGACAAATGGCACTAGATGAATTTGGGATATCTGGTTGGCATGCACGAGTTGGACTGAAGGGTCTGTTTCCATGCTGTGCATCTCTATGACTCTATAGCTCTAAAAGGAAACATACTCTCAGCATCCATCTTGTCGAGGTTCCTCAGGACGTTACATGTTTCAGCAAGTTGACCTCTTATTCTTGGATGAAAAGCATTTGGAAAACAATAGTCGTTGCTGGTCAGCCATTCTCAGGAAGAGTCATTGAACTCTGTTTCCGTCTCTACAGATGCTGCCAGACCTGTTGAGTTTCTCCAGCACTGTCTGCCTTTGTTTCACATTTCAGCATCTGCAAGTTGTTGTGTTTATGTTGGAGACAGCTGTTAATTTATGCATGTGTAGTTTGTGAGTCAGTCCGTAAAGCTGTATTTCTGTCAGGCAATCTGCCTTTCTGTCAGTTTGTAAGTCAGTCAGTCTGTAAGTCAATCTCTCAGTGTAACTGTCACAGTCTGTCAGTCAGTGTGTCTGTCTGTCTATCAGTCTGCCTCAGTCTGTCACTCTGTCTGTCAGTCAGTGTGTCCGTCACAGTCTGTCAGTCAGTGTGTCTGTCTGTCTCAGTCTGTCACTCTGTCTGTCACTGTCTGTCACAGTCTGTCAGTCTGTGTGTCTGACAGTCTGTCATTCTGTCAGTCAGTCTGTCTCTCTCAGTCTGTCAGTCAGTGTGTCTGTCACAGTCTGTCAGTCTGTCTGCCACTGTTTCTGTCACAGACTGTCAGTCTGTGTATCTGTCTGACTGTCACTCTGTCTGTCACAGTCTGTCTGTTTTTCAGTCTGTCACTCTGTCAGTCAGTGTGTCCGTCACAGTCTGTCAGTCAGTGTGTCTATCAGTCTGTCACTCTGTCTGTCTGCCTCAGTCTGTCACTCTGTCTGTCAGTCAGTGTGTCTGTCACAGTCTGTCAGTCAGTGTGTCACTCTGTCAGTCAGTGTGTCTGTCACAGTCTGTCAGTCTGTCTGTCTGTCACTGTCTGTCACAGTCTGTCAGTCTGTGTGTCTGTCAGTCTGTCACGCTGTCTGTCAGTCAGTCTGTCTGTCTCAGTCTGTCACTCTGTCAGTCAGTGTGTCTGTCACAGTCTGTCTGTCAGTCTGTCTGCCACTCTGTCTGTCACGGACTGTCAATCTGTGTGTCTGTCTGACTTTCACTGTCTGTCACAGTCTGTCTGTTTGTCAGTCTGTCACTCTGTCAGTCAGTGTGTCTGTCACAGTCTGTCTGTCTGTCAGTCTGTCTGCCACTCTGTCCGTCACGGACCGTCAATCTGTGTGTCTGTCTGACTTTCACTGTCTGTCACAGTCTGTCTGTTTGTCAGTCTGTCACTCTGTCAGTCAGTGTGTCTGTCACAGTCTGTCTGTCTGTCAGTCAGTCTGTCACTCTGTCTGTCACAGTCTGTCAGTCAGTGTGTCTATCAGTCTGTCACTCTGTCTGTCTGTCTCAGTCAGTCTGTAGTTAGTGTGGGCTTATTCTAGCTGTATTTTTGTTCTTTCAGGACACAGATGTTGATGCTCTGGTAAGGTGCATGGAGGATGTGCTGGACAGCAGGTCATTAGGTGAGTCCCCGCCTCACTTGCATTATCCCATCAGAATTTTATAAATTATCAACAGAAAACCTCTTATCCGTCTGAACTCTAGTGAACACAGGCCTAGCCAAACCAACCTGCTGTCATAGGACAGCCCTGTAATCCCCAGCATCAGCCTACTGAACCTCACTGCACTCATTCTATGGCAAGTATATCTTCTCCTGGATATGTAGAGTGAACCTGTACGTAATACGCTGGGCCTGGTTTTACCGAGACCCTGTACAACTGCAGAAAGACATTCCCACTTCTGAACTCAAATCCTCTTGCAAGGGAGGCCAATGTATCATTTCCCTTCCGAACTGCTTGCAGGACCTGCCTGCCTACTTCCGTTGACTGATGTACAAGGATGCCCAAATCCCTTTGCACATCCATACTTCCCAATATACCTCCATTTAAATAATACTTTTCCTATCTGCTTTTTGTGTTGATGTATATAACTTCATATTTTGTCATACTGTACTGCACCTGCAAAGTGTTTGTCCACGCATTCAACTTTTCTAAACCACCCCGAAGCCACTTCACAGCTCACAATTCCAATGAGTTTTGTGTCATCAACGTACCTGGACATGTTGCATTTAGTTCCCTCATTTATAGATACAGTGAATAGCTAGGGCTCAAGTACTGCTTTTTCTGTTACCCTCTAGTAACTGCCTGCATCGTGGAGAAATAACCATTTAATCCCTCCCCCTGTTTCTTATCTGTTAATCCATTTTCAATCCTTGTCAATATGATAGCCCATATCCCATGTACTTTGATTTTACCCATTGACCTCTAATGAGGGACCTTATTAAAAGTCTTCTTCAAACCAGATTACCCAATGACCACTCTTCCCCGAGTGCACAGTCATGGCTTTTGCAAACTGTTTAATTGTCAGGCACACAAGGAGCTCCTGTTGTGGATCCCTGAGTCCCCATTCATCTGATTGAAAGCAGAAAGGAAAATCAAGACTTTATGGAGTTTGACGTTTTCAAACATCCTTCCCAGCTGCTACACTTGCCACTGGGAGGTGCTCAGTCCCATTTTCAACTCATTAAAACACTAGCTTGTCTGACCTAACCACCTGCCCCTGTCTTCCTGCTCGAGTTATTACTCTTTTGGACCTGTGCTTCATTACACAACATAGCTTTTCTCATTTTTTAAGAAAAGAGATCTTCTTCTTCGTCCATTGTAAATGCACTACAATTACACACCATCTATTCTGTCTGGGATGCTGGATGAGTGAATGAAACTGATTGACAATTTTGATGTAAACCAGAGAAAGCTGCATGTTTAAGTTTGGGTCCAGTTAAACACGTAGGTCATTGGAATTGAAAACATAACTGGAGCACATTATTCGGTCCTTCAAGGTCCGTTCACCTCACTCCTCACTCACTGGCATAGCATGTTGGAAATCAAGTCTCATTATTCTCAGAATCATCCACAAAAGTTAAAGATTTCAAAAAGTGCACACACAGTTCCCAATCTACGTATCTTTTAGACCCAGTTTGCCAGAAATCGTAGACCAGATATAGCTACATAAAAATAATTATTATTTATTACGAGAAATTAGACCTGTTCTGCAGGCAAACGGTTATGAACAGTCAGTATATAACACGACATAATAAAACTCGGAGCCCCTTATAAACTCATCCTTCCAGTCACACGGAAAGGGGAAATCGACACGGTGTTATGGATGCAGGGGAAGACTGAGAAGTCAGTTAAGTGGTCCCTGCTGAGGTTGTTCTCAGACTGATCAAAGTGCCACTTTATGGTCTTCCTTCTCCAGATGTTTTCACTGGTTTGCGGGAAGCACAGGGTCACTGGTTCACAATTAGAAAAGTTCTCTGACTTGTCAATTAAAGATGCAGTTTACAGTTACTGTTGAAGGAGAATCATTGAATCCCTACAGTGTGGAAGCAGGCCATTTTTAGGCTAATTGGCATGACTGTAGGAGTTGGGACATCATGTTGCAGTTGTACAGGATGCTGGTGAGGCCACTTCTGGAGTACTGTGCCCAGTTCTGATTGCCCTGTTGTTGGAAGGATATTGTTAACCTGGAGAGGGTTCAGAAGAGATTTACCAGGATGTTACTGGGGATGGAGGGTTTGAATTATAAAAACAATAGGCTGGATAGTTTGGGGAAGGATCTGAGGAAGGGTCACCCATCCCAAAACATTAACTCTGATTTTTTTCTTCACAGATGCTGCCAGACTTGCTGAGCTTTTCCAGCAACTTCTGTTTTGGTTTGGATAGGTTGGGACTTCTTTTCATTGGAGCATAAGAGGTTGATGGGTGACCTTATAGAGGCTTATAAAATTGTGAGGGTGCATAGATAAGTTGAGGGGTAAAGGCCTTTTCCCTGAAGTGGCCGAGTTCAAAACTCAGGGTCGTATTTTTAAGGTGGGAGGATAAAGATTTATAAAAACGCCAGGGGCAATCTTTTTACGTAGAGAGTGTGTGGAATGAACTGCCAGAGGAAGAATTAGATGCAGGTACAGTTACACTGTTTAAAAGACATTTGGACAGGTACATGGATAGGAAAGCTTTAGAGGGATATGGGCCAAATGCAGGCATTTGGGATTAGCTTACTTTGAGAACATGGTTGGCTTGGACTAATTGGATTGAAGAGTCTGCTTCTGTGCTGTATGATTCAGTGACTTTATAAGCTGTTAGTGAGACGTTCTCAGTTGAGGGGCATCTCAGTGACAGATTCATTTGTTGAATTTTACAGGGTTCATTTACTTTCTAACTTGGAGCTGTAACTTCTGATGCAAAAAAGAGACTGAGATTGCTAATGTTAAATTTCACGTTAAAAGTTACTTTAAAATGACATACAAAATAAGATGATGTGAATCAAAAAAACACTTTTCCACACAGTGAGTTGGGGTATGGTATGCACTGTCTGGAAATCTGAAGGAGGTAGTTTCAATTGAGATAGTTTATACACAGCAAGATCCCAAAAACTGTCATATAATAATGTCCAGATAATCTGGAGTTTCCTTTGTTGGTGTTGATTGGGGGATGAATACTGGGCAGAATTCAATGTTTTTATTTGTGTCAGTGCCTTGGCATCACATATATCCACTTGAGAGGGCTGGTAGGATCCCAGTTTAATGGTTGCCCTCAGCAGCTACAACAATGCAGCACTCCCTCAGTCCTTCCCTGAAGATTAAGAGGGTACAGAACTGTCAAAAGCTGCTGCTTACGTGGTGTATTAGGATCACTGGCTCTGTCAGAACTCGGAAGAAGTTCTAGGAGCCAGTGAGTGGGAAATTAGTGGCGTAGTTGGAGCTTAGAAGTCAAGAGAAGTTGGAGTCAGAGCTCAGAGGAGGTTCTGGAAATTAAAAGGGAGCTAAATGTTGGTGTTATAGCTCAGAAAAAAAAAGTCCTGGGATCTGTGAGAGCCAGGAAGCGGCTATGGACCATTAGCACTCCACTGTGAGATGGTGAAGGAAACTCACAAGCAATTTTGTTTTGTGTACTTGAGTGAGATTAGGGCTCGGAAAATGAAACAGGAACAGTACTTTTCCCTTCATAGATGCTGCTAGACCTGCTGAGCTTTTACAGCAAATTCTGTTTTTGTTCCAGGAACAGTATTGGTTTGGTGAAGCTCACAGTTCACGAAAAGTCGAAGTTGAGTCTGTGACCAAATGCAGGAGTGCAGTTCCTGCAATCTAGGGGATATAGCCCCAGGAAAGGATTACTTTGACATCCATGAGTCTGTCCTGATTCAATTTGCTGCTGGACATATCCTGTGGCTTGTTTGACCATAGTTTGTCCGTCATTCATATTTGCCTCATGTTACCCAGGGATGTTAAAATATGAGTCACAGTAATCTTTGGTTGCCTAAACTGTTTTTTTTTCAACCTTTATATGCTTGAGTAAAAGTCACTTGTAATGAACTAGTTATTCCTGTTAACAATAGAAGCCTGCTGAATTGTTTATAATATTAAAACAGATATGGTCTAAAACCTATAGAATTGTCCATGTAATCAAATTTATATTTGTTACGACGAATGGGCAGAAAAGGAATTAGTTGATCATTAACACAACTATCTTTTTGTCTTGACAAAAGAGCTGGCAAAATAATAATAGGCTTGATTGGGATAAACATAGGAAAATAACCCTAAGCAACCACTTCCCTTCACAGGGAATTTACTGTAAGGCTTGGTGTCAAAACTATTGCAGTTTTAATCCCTCTGAATGAGTATATAGTGAATTAAAACAGTGTAGTAGTTGGAGTAAGATTGTATATCAGGTTGAAAAGAGGCTGATAACTTACAACATCTTGTGTCTCAAATAGAATGTAGCTCTTGACAATGTTATATACTTTCTTAATTTGCAAGAGGTGTAAAATTCCTTACCTATTATCATATTTAAAATAAAGGCGCAGTTATCAACTGAAGAGCAATGTATTAGGCAAAGTGTTTCAAGCTTAGATTGTGCAAATTCATTGTCTAATTGCCCCCTGCATTTACCCATTTTTCTTCCTGGTCCACTCCCTAGAGTTTCCCAGTTGTCTTTGAGCTCTGCAGAGCTGACCTGACTGTCAGATTGGTGGGAAAGATAGCACTCATCATCGCTCATCGTAGAAGCTGTGTTTCTCAATGCAATTAATCTTTGCATGTGTATTTTTAAGCAGATTCCAGAGAAGGACAGCAACTGAAAGAGAAAGATATTTGCGTTCAGGAATTGGAGATTTTGAACATTGTCATGCCAACATTATAGTTCCAAATTAGAGTCTTAGAGAGGTAAAACGTGGAAACAGACCCTTGGACCCAACTTGTCCATGCTGACCAGATGTTCTACATTAATCCAGTCCATTTGCCAACCTTTGGTCCATCTCCCTCTAAACCCTCCTACTCATGTATCCATCCAGATGCCTTTAAAATGTTGTAATTGTACCAGCCCCCACCACTTTCTCTGGCAGCTCATGCCATACACGCACCACCCTCTGTGTGAAAAATTGCTCCTTAGGTCCCTTTTAAACCTTTCGCCTTAAACCTGTGCCCTCTAAATTTGGACTCCCTATCTAAGTAAAAGACCTTGACTATACACCCCATCGATGCCCCTCATGATTTGATAAACCTCTATAACATCACCCCTCAGCCTCCAACACTTCAAGGGCTCTTGTGTTGTGGTGGCAGTGTCCCTACCTCTGGACTGGGAGGCCCAGGTTCAAATGCCATCTGTTCCAGGGGTGTGCAGTAACATCTCTGAGCAGGTTGACTGTGAAATAAATCTATAGTTCCAATTGCCGATGCACTGATTATCTGAATTTGAAAGCAACTTCACTTCACCTCATGCACCACAGCTTCAATGTGACCAGAATGTGTTGTAAGACTGAAGTTAATGGCAAAGTTTCTGAATATTCATATCAATCAGTGCCAATATTATTTAGAATGAAATGACTTCAGTCTTATCCTACCATGATTTCAAATTGGATTGAGGCCAGAACAAATTTTGCCATTTATCAGCCAGTATGTTTTATGACGATTAATCCTTGGAATTATTGCAAACTGTTGGAGGATAGCAATAAACCCCACAGGCAGGCTGGTGAAATGGGTGGACACTTGCCAGGTGAAAATCAATGCACAAAACAATGAAGTGATTCATTTTGTAGGAGCTGTAAAGATGTTCAATATAAAACAAAGCCTACAATTCAATGAGGAGTGGGGGAACACAGAGTAGGCCAGAGTCAGAAGACACATGACACCAGGTTACAGCCCAACAGGTTTTTATTTCAAGATCACAAGCTTTCGGAGCACTGCTCCTTTGTCAGGTGAAGTGCCAACAGTGGGCGATTCAGCCCCTCAAGCCTGCACAACCATTCAATTGGATCGTGGCTGATCAATAAAACTGCTTTACCATCCTATCCCTATGACCACTGATCTCATTACTATGTAGAAATCTATTCATTTCTGTACTCAACACCCTCAATGACTGAGCTTCCAGCATTCCAAAGATTCACTCCCCTCTGAGTGAAGACATTCCTCCTTATCTCAGCCCTATAGGATTTTCCCTTTACTTTGAGACAATGTGTGTCCCAATTTTAACACTGCCCCTGCCAAAGACAAGGGAGACAGGTCCTTTCTGCTGGACACATCGTGTTCAGCCCTTTCAAAGTTTCAGGGATATAGAATCATATAAAATAGGGGCAGGAAGAGGCCACTTAGCCTCCCAAGCCTTTTCTATCATTTTCAACACGACCATGGCTGACGATCCACTGAGAACTCTGTTTCTGCTTTTCCCCCAGACCTTCTGATCCTTTAACCTGAAATCCTTCCAAATTCATTCCATGTTTTGGCCTTAACCACTTTCTGTCGCAAGAATTCCACAGGCTTCCCACTGTCTGGGTGAAGAAATTTCTCCTCATCTGTGACCTCTAGTCCTGGACTCCCTGGTCATCGCAAACATCCTTCCTACATTTACCATGTCTATTCGTAGATTTCTGTGAGTTACCCTTCATTCATTTAAAGTCCAGTGAATATAGTCCTATCTGACCCAGTTTCTCTTTATACATCAGCTCTGCCATTCCCAGGAATTGGTCTGGTGAACCTTAATTGTGCTCCTTTCATAGCAAGAGCATCTTTCCTCAGATTAAGAGACCAAAACTGCCCTTGGGGTATTTTTGTACAAATCCTCAAGGTCAAAGGGGCAGGGTGAGAAGATGCTTGGGAAGGTAGATGAGAGCTTACCTTTATAAGTCGAGATCGAGAGTGCAACAGCAGGGGAATTGTGGTGAAGCTTTTTAAAATGTTGGCTTGGTCTTGATGGGAGTTAGCATGGTCAGTTCTAAGCACCACACTTTAGAAAGGAAACAAAGAGAAGGTTCATGAAAAATGAGTCCCCGAAGTGGTCCATCCTCGGGTGAATGTTTATGAGGAGTTTGCGTGTTCTCCCTGAGTCTGCGTTACGTTCCTCCGAGTGCTCCAGTTTCCTTCCACGTCCAAAGATGTGCAGGTTAGGTGGATTGGCCATGGGAAATGTAGGGTCACAGGCATAAGGTAGAGGGTTGGTTTTAGGTGGAATGTTCTTCGAGGGTTGGTCTGGGCTCGATGGGCTGAATGGCCTTCGTCCACACTGCAGAGTTTCTATGATTCCATGATTCCTAGTGGGAATGAGGGATGTTGGTGGTGCAGGTTAAACTGGTGAAACTGACTCTGCCCCACCTGAAGTAGAGACAGTTCAAAGGAGACTTAGTCGAGGTATTTAACACACATGAACAGCTCAGAGAGAGTCAATAGGGAGAAAGTCTCCTCTTTGGCGAAGGGATTGAGAACCAAAAGGCAAAAAAATCAAAAGCAGCAATAAGCAAACATTTTTCAGTGAGTGAGCGGTAAGGATCAGGTAGATGTTGCCTCAGGGAGTGTTGGGCGAGACTCAAGCACAGCTTACAAAAGGAACAAGAAGAGAAAACATTTTTAGGGCTACGGGCAAGAGTGAAGGCGTAGGAGTTTCTCTTTTATTAATTTATAGGATGTAGATTTTTTCTGGCTAGGCCCATTTATTGGACATCCATCATTTCCCATGAGGAGTTGTTGGTGAAATGTCTTTTTGAACTTGAACAATGTAATGTAGTGTAAGAAGAGTGTCTTTTTATTTTGTGCTGTTTTGAAACGTGAGAGCTGTACTAAAAACAATGCTTCTAAACAGACCTGTATATTTTGAAAGCAAGTAACCTGACAACCATTTGCAGACCGCGATAACTAATTATTTGAACATGCAGTAATTGGAGTTAGAGTTCCAGAAAATTTGGAGCAGAGTAGGTGTTATAATATAGTTCTTGTCAGCAACAAGAAGTTGATTGGTCTATGGACTCATGAACAGTTTTTGATGATAGAGACCTATTACTTGCCAACAACTCTGTGATTGGTTCCCAGGATACTGAACAGCTTGGAGCTGGGAACAAGTTACAGAGAGAGATGTATTCAGCTCTCCCCAAGCTTGGGAGTGGTTTCTCTGTTCTTTGCAGTCAAAACTCACTGTAAACCTGAAGAAAATCTGTTTGCCTTTCCTGCAACAGTTGTATGCTAGGATTTTTAACTGATAAATTAAAGATCTGAGTGGATCATCAGTCACGATCATATTGAACCTCATGGAGAAGGCTTGAGGGGTCAAATGGCCTCCTCCTGCTCATATTTTACATGATTCTGTATCCCTGAAATTTTGAAAGGGCTGGACACAGTGTGTCCAGCAGAAAGGACCTATCTCCCTTCTCTTAGGCAGGCGCAGTGTTAAAATTGGGACACACATTGTCTCAAAGTAAAGGGAAAATCCTATAGGGCTGAGATAAGGAGGAATGTCTTCACTCAGAGGGGAGTGAATCTTTGGAATGCTGTATCCCAGGGGAATGTGGAAGCTCAGTCATTGTGGGTGCTGAGTACAGAAATAAATAGATTTCTATATAGTAATGAGATCATTGATCATGGGGATAGGATGGTACAGCAGTTTTATTGATTAGCCATGATCCAATTGATTGGTTGTGCTAGGGGCTGACTGGTTAGCACTTCACCTGACAAAGGAGCAGTGCTCCGAAAACTTGTGATTTTGAATACACCTGTTGGACTGTAACAAAGACAGAAGTTGCTGGAAAAGCTCAGCAGGTCTGGCAGCATCTGTGAAGAAAAAAATCAGAGTTAACATTTCGGGTCAGGTGACTCTTCCTCAGAACTGTTGCTGACTGTTGGACTATAACCTGGTGTAACATGACTTCTGAGTTTGGCTTCCTCTTGCTCCTATGTTTCTATGTTCCTTTTAACTGATAAGTCAGAAACTATTTATAAGCATTTGAAATGTTCTCTTACCACTAAAGAGAAGTAGGATTGAAGTAATCTGTTGACAGGCAGAAAGATAATCTGAACTACAGAATCTGGCGACAAAGGTTACTGAACTGTCTTTCCAGTTTATCCCCTCGGCCCAAAAAAACCAATCATCCCAGTTCATATGTCTGTGTGTGTACAAGGGAGAATTTATAAACGGATTAGAGTTTTAATTAGTAGTGTTAAATGCCAACTGTTTATGTCTGTTTACTTCTAGCTAGAGTCTAAATACTTGTAATAAATAGTAATTCTTGTTCAGTACAGAAGACTAGTCTACACTTTCTATTAGTTTATTAAATTTTTAACATTCCTGATGACTCCAGAAATAGTCAGACTTAGTTTTCAGCACACTACCCCAGTGAGTTGCTACAGCAGCTCCATCTACATTGTTGTTGCAGAGAAAGTGCCAGGAATTTGACCCAACTAGTCGAGTGGCTCTTGTGGAGGACACGGACTCATTGGACCAAATAGCCTTGATCTATAAAATGACCATTCTTGATTCTGTGATGTGAGGGAACCTTTATGAAAGAGGGGGACCTAGAGCCTAAAATAATTTAAGGAATTTACAAAATGATCAGCTTGTAGTTTGAGAAATGATCTTTCCTGGATAGTAACAATTTGATCTACAGCTGTTCCAGTTCTTCTATCTCAGTTAAACTTTACCCTTTTAGAGATCTCTTGGATGAGTTTTTATTTACAGAGAGAGCCAGAAATCAGTTTCTCAGATTTTCCTCTTTCTGAAATCGGCTTTGGTTCCCCATGAATTTTGGATTCTCTCCAGAGATTGCATAGTTAGGGGTAGAGTGGAGCGTAAATACTGGGATGAACAAAGGTTTACAATTAAACAGGATAGGCTGGATGAACCATACATGTGGAAGTAAACAAAAATAGTAGCCTTTTTGCAACTCAATTTGCACCTCCTGTCAGTAAGACGGAAAGTAGCAATAAGTGATAACTTCTGGTGGGGCACTGGCAGATGTTTTGCAACACTACATGTGCTGTACAAATGCAAGTCATTGTTGGTAAGGAGGTCCAAAGCTCTTAGCAGGTCATGGCCACAGGTGCAAGGTGCCAAGCAGCAGGGTGGAAAATGGTAAGAGTTTTAAACAAGATGATAGTTATTTAGTGAGTGAATAGTCCAGACTGTTGTCTGGTTACATTCAGACGAAACCTGAACAAAGAACAGCCCAGCACAGGAACAGGCCCTTCGGCCCACCAATACTGCACCGACACATGGTGCTTGCTGAACTAAAAAACCTCTACATGGTTCATACCCTCTATTCCCTGCCTACTTATGTACTTGTCAAAATGCCTCTTAAACATTGCCATTGTATCTCCTTATATCACTTCTAGCATTTCCAAACACTTACCATCTTTTGTGTAAAACATCTGCCTTCCACATCTCCTTCAGACTTTATCCATGTCAGTTTAAATCTGTACCTCCTGGTCCTTGACATTTCTACCCTGGGAGCAAGACTGACTACCAATTCTATCCATGCCTCCTATAATCTTATAAACTTCTATCAGGTTGTACCTCAGCTTCTGACATTCAAGTGATAACAAACTAAGTTTGTCTGGTCTCTCCTCATAGCTAATACCTTCCAAACTGAGCAACATCCTCTAAACCTTTCCTGTTCCACCAGTCGTCTCTCTCTATCAAGAGAGAAGCCTAAAGTCTAGTAGGACTATAACAAAGTGCGGAGCTGGTTGAACACAGCAGGCCAAGCACCATCTTAGGAGCACAAAAGCTGACGTTTCGGGTCTAGACCCTTTTCTGATGAAGGGTCTAGGCTGGAAACGTCAGCTTTTGTGCTCCTGAGATGCTGCTTGGCCTGCTGTGTTCACCCAGCCCCACACTTTCTTATCTCGGATTCTCCAGCATCTGCAGTTCCCATTATCTCTAGTAGGACTATGGCTACTTTACCTTTATATCTTGCATAACTTTCCTGCTCTTATATTCTAATAAAGGTGCACATCCCAGATGTCATCTGAAGAGACATTTAATAAAACTCGTAGGGAAAAATTATTAAATAAAGTTTTGCTTCTTCTTGTAGTGTCTATTTGCATTCACAATTTGTCGTAACTGAATCTGCATCATGGTAGCTTGAGCAGAGGTAGCAGGTCCCCAGTTTGTCATTAAATAATAATGTGATAAAATGGAGTTTCTGAATCTCGCACAATGTCGTTCTTGGTTTCACCTAGTTTTGCTGTGAGCAAGATTGGCCATCACAGTGTGTCTCTGTGTTGATTGCAGACAATGAGACCATCATTCCAGCATTTCCACCCGGACGGACAGCTGTGAACCACACCATGGCACAGGCCAGGATGAACCGCCTGAGGGAGTAAGTGCTATGAGCTTTTCTGTGTTCTGACCAATAGGAAACTGTTACTGATCCAAATGTTTTGGTTGACTTTGTGGATATTGGATGGATGTAATTTCAAACACGCTATAAGGTGTGAACGGGTATTGTGCATGCTCACGAAGTGAATCATTTTAAACTGGGAGTTAGTATGCAGTGTTCAGTTGCTTCCATTATTGGCCTCCACATCTCTTTAGAGTTAGAAAACTTCTTACACCTAAAGTCACTTGATGTAGACAAAGCACATGCTTGTGTCTGTTTCTGTGGCTCATTCTTCTTGGAACAGGTAAGGACCCCCAACCTCAGAGACTGTAGCTTCCAGAATGCATCACGCTTGACGTTCCTAACCTCAAAGACATTGTGGAAGAGGTTGCAGGTTTGGTAATTAACTTATTTCACCATGTTTTGATGGCACCTTGTGTATTCTACACATCCTCTCCTTCAACACACTCCACCATCCTCACCCCCCCCAAGCTCCTTCACTCCCCACAACATCCCCAGCCCCCTCACCCCACAGCAGACCCTCACCCTCCCAACCCCACACCGCACCCCCACCGTCCTCACTTCCTGTCACATACAAGATCCTTAGGGGACTTGACGGGGTAGATGTGGAAAGGTTATTTCCCCTTGTAGGAGAATCTAGCACCAGAGGGTGTAATCTCAGAGTAAGTGGTCACACATTTAAGACAGCAATGAGAAGGAATTTCTTCTTTAAGAAGGCTGTGAACCTGTGGAATTTGTTTGCAACAGAGGGCTGTTGAGGCTGGGTCATTTAGTTTATTCAAGGCTCTGATAGACAGATTTTTAATCAATAAGGGAATTATGGCTTATGGGAAAAAGGCAGAAAGGTGAAGCTGAGGATTATCAGGTCAGCCATGATCTCATTGAGTGGCAGGGCAGACTTTCTGGGCTGAATGGCCTACCCTTGCTCCTACATGTTCTGGCCCTAAAACACCCAATCTTCCAGTTTCTCAGTCATCCGTAGTATTTACGGTCCTGGGTAGATTATTTAACAGCTCCTTGGCCTGCTATGTTGACCAGACCTATTTCTCAGCCTGTCAGCAACTCAGAAAGGTCAACATGAGAAGCGACTGCTCCACAAGAAGTATTTCTTTACTGAAACTGGCTAGGAAACTGAGGAGTTGGAATATTGGCCTGGTAAGAGGCTCCTGCCCACAGCACTGCTTTCTGGTGAAAGTAATTTCAGTGTTGGGCATTGATTGTCAAGCTCTTCAGCGTTAGTTTATCTGTCTTACAGTGCCCTCACCTTGATCAGCTCTTCCTCAGTGCTCTGTATCGACTAGTAGTGACAGTGCCATTGCAGAAGTGTGCAATAGCTATGGAATGCTCCATGACAACTCACCAAGGTCTTTACACCAGTGCCTCTCATGTACAAAGCCATCATCACCCAGAGAGAAAATGTCAATAGGTGCGCGGTTGTACCTTTGAGTTCCCTTCCAATCCTCACGTCCACCATTGGGTCCAAGTGCTGGGACTCCTTTCCCAACAGCGCCTTGCAGTTCGTTCTCCACAAGAACTGCGCTGGACCAAGATGACAACTCATCATATACTTAAGAATCATTTAAGATGAACAGTGAATGCTTGTGATGCCCCAAGTCCCTGAGAATTAATTCCAGAGAATGGTTTTAATGCCTTTTTTGTATAATTTATTTTGCAAGCAAATGGTAATCATGCCATATGAGATCAGGGATATATTTATCTTCTTACATATTTCCTCATTTATTTAATTTATTCCAAAGTTCTAAGTGGAACTGCAGCCTACAGCACAATCTTTAAACTAAACCTCATAGCTTGGAAATAATGATATCTTAAGAGGGTGCAATAAGGTTAATTTAAATTGCTCCATAAATTCTGAGTATTGAAATCTCTTGATGCCTGATCATTCTGATTAGTTGCAATTGTGAAGTATTCGAGTCCTCTCTGAGGTTGAACTTATTTCATATACAACATTTAAATTAGAACAGCCTGCTTCATATTTGATTGGTGGTGTAAGGATAGATTATATAAAGAGGAACTTTAATGGATAAGGGAAGGTGTGATTGAGGGTTGTATTGTGTGTGTATTTCAATTCACTCAGGGAGTCTGAGCTGATAGTGCAACACGCTTATTTTTATTACCTGCATGGTAGAGGCTCCAACATTTAGCCATCTGCTGGTAAACTAGGAATCTCTTCCAGGATCCCCATCGTTCTCACACCCCACCCCACCAACCTCCGGATACAACGCATCATCCTCCGACACTTCCGCCATCTACAATCCGACCCCACCACCCAAGACATTTTTCCATCCCCACCCCTGTCTGCTTTCCGGAGAGACCACTCTCTCCGTGACTCCCTTGTTCGCTCCACTCTGCCGTCCAACCCCACCACACCCGGCACCTTCCCCTGCAACCGCAGGAAATGCTACACTTGCCCCCACACCTCCTCCCTCACCCCTATCCCAGGCCCCAAGATGACATTCCACATTAAGCAGAGGTTC